>NC_135618.1:22202882-22510382 GCF_053574225.1 Canis aureus
TAGGCTCCCTTAAAATGCAACTAGTAACCGCCTCAAGCCTTTACATTCCCCCTTACCAAATTCCCATTGTTTCCTCAGATCTTTTCCTCTCAGAGGTGATGGGACTAAGGGAACTGGCACACCTAGTGTGTCCCTTTCTAGCCACAGCCACCTTCTGAAGCCCAGAGAGTGGTGGCCTGTTCTGGGGGGGCAGGTTCAAGTCAGGGTTCCCTGCCCTGACACCCTCTCCCTTATGTCAGGTGATCTAACTTCTGTGTGGCTTCCTGGCTCCATCCTTAAAAATGAGGATAATTATTGTTGGCTGTTGGGCTACCCCAAAGTGCTACCAGGAGAACTAAATAAGTAAAACAGAACGATCAGCATCACTAGCTATGACATCATGTTATCATTACAGAACAGAAAGGACAAGAAAGGAAGTGGCCACATCCAAAGCACAGACTCAAGGATATGATGAATAAGGACCCAGAATTACCTAGGAAATGACCCCCTGGAGCCTCTGGGGGTTAGTCAAAGGACTCTCCTAAAGCTCCAGGCACTGCCCCAGAAGCCACTTGGTGGGCTGGATCAACACCATTCCACAGCCCCGGTCACTTCCGCTGGCTCAGCACTGCCCTGAGCTCCAGGGCTGAGAGCAGCCAGCTGGCCATTTCCTACCTCGAGCAGATGTCGCTGCTCCTGTGGGTGAATGCACAGCAAAGGCCTTCTGGGTTCAGTGTGAGGAAGTTACCGGAGCTCAGACAAGGCTGGTTCTGCCGCAGGTTGAGCTACATGGGTCTCAGGCTGGTTGTACCTGGGTCTGTGGCCTCTCCCGGGCTTGCCTTCCGGGCTACAGAGCTAACGCTGCCCATTCCACTCAGATGCTTCTTTGTCTGTTGTCTGAACAGCTGACAACTTAATTCTCAATAATAGTGACTCACAGGATAGTGGTTCCCTTTTTTATAAAGCAGTCTTCTGTAAATCAAACCTTCCTTCTAGGTGGAGAAAGGTCTTTGCTTTTCAGTAGACAGAAAGAGAGGCAAGCAAAGTATGGTGATTAGAGGCACAGATGTGGGGCTAAATTGTGTTTCAATCTGGTGCCACCACTTACAAAGTGGTGCAACCTTGGACAAATTAATTTAACCTCTCTGCGCCTCAGGTTCCTCATCTAAAATGGGGATGATAGTAACAATTCATAGGGTCATCATGAGGGTTAAATGAGTTTAGAGCTATGCTGGTTCATAGTAAGTGCTTCTAACAGTGTCTGATAAATGTCCAATGGTGGGCACCTGGTTATATAAAATTCATATAATGGAATACTGCACAGCCACTAAAATCTCAATTATAGAAGAGTAGCGATATGGAAATACATTCATGATCTATTCCTCTGTGAAACAATAAGCTCCAAAGCAAACTACAGCATAACAAAATAAAAAATAAATCTATATACATTGAAAAATGTATTAATATACACTGAAAGAATTTTTCCAGTCCTCCAAAATTTCTGTGTTCTGTGTGTTACTTTGGTAATAAAAAACCATAAGAAAACAATACAAATTACTCAATAATGAAGTACAGTAACAATTATTTAAATGTAGATATGCATAATCCAAATTAAATGATCATTCTTTGAAATAACAACGATGATGATGGTGATGATATTATTTCTAACAGTCTTGAGCCTAAATCATTCAGATCTGATGCTGAGAGATGACCACTGCCACATACTTCAATGGTTAGTCAAATGTTATCATCAAAAAGAAAAAATAATATTATACGCATATGTGGCTATGACATGCTGTTTTGCTTCTGGAAATAGTCAACAGCTAATTCATACCAACACAGCCAGATTTAAATCTTACCGAGGCCACAGGTGACCTACATATGTAAAACAACAAAAAGCAAATGACCCATGTGTAAAAGCAGTGAACTGAGAGTGCTTTGCAAGGTGATGAGCCAGGGGGCGTCACGCCAGTTGCATGCATAGACAGGATGGGGCAGGGCGAGCGTTCCTCCCACCATTGAGTCAGAGGTTTCAAGAAGGAAATGGAACTTCAGGCTGCTAAAATAAAGGAAGGAGATAAGCATCTCCTTTTACTGCTCAGTTGTGTAGGACTCAAATGGAGAAAAGACTGAGTCAAGAACCACCTCCTGAACCATGACCTTCGGTAATGAGCAGGCTTTCTACTCTGTCACCAAACCACTTCTCACTCTGCTCCAGGATCTTACAAAACAATAAACCTCCATACATATCTGATGGACGAGGCGGACATGAAATGGAACCCTCAGTGTGTCAGAGAGCAAGCACTAGGGTGAGCCCCCAAACTACTTTAACCTCACTTGCAAGGTGCCTCATCTGGCTTGGCCTGGTGTTTTGTTAACGCTAATAGTTTCATATGCCCTCTTCCCAAATCCAACCGCAGCTCCTTTGCAAGTTGTTAGGATCTTATTCATCTCCATATTTTTAGACCATAAATTCTCTCCTTGGCATCCTGCTACCCGTAAAAGATGCGAAGAGCTTTGAAAGGAGTACAACATACTAGTTGCAAATTCTGAAATCAGCTGGCTGAATGAAACGTTGGACTTACAGATACTGGTTTCAGTTCTCCCTTCTGGCTTTCCAAATGTTACCACCAGTAAGGTCTCATATTCCTCACCTACAGACAAATCACTCCGCATGGGAAGGATCATTCCAATAATCCTTTGTTCCCAAAGAACCAATGGGGTCCTGGGGTTGCTGTGGCCCCTCCCAGCGCAGGGCTCAGTGCATGGGCAGACCGAGGTCCGCAGGCCATTTTATCAGCAAGAACCAAGAGTGATTAGAATACCCAGGTGCTCTCTGTTCATGTTTTGAGGATCGACTTCTAAGCTTCAGGCTTATAACAGGGGTCACAGATTTTGTATCAGGAGGAGAATTGATCGCACATTTGAAGACGGCAATGCAAAGAATCACTAGTCATGCCACAATAACCTGAAAAAAGTCCTAATTGTGTTTCAAGAAGGGAGGGCTGGGGGACCCAGCTGAAGTCAGCGTTTTTTCCCTTCCAAGAGCATTTGGTTCAAAGCCACAGAGAAGAAAGGAACATGGGGGTGTCCATGGGCAACTGCTTGGTGCATGTGATAACAGCAGGCCTTCCTGGGGAGGGGGGTGTCTCTTTCGTCCCTTCACTTGCTCTCTGAGCCCGAGAGTCGGAGAGGCTACACTGATTTACAGCCTCATTTCTTTCCCCTTCTTTCCCATCCTCCCAGTCTGCAGTCCGTTCAAAGCACACTCAAGGGAAAGAGAAGCCAATGAATCTGTCCCGAGAAGTGGTTCTGAGCAAGCACTGACATTCTGACACACACTTTGTTTTCAGATAGGTCCTGTGTGCTTCAGTGGAGCGGGGCTGTGCTGTGTGCAGGTGTTTGTAAGGGTCCCTGGAACACAGAGCCCTCTCTTAGCCTAGGCCACCCTGACAAGGATGTCTTCAACTACTGGCATCAGATTAGCATCGATAGCACTGAGTGCTCAAAGGCAGCCCTCCTCTCAATTCTCCCTTAGAACTGCAAGAAGCGGGGCGCCTGGGTGGCTCAGTCGGTTGAGCAGCTGATTCTTGATTTCGGCTCAGGTCATGATCCTGGGATCCTGGAATCGAGTCCTGTGTCGAGCCCCATGTCCAGCTCCATGTCCAGTAGGGAGTCTGCTTGAGATTCTCTCTCCCTCTCCCTTTGCCCCTTCCTCTACTCATCGTCTTGCTCTCTGAAATCAATCAATCTTAAAAAAAAAAAAAGGGAATGGCAAGAAGGAGGGAGGGGAATATATCCCACACTAGATACAGAAAGAGAAAAAAGAAGTCAGTTTATTTTTTTTTTAAGATTTTATTTATTTATTCACAAGACACAGAGAGAGAAGCAGAGACATAGGCAGAGGGAGAAGGAGATTCTCTTTGGGGAGCCCGATGCAGGACTCGAGCCCAGGACCCTGGGATCACACCATGAGTTGAAGGCAGACACTCAATTACTGAGCCACCCAGGAGTCCCAAGAAGTCAGTTTAGATACAAAAGCTGTTGTGTTTTTCAATTCTATTTCTCATTTGTGGAGTTTCGACTGGAGGAAAAAAATTCTTTATCTGATCAAGGCAACCCTTCTCTGTAAGGACCAGAGTTTTGCTCCTATCACATAATCTCTATGGAATCTGCTACCCTGATGGAACATTACATAATTCTCTCACATCTCTATGTCAAATATATATATTTTTTAAAATAAGAAAAATGTTAACTTTCTATAATCAATGCACAAAATGAATAGATATACTCAATGCTCTGTTGTCTGCTTTCCCTTTGCAAAAGTGTTTTGGAGAACACATACTTTTTGACCCCTTTTTGCTACTCAAAAAAGTTTAGGCTTGCTTGACCAAATACACAAGGGAATGAAATAAAAATCTAGGTGCCCCAGTACTTTCAAAGCAGTATAAATCCATTCCTGGTGGGACAGGGGGTAAAAGGGTGGATGATGAGACTCGAGAGGTGGCCTCCCTCCTGCACCTGAGCCCTCGTTTCTGTCTTTGCCCCTGCTGGAGGGGTCAGTCTGGGAAACCAGGCAAGCGTAGCTATGCTGTGCCTGCATAGCTGGGGCAGGAGAAGCCTTCCCCCTGCTGGTGCAGGTATCTGTCACGTCTTGGCCTCTCCAGAGGTACTTTTGAGTACGGAGAACCAAAACCCAAAGTCACTAATTCTGAGAAAACGTACCCTAGCAGGGCTAATCAGAGAACTCCTGCCGAGACTGAAGGGCCCACTGAGCTCTGCCGGTGTGTGTGTGTGTGTGTGTGCGCGCGCACGCCTGAGTGTGTGCAATCACATCTCCAGCACTCAGACTTTGAATCTCCGCACTCTTGCCTAAAGGATGGCTATTAGGGTCCCTTCTGCAGGTCACATGGGGAGTTCAAATCCCTGAGCGGAGGCTGCTTTCCACAGCAGCACTAGCTGTCCCCGAGTCCCATTCCTGTCCTACTTCCACCTCTCTGTTTCATCCAAGTGTCTGTTTCTGTCCTTGGACACTACTCACAGATTCCTGAGTTTTTCAGGTTTTCCAGACAGCAGTGTCTCTTAAGAGCCTCCTACTCGCTGGTTAGGTCTCCCCCTGGCTAAGTGCCATCCTGTAGACTTCCTAGGCTCCTCTGTGGCCCCCCACCTCCCACTCCCTCTTCCTCCTCCCACCAGCGACACTGCACTTCTCTCTCTTTAGCACCTCCCCTCTTCCTTCGCGGGCTCCTCGCCCTCCCTGCCACTGTTCTCTTTCACACCCTTTTCCCGCTCTCTCCCCACTCTGCTGCCCGCATCATCTCCAGCCATCGCTGGCCTCCAGGGACCCCGGACAGGTGTCACAGCGAGATGAGGAACCGCCCCCACTGAGGACAAGCTCTAAAGGGATTTTCCAATTCTAATAGCTACAATTCATGGCGAAGGCCACAGCAGGACAATATTCCTTAGGACTGGGTTGCTACCTTCTTCCCACTAATCTAAGAACCTGGGCTTCCTTAGAGCCTCCAGGGCTGGTCCTCTAATCATTTGATTTCTTAGTAAGACCCACAATGCCACGCTCGCTCTCTGAACCCTTGCAACACTGGTCTTCCTTCAGTTTCTCAAATGTGCTATATTTCCTCCTACCATAGGAACTTAGGTCATGCTGGTCCCTCTATCTGGAACATTCCACCTCTTTCCCCTCCTTTATCTATTAACTCCTTTTGTTACTTAACTGTTGCTATGTAACAAATTATTCCCAAACCTGCCAGCTTAAAATAACACAAATTTGCTATCTCATAGTTTCTTTGGGTCAGGAATCTGGGAGCAGCTTAGCAGGATGGTTCCGGGTCAGGGTCTCTCAAGAGGTTACATTCGAGCTGTTAGCCTGGGTTTCTGTCTCCTGGAGCCAGAGGATCCTCTTCCCAGCTCACTTACTTGGTGGTCTGTAGGCCTCAGTATCTCCTGGACTATTGGTGGAAACCTGAGTTCCTTGTCACATGGCCTTCACATGGGCTGCCTCATTATCCTTAGGGCCTGCAAGCTGGCTTCTCCCAGAATTAATTATCAGAAAGAGAGGGAAGGAGCCCCAAACATAAGCTGCAGTCTTTTGTAACCTGATCTCAGAAAGGATCCATCATTCCTTCTGGCGTACCTTACCGGTCAAGCAGGCAAACCTGGCGCAGTGTGAGAGAAGACCACACGTGGTGTGAATATCAGTGTGTGGGGGGCCTGGGGGCTACTGGGGAGGCTGACTTCATTATCACTTCCTTTCCCTTAACATATTTTTGTAGGATTTTTTAATTAAAGTTTGTCTCCCCTCTTTGACCATAAGCATCTTGAGAACTTTTGCTCATACATCAGTTAGCTTTTGCCATGAAACAAACTGATGAAGCACTCGGTGGCTTAAAAAAGCAGCCAATGTATTAGTTCTCAGGTGTCTGGCATCAGGTATTGGGTTAGCCGGGGCTGATGGGCCTAGGATGGCCTCATTCATCTGCCTGGCGGGTGGCTGGCCATTGGCTGGAACCATGAAAGTGAATGGGCCCTGTGTCTCTCATTATTCAGCAGGCTAGGCAGGGCATCTTTGCATGGCAGCGGTAGGAATTCAAGAGTAGGAATGAGGGGTGCAAGTCTTTGATTTGGACTTCTATCCCTTCCTATTGGCCAAGACAAGTCACAAGGCCAGCCCATGTTCAAAAGGTGGAGAAACAGACACAAACTCTTAGGGGGAGGAGCTGCAAAGTCACACCACAAAGAGCCATGAAGAATGGGAAGGAGGAAATATAGCCATTTTTATAAATAGTTTATGACAGCACACCACAGTATCCCCAGAGCCTAGTGCAGTGCCTGGCACATTGAAGGTACTTGATAAAAACAGTATTTCTTAAATGAATGAGTTTGGATGTTTTATCTTTAGTTGTCTTTATTTTGCCTTTGGCTTGTCTCCCTCGCCATTGTGCAGCACCGTGAAGACAGGGCACCTATCTCATTCATGTTTGTGACCCCACAACACTGACGGGGCATTGGGCTTCAGTAGTGATGAATAAATGTAGTGCCAACTCCTTTCAAACTCTCCCTGCAGGAGGATCCCTGGGTGGCTCAGCGGTTTAGCGCCTGCCTTTGGCCCAGGGTGCAATCCTGGAATCCTGGAATCCTGAAATCCTGGGATTGAGCCCCGTGTCGGGCTCCCGGCATGGAGCCTGCTTCTCCCTCCTCTCTCTCTATGTCTATCATGAATAAATGGGTAAATAAAATCTTTAAAAAAAAACAAACTCTCCCTGCACATCACCATCATTTTGCCTTCCCCAGAGCCTAAAGGTTTCCACAGGAGGTCTGTGCAGGCTTGGGTCCTGAATCTGTCATTTAGCAGCTGTGTGACTTTGGCAAATCCTTCACCCTGCCTCAGTTTCTTCTTCCACAAAATGTGGATGCCTTCCTCAGAACCACTGCATGGTTCCAGTGCAATTGAAGGTGTGGGTGCTCAACACAGAGGCAGGTACTGCATAAATGTCACCCCCTTCCCTTTACCCTGATGCCCCACATCACCTCAACCCCAGGCCCCTCTGCCCTGGCCCTGTCTCTCTAGCCTGGCCCAGCAAGGCCACATCTGTTGCACATGCCCAGGTCCCTTGAGCACAATCACTGGCATCCATATATTAGCAACTCCTTGACCAGCAGTGCAATCCCTGCACCACAGATGGGCAGGACAACCATCTATCACAGGTGATTTTTGCCACCACCAGGCCAAGCTGCTGTCATCCTGGAGCCAGAGGGTCTTCATCTTGTGCCCCTCAGGGGTCTGGAGCCCAGTTGCCTTCTGTTGCCCTGTCCTTCTGTTTGCCCTCCAGTCACCATAAAAGTGCTCACTGCTTAGGTTTGTTTAAAAATCCTCTACATAGGGACACCTGGGTGGCTCAGCGGTTGAGCATCTGCCTTCGGCTCAGGACATCATCCTGGAGTTCCAGGATCGAGTCCCATATCTGGCTCCCTGCATGGGGCCTACTTCTCCCTCTCTCTCTCTCTCTCTCTCTCTCTGTGTGTGTGTGTCTCATGAATAAATAAATAAAATCTTTAAAAAATAATCCTCTACATATTTCTTCTTCCCAGGTTGGCTGTCTTCTCATGTTCTCCCCTTTCTTTCTTTGCACCTTTTTCTCCCTTCTTACCCCCACCCTTTACATTTTTTACCTTTTTTCCATATGTCAGGCAGCATGCTTAGCACTTGACACTGTCTTGTTAATTCTTACATCAGACCTAATGGCATAAGAACTATTATGACACCACCATTTCCCGGACGAGGAGAGTGAGACTCAGAGAATTCACCTAACTCGCTCACAGCCACACACTTGGTAAGTAGTGGGGCCAGGATTAAAGCTGGGTTCTTGCCTCAAAGCTTATACCCCTGCCCTCACTTTATACTCTTATTGCCAGGCTGAGCATCCAAAGGCAACTTCCTGCTAGAACGTTCCTTCTCCTCTCTGTATGGCTGGTCTAGAAGTTCTCCAAAGTGACTTCCTTCCCCCTCAGCAGCTCACTTTCCTTTTTTCCTTAGGGCAAGCATGTTCTTGCCCTTTCTGTAATGATGGAAATGTCCTCTGCACTGTCCATCATGGTAGGTACTAGACACATGTGGCTTTCTGAGTACTTTTGATATGTGGTCAGGATGACTGACAAATTGCATTTTAAATTTCATCGAATTTTGGGATCCCTGGGTGGCGCAGCGGTTTAGCGCCTGCCTTTGGCCCAGGGCGCGATCCTGGAGACCCGGGATCGAATCCCACGTCAGGCTCCCTGTGCATGGAGCCTGCTTCTCCCTCTGCCTGTGTCTCTGCCTCTCTCTCTCTCTCTCTCTCTCTCTGTGACTATCATAAATAAATAAAAATTAAAAAAAAATTTCATCGAATTTTAATTAATTTAAATAGCTACACATGGCTATTGGGCAACACAACTCTATGGTCTCATCTTTGTGCAGTTTCTACTGGAGGGAGGATGGGAAGTGGAGGTGGGGAAGGGTACATGGGGAGAAAAGCAACTTGAGGAAGCTGCAGAGCTATTTTCTCATGAATATTTACCTAACACTAAGCTTCTCATAAGGAAAAATCATTTAATAATGTCCAGATTCCTGGTCCAAGATTCTTTCCTGGACCTTGGCCTCCTAATCACCAATTCCTGGTGAGGTCATCAAGAATGCCAGGCTTTGGAATTATGTTGAGGTTTTCCAGGGGGACAGCCTTCCTGAGCAACATGCAGACTAAAATGTACTCATTCCAGTGAGAAATCACTGAAGTAAGATTTCTTTCTTCAATGTATTGCTGCTAAAATCAGTATGACCTTTGGCTTACAATTTACAATCCCATAGAGCTTTCCACTCTATAGAATTTCTGGAAATGCAGATTTAAAAACTCATAAGCAATGGTCTCAGAAACCCAAAACGCCACTTTTTGTATTGAATCAAAACAGCTTCTAGGACTTGTACACACAGAGACCTCAGAAATGGTTGCTTGATGAATTTGATCATCATGAGGCTTCAATGATGAACAAATTTCTATTGGGAGAATCTGCCCAGCTTCTAGAAGCAAAAAATTCATTCTTTTATTCATTTATTCATCTAACTATCCTTCTATCCACCCACAAACATTTTCTGACTTACAGAAAGTTCTAAAATGCAGGTGGGGGTGGCACCTGGGTGGGTCAGTTGGTTGCGCATCTGGGTGCCTGATTCTTGGTCTCGGCTTGGGTCATGATCTCAAGGTTGTGGGATCAAACCTCGGGTCATGCTCAGTGCTCAGTGCAGAGTCGGCTATAGGGATTCTCTCTCTCTCCTCTTCCTCTACCCCCTGCTCATCCACTCTTGTGCATGTGCATACATGCATTCTCTCTCTCTCAAATAAGTGAAAATCTAAAAAGAAAAATAAAGTACAGGTGGGGAAGGGGGATAAAAAAAGAGAAAGACAAATAACTTACAGATTCAAATTCTTTTTAGTTTCAAAAATAAGTAGGTTTTATGCCAGTAACCCAAAGGACATATAGCATTGTGTTCCTGCTCTTAGTATCTCCTACCAGGTATCTTATCTATCTATCTATCTATCTATCTATCTATCTATCTATCTATCTATCTATCAATACTGTCAAGTCCCTTTAATGAACAGATTGTCTATTTATTATCACAGAATTTTGGGGTTATAAAGCATTTTATTTTATTAACGATTTATTTATTTTTATTTATTTATGATAGACATAGAGAGAGAGAGGCAGAGACACAGGAGGAGGGAGAAGCAGGCTCCATGCCGGGAGCCCGACGCGGGACTCGATCCCGGGACTCCAAGATTGCACCCTGGGCCAAAGGCAGGCGCCAAACCGCTGAGCCAACCAGAGATCCCCTATAAAGCATTTTAATTGTAGTTTTATTATGAGACCTCAATAAACTGCAATTTATCTTTTCACATACCTGCTTTTCCCTCTAGAGTGGAAGCCCTCGAGGGCAAGGACATATTGACTGCAATATCCTCACTCCCTAGAGCACTGCCTGGCACATAGTGGGTGCTATTAAATGTTCCCTGAAGGAATATATAACCACAGAAATGTGATACTTGGTTAGATTCATGATCCACCCAACCAGCAGTCTGTCTCCAACGGGAGTCAAAAATCCCAAAGGAATCTGAAGCAACTGGTGCTGAGGTCAATCTCCCATGAATTCATGGACTCCCTCCCTACTTGATTATATGTTCAGTTTCTAGTGTCTTAAGGAATAAAAAATTCTCTAAGTGTACTAGTCACAAATAGGACCTTGTTTTTTCTTTTCTTTCTTTTTGTGCGTGTATCCTAAAACCTCATCTACTTCTAATAACACAATATTTGGTGAAGATTTCAAGATTATAATAGTCACATCCATGACTTTCATAGTTTTATGAACTTGTTTTTTTTTCAGCTCAGGTCATGATCCCAGAGTCCTGGGATCCCTGCCCAGAGGGGTGTCTGCTTCTTCCTGTTCTTACCCCTGCTCATGCTTGCTCTCTCTCTAATAAATAAATAAAATCTTAAAAGAAAAAGGCCTTGTCTCCAAATATAGTCACATTCTGAGGTCCTGAGAATTAGAACATTGATACCTGAATTTGAGGGGAACACAGATCAGCTTATAACAGCAAACATAATGTTTGCTCTAGAAGTTGAGCAGGAGAGAGCATCAGGAAGGGAAGAACAAGAAGCCATTTCTGGTTTGTAGTTATATTCAGTCTTAACCCAATACAGAATTGCAGTGGCTGGCACATAGTAGGCATGCAATTAGTATTTGTTGAATGAGTGGTTAAATAAATAAATAAATAAATAAATAAATAAATAAATAAAAGAATAGGGGTGCCTGGGTGGCTCAGTCCATTAAGCAGCTGCCTTCGGCTCAGTTCATAATCCCAGGGTCCTGCGATCAGCCCTGGGTCAGGCTTCCTGCTCAGCGGAGAGCCTGCTTTTCCCTCTCCTTCTGCCCCTGCTCCCTGCTAGTGCTCTCTCTAGCTTGCTCTCTTTCTCTCAAGTAAATATATAAAATCTTAAAAAAAAAAAAAAAGGAATATATATTCTATACAGTTTTTGTCACCGGACCTTATAAAAGGCACCCTGAGTCGATTATATAGAGATGATAAAAAGGCAGAATGGGTGGCTTTCGTATTAAAAAAAGGCTTTTTTCAAGAACACATTCTGGTCTGTAAAAGCAAAAGTCAAAATTAGATGTGATAGAAGTTCATAAAAGTATGAAGGGTACTGGGTGACTTAGTCAGTTAAGCATCTGCCTTTGGCTCAGGTCATGGTCTCAGGGTCCTGGGATTAAGCCCCATGGCAGGCTCTGCACTCCGTGGGGAGTCTGCGTCTCCCTCTCCTTCTGTGATCTCTCTTCTGTCTCTCAAATAAATAAATAAAATCTTTAAAAAAAAAAAAAAAAGACCGCAGGGTCCTGAGATCAAATTCTGCATTAGGCTCCATGCTCAGTGGGGAGTCTGCTTGATATTCTCCTTCCTCCCTCCCCTCTGCCCCTCTGCCCCTTTACATGCTCTATCTCTCTAAAATACATTTTAAAATCTTTTTTTTTTAAAAGATCTTGTTTATTTACTAGATGGAGAGTGAGCACAAGCAGGGGTAAGGACAGAGGGAGAAGCAGACTTCCCACTGGGCAGGGAGCCCGATGCGGGACTCTATCCCAGGACCCTGGAATCATGACCTGAGCCAAAGGCAGATGCTTAACTGACTGGAGCCACCCAGGCGCCCCATGGAGATAAGGCCTTTAAAGATTTAATTAAGGTAAAATGAAGCCATACAAGTGAGCCTTCACCCAGTATGACTGGTGTCCTTGTAAGTGGGAAAAATAAAGATACAGACACAGGGAGAAGACAGCCACGTACAAACCAAGAAGAGAGACCTCAGACGAAACCAACCCTGCTGATGCTCTACTCTTGGATTCCCAGTCTCCAGAACCGTGAGAAAAGTTCATTTCCGTTGTTGAAGCCACCCAGTCTGAGGTACACTGTCAAGGCCGCCCTTGCAGACTAATACCTTTGTCAATTCATCACCCCTGTGTGTATCTCTCTTGACTTCTTTTCCTTTATTTTCTTTTCTCTTTGTTTTATTTTGAACTGTTGATGATCTCTCAGAGATAGCTTATCCTTTCACCTGTGTCTTCTTTTCTTGGCTAGGTTCTAAGTTCCTCAAGGGAAAAGGGAAGGAAACAAAGCACTATCTTTGGGATTTCCACGGACCCCGGTGCAACAGGGGGATCATTTTAAAGGTGAGGAAATGGAGGCTCTGGAGAGAAGCCAAGTTGCCCAAGATCTCCTCAGCTGGTGGGGGCTGGGGCCTGCTGTGTTCTCCAAACACCTGCTTGGTTTCAGAGCCAGCAGACCTGCCGCCTCACCAGTCCTCCCTGAGGGCCTGAGCTGGCTCACTGTGACTTAAATACCTCAGAGGGCTGAGGCCAGAGCTGGCCCACAGCAGACACTCAAAAACTATTACCCGGCTTGATTGATTTAAATAAATGCGATGGTTTGGTCGAATCAGGGCAATTAACTGGATTGTACTTCTCCCACATTGTGGACAGATGGAAGCTCTTTGGGAGACATTGAAAGACCTGGGGTGTCAGGAATCACTATCTCTTCCCCTCCCCAGCTAGCAGATAAAAGCTGCAGGCTCGGCCTTAGTGGTGCACTTTTAAAATTTCTGTCAGAACAAGGAGCAAAAAAATAAAAAAAAAAAAGAACAAGGAGCAAACATGAATGCATTTGGGTAGAGCTTGGTCAACTGACAATTATCTGTCCTGAGGAAGGAAAGATGGCATCCGCCAAGGATGTTGACGTCTGCCAACACTGCCCCGTTTCCTTTGGGCCCAGAATGTCAGCATCCTTCTGCAGCTGGACAACTGCTTTACTTTAAGCAGAAGTCTGCAGGCAGGGGGATGTAGAAAGAGCCCCCCCCCACCCCCTTTCAGGCTGCTGGAGGGGGAAGGGCCAGGAGTCAGACCCTACCCTGGCTTAAAACACTCTGGAAACAATAGCCATTTACATGCTCCTTTGGTAATGAAAATGGCTATAAAAATAGATTTGACCTTTTGTGGTTTTCTAATTTTGAACGTGTGTATATTACTTACTCAAAGATAAATGAGGAAAGGTTTTTTTAAAGTTCTACATAGTTTTACACCCAGAGCTTGAAACAATGTAGAACTAACTTAAGAGCACTGGTCTGGAGGGCGGGGGTAGTCAGTGAAATGGTATTAGTTCACAGAGTAAGTTCGAATTTGTTAGGGTAGCCTGTGACACCAGGGGTGATCTAACTCCTGCCTACCCATCGTAGAGTAGGATCTCCCAGAGGCAGGCCCTTCCATAAGGGTGTGGGTTCAAGTATGCGATTGCTACAGGGAAGCCATCCCCAAAGCCTGGGAAGGTGGTGGGGGCATGAGAGACAAGGAAGGAAGGGGTGCTGATAAGGGGTGCATGAGGAGATGTTGACTGCTTGGGATACTATGGGTTCAATCCCCAGGGTCCCTCTGAGAGACTGGGTAGACACACCTTAGAATTCTATGACCAGGGCAAGGATCCTGGGAGATTTGTTCACCAGCTTCCTTTCTCACGGTTGTAGGTTGACCTGAGAGCGTTGCCTCTGTGGCCCTTCTCATCAGCCTCATTTAAGGGCTGAATACACTCTCAAGACCAAAGAACACCCAGGCAGGGAGGTGCAGGTGCTTGAGGTAGAAACTACAGAGGGTCTGGACAGATCATAAAAACGTCTGCCGTGCCTTGCAGCTCTTTCCATCAAGAGGTGGATTCTACTTCTCTACTCGAATTTAGACTTGCCTTTCGGCAAATAATAGCATACAAAGCTTGCAGAGTCGTGAGAACTCTTGGCCTAGGTCCCCAAAGACCTTACAGCATCTGCTCTACACAGTTCGAACCGTGCTGCCACCGTGTGAATGAGACCACACTAGGTTGCTAAAGGCTGAGAGACCACAGGGAGCAGAGATGAATCACCTAGCTCAGCACTTTCGGGTCAACCAGCCCCCAGTCAACTTGCCAGCTCACTACGGACACATGCCCTATTGAGCCCAGCCCAGCCTAGCCCAGAAGGACCACTCACCCTAAGTTGCTGAGCTCACAACCATAAACTAAAGAGCTGTTGTTACTTTATACTGCTAAATTGGGGGCGGTCTGCTATGTAGCAACAGCTAATCAATACAGCATTTAAGGGAGATGACCAAAGCTGAGGGTACTCTGCAGATAGGCCAAGGGGCACCAGTAGCTTCCACCACACTGCCTGTATTAATTCTCTATTACTGTGCAACAAGTCACAATAAAACATAGCAGCTTAAAACAAACTTTTATTATTTTGTATGGTTTCTGAAGGTCACAGCTGGGAAGGGGCTCAGCTGGGTGGTTCTGGCTCAAGGTCTCCCATAAGGTTGGGGTCAAGATGTTGGCAGGGGCTGCAGACATGGGAAGGTTTGACTGGGGTGGGAAGGCTTGCTTCCAAGCTCACTCATGTGGCAGCTGGCAAACCTTTGGTTCTTTAATGGCTCTTGGCTGGAGGCTTCAGCTCTTCACCACGTGAGCCTCCGTAGGCCCACTTGCAGCAAGGCTGTATTCTATTGGTCCACACAGATCAACTGTGGAACAACAGAGGAGAGGGCTACCCAAGGGGAATACCAGGGGTGGGATCACTGGAGGCTGCCTCCCTCACTATCTTTTCTCTCTCATCTACCCACACCCTCTGCCATTCACTCCACCCTTCAAATGACTCATTCATTCCCCAAATACTAAATAATGATAACAGCTCTTCTTGTTTTGGTAAGCCCACTAGATACCAGGCACTGTGATAGTCAGCTTATGTATAAAAGCCACATCTTGGGGCACCTGGGTGGCTGTGTTTGAGCATCTGCATGAGCATCTGCCTTTGGCTCAGGTTGCGATCCCAGGGTCCCAAGATTGAGTCCCACACTGAGCTCCTGCTTCTCCCTCTGCCTATGTCTCTGCCTCTCTCTCTCTCTCTCTCTCTCTCATGAATGAATAAATAAAATCTTAAAAAAAAAAAAAAAAGCTACATCTCTTTATCTGTGAGCCCTTGTCCCCCTGGGAGGAAAGATCTCCTGTGATACTGTGTTATAATAAGAAATATATACTTGGCCTTCATCCTTCATCCTGGTACAGAGCTTTTCGAACCTTTGGGATTTCTGAGTGGTGGGGTAAAAGGAGTGTCTTCTGTTATTCATAATGAACCCCCTTCAACCATGCCTGCCTTCCCTGGAGGGCAGTGCCTTTAGGCCCCCGGTCCCCTCCCTCGGCCACAGTGCCTGATAGAGAACCAAAGTCACTGAGGGAGTTGCTTCTGCCACTCATAGGCAAAGATCATAAAACTTCTACCTGCCTTTGGTTGTTTCTGCTTTTGTTTTCCAATGAGAGGAACTCAGAATCACTTATATTAAAAGAAATGAACAACAGCAAGACAAGGTAGAAAGAGAACATTCTGAGGAACAAAAGAAACACACCCCTACTTGATGCCACATCACTGGTCCTGGGAGCCTTTTCTTACTTAGGAGAAGAAAAAAAATGAACCCAAGTGCTCTGTGCCTGCCCCTGGACTCTTGGGGTGCCTGCCCGCCCTGCCACATGCCTGCATCAGGGTGCTGAGCAGCTGTGAAGAGCCTGAGCCAACTCCATGGGCGCTGCTGGCGGAGGCCATGCTAAGCCGTGGTTAGCGTACACAGATAGCAGCCCCTGGCAGTAGCTGGACTGGCAGCTTGGGAAGCCTTAGAAGTTCAAAGATGCCTCAGGCTGGAAAAATTTCATAGGCATGTAGGTGGGGCAGGAAGGAAGGGTAGAGGAGGCTCCTCTGAAGTCAGTACAGTGGGGGCCAGCATGAGGGGAAGGGGGGTGGTTACTCAGTTCCGGCCATGCCCTTCAGACTGGAGCCCAGGGCCTTTGGCTCAGAATCCTAAAAGTCCCCTCCCCTGAGGAGCCCTCCTTGACTACACACAGGAAGCATTCCTCTATAAGGGCACACATGGCCTCCTATTGTGATTCTCCTTTTAACAGCACTGAGATTTGGGTAGAAATCTACAGCCCAGTGGGTCAGAGACCTTCAGAACAAAGTGGTCCCTCAGTAAGTGTTGATCTGAGGGTGATGGAGAATACCTAAGGCGAAGCTTCCCTATGTGCTCTGAGAAGGAGAAACCCCACTCACTGGGCCCGTTCTTCTGGTGGCCTCCACCGAGGAACTGAATGCATCTCTCCCCCAACAGCAGCTGTTCTTTCCGAACTTTTGAGTCCAGTGATCACTCAGCTTCTGAGAATGGAGCGTGGTAAAGCAGGGAGGGGGCCGTCCTTGGAACAAGGATTCCTTGGGTACCAGTACCGCCTCTACCACCTACCAGCTGTGTGGGTCTGAGCGTGTTAGAAGATAGCAAAAGGACCCACCACAAGGATTTATGGGGATGGAAGGAGTTCCTGCATAGGGGAGCACTTAGACCCGAGTCTGCCGGGTAACGAGCGCTCCGGATGTCAGCTCTTAGTATTTGTCCTGTTTTCCTTGGATCACAGAAGCAGAACTCTAAGCCCTTTCAGGGACTACCCCAAATGTGTGCGGGAACAGAGAACGCGCTGGGGACTGGCTGTGACTGCTGTTTCCGTGAGGGAGAGGACAGCCCTAGGCCAGTGTGTTGAAGGAAAAGCTCTCTAGTGGATGGGGGTACGGGGTGACCTTGGCTCCAAGGGCCTGATCCCATGGACTCATGAGCCACCCTAGTTTGGGACCCCAAATGAGGGCCAGCTTAGATCTCGGGCCTGCCTTTCTTTTTTCTGGCCTCCTGGCCTTTGCTGCTGTCCTCGGGGACAAGCTATTTTAGGTAGCAGTCAAAATAAAACTGAGATTAACCCAGAATTCTTGGCAGCCAAACAATACCATAATTATGTGCTTTTTAACTTCAGAAATCAGGCAGCTGAAGCCGACTCGCTGGGGTGTGTGGGGTGCTTTGAGGATAGGAAGCCTCCATCCTTTGCTGGGTTACCTTCACGCAGCCTCCGCCATGGGTGGCCACCGGAGAACCATTCGGCTCTCAGGGGGACACTATTTCTTTTCCAGGGAGTCATATTGTCTGAACAACAATACAACTTGCTTTCACACTAGACACTGGCAGATTGGAAGGGTGACTTACTACTTTCTATATCATAAATCCTACCACCACCACCCCCTCCCCAAGTTCGGGTCCCAGTGCCTGGTGACCAGGAGGGAACAGAGGAGGCCTGTGTTCCAGGGTTGGATTTTCAGGGCAGGAAATCACCCAGAGGAATGTGTCTGTGCTTTGATTGCCGACAAGGGGCGCAGACCCCCTAGTCTGGCAAATAGGCCTCTTCGTCTTTGCCAGGAGCCGAGGGGGAGGAGGAGAATTAGTCACACACGAGAGAGCGACAGGATTAGGCCCCTGAGAGTAAAATCCTTCACTCCAACCAGAAAGAGGGAAAGAATGGGGGATTCAAGAGGCTGGGGGGCGGGGTTTGAGATTATGTCAATAAAGGTCACTGCCCAAGGAACAAAGAGGCAGCCGCCATAGGAGGCTCTGGGCACATCTTTAAGCTCCCAGGCAAGATCTCAGGAGGCAGGGAAGAGAGAAATCAACAGACCCCAGGACCAGGGGCAGCCCCGACGTGTGACTGGAAAAACACAGTTTCCCACCGAACACTCACTTGGCCCTGGGAACAAGGGGCTTCTGGAAACATGATGCTCTCAGCAGAGTGCTAGATATTTGCCTGGAAAGTTGACCTTGCAGGGAGAATGGAAATAGAAAAACATAGCCCAGCTGCCCCATCAAGAGGGAGGTGAAGGGACACCTCAGGTGGTGACAGACCTTCTCCATTCCCATAGGGGAAGGCCACTGGGCCCGGGCCCTCGGCATGGCCAGGAAGTGATGTGTGGGGTGGCCCCTGGTCCCTGCCCTGGGATCAGGAATGCATATGGCTCCACTGTTGTAGCTGAGACCTTTGTCCCTTTCAGGCTTTCGAGGGCCTTTCGTTAACCTCCTGCCCAGGGTCCCAGGGAGGAGCGCCTATCTTTAACAAAGGATGTGGATTTCCTGCTTGGTTTTAGTTTGTTTGAATTTTATTTTTGTCTCAAAAGCCTGAGACATCTTTCTCTGCCACACAAGCCAAAAGAAAACAAGCCTTGGGAGGTGGACTGTGGGGAGTGGACATGCCCAGAGAAACAACCTGTCCCAGAGATAGAATCTCAATTTTGGACTGGGGGCAGGTAAAGGAAAATGAGGCCTACATGATAGTCAGTGAAGGAGGCTGGGAGTTTTAAACAGGTGGGACTGGAAGGCAGGCCCCCCGATTGCTCTTCCTGGTAAAGGCTCGTGGGTTTTCATGCTGGAAAGGCTGCCTTGCTCACATTTTTCATCCTGTGTGGTCTCTAATTGGAAAGGGAAGTTGCATTCCAGTGTGAAAAAGAAGCCACTTGGCTACCTCCCTCTGGGGACTTCACGGCAGGGCCTCTGTCCCTGCAGACCTAGAAAAAAGGGCCGGCTCTCTGTCCAGGGCAAAAGGGGCTTTGGGCAAACCAATTGGGTGGCAATAAAATGATTAACAAGGGCGAGAGATTGATCCCATTGGGGCTCGGACAGTGCTTGGGGATATCAGGCAAAGTGAGACATAAGAGAAGCCCTAGAAAGGAGAGTAGGGGGCCCCTTGAGTTAAGATGCCAGCTGCTGATGGCTGGGGGCCTACAGGAAAGAATTGTCATCCCAACGGTCTCATCGTAAGTGGTCTTCTGAGGTCTGTGTCCATTACTGGCCAATAGCACCTTCTAGGCTGCTTCCACTTGGCCAACACTAACCACAGGCCAATATACCCGCAGGAGACCTTGTTTGTTGGATTGTTTAGAAACTCCCAGGAGATAGACCCCCATCCAACTTGTACCTGTAAGCAGAGCCTGCAGAATTCAGAGAGCTGCCTTCAATTCTTCCTTGTCCAAGGAGGAGCATCAAGCCATCACATTTCATGCTTCCTGCTGGCATGGTGAGGCTGCATCTACATAATTGGTTATCCAGTATGAGCAACCCCAAAGCCCCTCCTGCCCCCCAGCTCCAGTGGCAGAGGATGGACACTCTCCTCTGAAAAGTTTTTTCTAATGGATTTTTTGAGAGGTGGCCCCTATTCTGGGATGAGCTGTAGGAGAGGATGGCAGAAAAGAGATAGAAGGTCCCCTCTGCCTCACATACTCCACTGGAGTGTCTCTCCTACCCCTGACCTGCCTTCTGTACTGGAGGGTACCTCCTGCTGGGGCTGGAGGTGTTCTCAAGAATGTCTCCCCACATCCCACCCGCAAATATCTCTGAGAGGAGCAAGCCCTCCAAGCTGTTATTAGCCAATACCCCAGAAAGCAACATCCTGAAGGGCTCAAGGGAACTGACGAGCAAGGGAGACACTATGAGACCTACCTTGTTTAAATACCAGCCCCCAGGGCAGCCCCGGTGGCTCAGCAGTTTAGCGCTGCCTCCAGCCCAGGGTGTGATCCTGGAGACCCGGGATCAAGTCCCACGTCAGACTCCCTGCATGGAGCCTGCTTCTCCCTCTGCCTGTATCTGTGCCTCTCTCTCTCTCTCTCTCTCTCTCTCTCTCATGAATAAATAAATAAAATCTTTAAAAAAATATTTTAAAAAAAATAAATAAATATCAGCCCCCAGCTTTCTATCCTACCACCCTCTTCTCCCCCTACATGACTCTTCCTCTCTATCCCATGACACTCATTGCCTCCTAGCAACACTACAGCATATAGCTACCTCTTCATGCTTGCTATCTACGTCCCACCTGATGTAAGCTCCATGAGCGCAGAGACTTTAACCACACTTGTTCACCAATATTGGTGAATATTGTTCACCAATATGTTCCAAGTGCACAGAACATTTCCTGGCACCTGGTAGGTACTCAAAAAATACATATTGAGTAAATGGGCTGAATGTGGGATATGGTTGCATTATGGTATGTGAAATATTAGATGAAGCCTCCAAAAATAAGCATAAGTTGGGCCTGTGATGCTCTTAAAATGGCCTGGCCTGCCCTGTATTTCCTTTGTTGATGAAGCTGAGAATCTTCCCATGTGTTTACCAAACATTTGTGTGGGTTTTTTTTTTTTTCTCTGTGTGTGAAATGCCTGTTTTGTCTCTTGCTCATTTAACCCCTTGGATTGTTTGTCTTTTTCTTTTAGATTTATAGGAATCCTTTATATATTCTGGAAACCAATCCTTTGTTGATTATATGCATTTCTCCCAGTTTGGAGTTTGTCTTTTAATTTTCTTTATGGTGTAATAATTTTATTTTTTTAAAGATTTTATTTATTTATTCGTGAGACACAGAGAGAGAAAGAGGCAGAGACACAGACAGAGGGAGAAGCAGACTCCCTCTGGGGAGCCTGATGTGGGACTCAATCCTAGAACCCCAGGATCACCCCTGGAGCCAAAGGCAGACTCTCAACCACTGAGCCATCCATGTGTCCCTATGGTATAATAATTTTAATGTAGTTTCATTCATTAATCTTTTCTTTTAGGATTAGTACTATGTCTTATTTAAGGATGCTTTCCCCCCCAGAACTCATAAATAGATTCTCCAGTATTTTTTCTAAAAGTTTTAAAGTTTTGCTTTTACATTTAATTCTCCAATCTGTTAAGAATTTATTTTGGGGGATGAGGCAAGTAGATAATTTGTATTTGTTTCTGTCTAGATTCAGAGTGATGCTATTAATCTGGGACCATTTAAGCCCCTTAAGAGTTTCTTGGGTTCAATGTGGCCACCTTACCTTACTACTGGACCAAGGCTCCCATGCCCAGACTGGCTCCCATACTGACACTTATTCACAGGTCGACTTTTACTCCTGGATGCAATTTTGGATTCATCTTCCATATTCTGGGGAGAAAAGGTTGGAAGAGAACTTAGTCACCATACTTCCTGTAAGCCTAGCAATGTCTTCAAAATTATACTTCATTTAAGAATTCAGGATCTAGGGGCACCTGAGTGGCATGGTTGGCCAGGCATCCGACTCACAATTTTTTTTTTTAAGATTTTTATTTATTCATTTGAGAGAGAGAGAGAGAGAGAGAGAGAGCACACGAGTGGGGCCAGGAGGCAGAGAGAAGGAGAAACAGACTCCCCGCTGAGCTGGGAGCCCCATGTGGGGCTCGATCCCAGGACCCGGAGACCACAACCTGAGCCAAAGGCAGATGTTCAACCATCTGAGCCACCCAGGTGCCCCTGACTCATGATTTTGACTCAAGTTATGATCTTAAGGGATGTGAGATCAAGCCTTGCATTGGGCTCAGTGAGGAGGCAGCTAGAGATTTTCTCCTTCTGCTCTTCCCCCTTGCTCATGTGCTCTCTCTCTCTCTCCCTCAAATAAA
The DNA here is from genome assembly GCF_053574225.1 of Canis aureus. Classification (NCBI taxonomy): domain Eukaryota; kingdom Metazoa; phylum Chordata; class Mammalia; order Carnivora; family Canidae; genus Canis; species Canis aureus. Next base: position 22,224,769 of record NC_135618.1, read on the forward strand.
TAAATCTTAAAAAAAAAAAAAAGAATTCAGAGTCTAAGAGTTTTATAATGGGACAGTATTTCAGCATATCTGTGGTCACCAACTCTTACCCTCTATTCAGAGAGCAGATACATTTTATTTATTTATTTTTTTTATTATTATTTTTTTTTATGATAGGCACACAGTGAGAGAGAGAGAGAGGCAGAGACACAGGCAGAGGGAGAAGCAGGCTCCATGCACCGGAAGCCCGACGTGGGATTCGATCCCGGGTCTCCAGGATCGCGCCCTGGGCCAAAGGCAGGCGCCAAACCGCTGCGCCACCCAGGGATCCCCAGCAGATACATTTTAATTCAGACTGTACACTCTAGGTCAAACTACCAACTTAAGAAACAATTACTCTTGCAAAAGTAATACACATTCACTGTATAAAATTTGAAATAAAAAAGTACAAAGAAGAAAATTTAAATAATCTATAGATAAGTTCCCATCCTAGGGTATAACATTTTTAATATTTGAGTGTGTGTAGTGGTTTGAGTGTGGTCTCCCAAAAGTTGTGCCCACCCAGAACCTTTAGATATTATCATTATTTGGAAAAAGGGTCTTTGTAGATGTAATTAAGTTATGGATCTCAAGAGGTGCCTATCCTGGATTAGTGTGGGCCCTGAAACCAATGCTAAGTCCTTAGAAGAGGAGAAAAGAGCTAAATAGACATGGGTAGATAGGCATGTGAAGACGGAGGTAGAGACTGGAGTCAGGCAGCCACCAGAAGCAAAAGAAAAGATTCTCCCCAAGAGCCTCTGTAGGGAGTGTGGCCCTGCTGACACCTAGATTGTGAACTTCTGGCCTCCAGAAATGAGAGAGAATAAATTTCTACTGTTTTAAGCCACTCAGTTTATGGTAATTTGCATTAGCAGCCCTATCTAACCAACGGTATAGATCTGTTATAGGTCAACTTCCCCAAAAAACAGCTTCAAAAGCAGAGATTTGCATACAGGTAGTTTATTGGAGAATTCTCTCAGAAATGATGCCTGCAGGGTTATAAGAGAGGTGGGATTGGACAGGGGGAGAGAGAAACTGAGACGTGGTTGTCACAGAGGCCTCAGCCTATCCAGGAGCCCTGACGCTGGCACGGCCTTTTAGAACTGTCTACCACTGACGCCAGGGAGCCAGACTGCAGCACCTGTATTAACCAGTCATGGATGTGGGGGACCCCGTGGGAAGGTAGTTCTCTTCAGAGGCAAGCAATGTCTGGGAGAAGCCACCACTCCTAGGATCTGGGGAAATGAGACCCTTGGTCCTAAAATAGGGAAAAAGGGGTGCATCAGCTTGCACGGAAATAGTCTTTCAGTCTAATACACATTTTTGGGCTTAGCATTTAATTTTTGAAACACTTGAGCTTTAGGTATGTTTTACATAAGTTTAGCAGAATATCTGAGCTGTAAATTTATTATTAAAATATCACTGAACTTTATGTGTTAAAGTCTATAGAACAAGCTCATTTTAAGGAAGTAGAACTATTCCACATGACTAAATTATCATGTGATTTTTTCCAGGAAACAAACTTTTCTTTATATATATATATATATATATATATATATATATATATATATACCACTCAGTTCCAGACATCCTGGCCTTCTTTCAGTTCTTCCAGATGTCTCTCTTGACACTGGTTTGTTTTTGACGTGCATACTGTTCTCTCTGCCTGGTGAGCTTTTCTCCAGGAAACCTTCCACCTCCCAGCCTCCCTGCCTCCCATACACGTGGTTCCCTCCAGCTCGTCCCTCCCATCTCAGCTGAAACATATCCTCACAGAGAGGCCTTCATTGATGCCCTCTAAGTGAACTCCCCCGACAACACTTCAAACTTTCCTTCTCATTCTCATTACACTTGTGATCGCTGCTTCATTGGTTCCTAGCACTGAGCAGACAGTGGGAGCGCAAAGATATCATTGAATTGCATGTAATCCTCGTCTGCAATGCCTGGGGTCTAGATTCAGTCTTAATTACTGCAACAGGCCTTCAGCACCCGGCAGGGGGAGAGATGAACTGAGACGTGGTTGTCACAGAGGCCTCAGCCTATCCAGGAGCCCTGATGCTGGCACGGCCTTTCAGAACTACCACTGAGGCCAGGGAGCCAGACCCCAGCACCTGTATTAACCAGTCATGGATGTGGGGGACCCCGTGGGTAGGTGGTTCTCTTCAGAGGCAAGCAATGTCTGGGAGAAGCCACCACTCCTAGGATCTGGGGAAATGAGACCCTTGGTCCTAAAATAGGGAAATAGGGGTCCATCAGCTTGCATGAAAATAGCCTTTCAGTCTAATACACATTTTTGGACTTATGAACAGTTGCTAAACAGTCTCTGTGACACCAGCCCTGCAAAATCCATGCATCAAGTACCACCGGCCTTCTAGTAAGTGTTCGAGGGTACTTCTGGCTTCCTTTAAAAACATCTCTGGGGAGCACTTGGGTGGCTCAGTAGTTGAGCCTCTGCCTTGGGCTCAGGGCATGATCCTGGGGTCCTAGGATAGAGTCCCACATTAGGCTCCCTGCAGGGAGTCTGCTTCTCCCTCTGCCTGTGTCTCTGCCTCTCTCTCTCTGAGTTTCTAATGAATAAATAAAATCTTAAAAACAAAAAAACAAAAAAAACAAAATCAAAAACATCTCTGGGATCTCTCCAAATAATTTAAGTGATCTCCCTCCTTCACAGGTGGAGCTTAGCTTTTTCCTCCACCTCCCCTGAGAGTGGGCTTATTTTCCAGAGTGCAGTATGGAAAGAGGGGACAGTGATATGACAGTTCACATCAGTGATGAGTTATGTTGGTGATGTGTACTCTTGACATATCATGATGAGAATGGTACTTCACTTCTGTGGTCTTCCTTCCCCAAACTTATAACCTTAGTCCAACCATGGCAAAAGCATCAGGCAAATGCAGATTGGGGGACATTCCAAAAAATACCTGAGTGGTATTTCTCAAAAGTGCCCAAATTTTTTAAACAAGGGAAGTCAGAAACTTTCACAGGCCAGAGGAGACTAAGGACAAGTAAATACAATGTGGTATCCTCAGGGGGGTGGGGGTGGGGTTCTAGAACAGAAAGGGCTTTGTAGGAGGAAAACTAGTGAAATCTGCATAAAAGGTGGAATTTACTTAATAATAATGTACCAGTTTGGTTTCTTGGCATGACAGATGTCCGCTAGTGATGTCAGATGTTAACAGAGGAAACCAGGTGAGGGGTATATGGGAATTCCATTCTATCTTTGTAACTTTTCCATAAATCTAAATCTATTCTGTTTTCTTCAAAATCTGGAGAGGTACAATATCACTTCCATGCCCCGGAAAAGCCTCTGGGCCTGCTTGGTCCTCTGATGGGCCTCTTTTATTGCAGAGAGGGCGGGGGTGGTGGGGAAGTGAGAAAGTAAGGAGGTGTGAGGTCAGGCACTCTGCTATAAAAACATGTTCAAAACAAGATGACAACAGTGGGAAGCCGGTGTCTTACATAAATAAAGAGCAGATATTAAAACATCGCTACTTGAATCCAAGCAATTTTCTCTCCCTTTGACACAGCGAATGACCCAACGCTTCCCCAAGAAGTTCCAAAACCCACACTCTACTCCTCAGGTCAAGTGTAGGCGGTATTAACTTCCAGGTCTCTTCACAAACAGCCCTCTCGGGGGTAACACCCTGGGCCCCAGGGGAGCAGGGGGTGGGGGCCCAGTGCTCCAAGGCTGCGGCTTCAGGAGGCCGGGAGGTAGGCCCCCACCCACCCCACCTCTTCTGGCCAGGTAGGCATGGAGGACTGTGACACCAGAGCCCCAGGGGTGGGCCTGCGGGCACACCTGTCAAGCCCACAAAACACCTGGCAGGTAGCTTCTTCCTAATGTCAGCAGGTCCCAAGGTAGCTACCCTCCAGGAAGTGGGAGAAAGAGACAAGAGAAGAAAACCAATTAGCATATTTCTGGAAAAGAAAGAAGGTCACAGAACCAGCTTCACAGTGGGAAGCCAAAATTAGTTGGGGGGGGGGGTGGTGGGGATGGCCTGGGGAAGGGCCCTCGGGGTAGGACCTGTTCCTAAACTATGAGCCTGGTTCCAGGGGTGCTTGCCCGTGAAGCCCTGGGGACAGAAGAATCGGTGCTGAGAGGTGCGAGTGGGCAGCCGAGGAGGACTGGAAAGGAAGACCTGATGGGAAGACCACTGAACAGAGCGACTTGGGCAGTGGCCGTGGAGCTAGAAGAGTGTCTCCTGAGCCAGGGCCCTTGTGATGGCCAGGCTGCCCATGTCCCCCTCCGGACCTCCTCTTGCTCCCTCCACCCCCAGGAGCCTCCACTGTCCTTCAGCCACATCATCTGCTGCAAGACCTTGGACCCCAGCAAATGTCCATGAGGAAATAAAGAGGCCTCCCTTCCCCTCCTGTCTGACTGCTCCTTGGGCAACAGCTCCAGAATCTCTGGATACAGACTGGCGCTGCCCGGCCGGGCTCCCCCTCTGTCTGACCCCCAGCAACAAGACCCCCTCGAGACAAACATGCGCTATACACCCAAGCGGTAGCTGCAGAGGGAGAAGTGCTTGCGCTGCACCCCAAACCTTCCGTCCCTGGGGTAAGGATGCGAGGCCCCTGAAAAGCAGCACATAAATGAAACTGAGACCGCTGCAGCATTTTACCAGGTCTTCGTGGGAAAGGAGTTTGGGAATATGATCTTGACTAGACTCTAGGTTCTAGGCTGGTTTTAAAAAAGTCTCCAAGGATCCAGGCACCAAATGAGATACTCCCCCTACCTGCAATGGCCCTGCAGGGTCCCCGCCAGCGCAGTTAGCCAGACTCACCCAACTTCCCATTTGGAGGAGGGTTTTGGGTGAGATGAAAACCCTAGATTCCCGCTGTGTTTATTTTATTTTATTTTTTTCCCCCGCTGTGTTTATAAAGGGGATTTCTACCAGAGAGACAAGGAGACTCAAGTTCATCAGAGGTTGATTCTCTCCTATGAAGCATCTCGGAAGAACTGAAGGCTAAAGACCACCACTATGTGATGGTCTTAAATAAAGCAATTTATTTATTTATTTATTTTTAAGAAAGAGGGTTTTCTTTCTTTTTTTTTTTTAAAGATTTTATTTATTTATTCTTAGAGACAGAGAGAGAGAGAGGCAGAGACACAGGCAGAGGGAGAAGTAGGCATCATACAGAGAGCCTGACGTGGGACTCAATCCAGGGTCTCCAGGATCACACCCCGGGCTGCAGGCGGCGCTAAACCACTGCGCCACCGGGGCTGCCCCAGAAAAGCAATTTATGGTTCTAAGGAATCTAAAATGGAGATATTCAAATTTCTTTTTTTAAAAAAAGATTTTATTTATTTATTCATGAGAGACACAGAGAGAGGCAGAGACACAGGCAGAGGGAGAAGCAGGCTCCCTGTGGGGAGCCCAATGTGGGACTCGATCCCAGGACCTGAGCCAAAGGCAGTTGCTCAACCACTGAGCCACCCAGGTGTCCCAACAATGTTGTGCCTTTCTCGCAACTAATTGCCAACATTACTCAGATAATGTTTATTTTTTCTTTCAAGCATTAGGCCACACAGACAAGTTAACAGAAAAGCAGAGCTTAAAACCAAAATCCTATCTTGGGTGCCTGCCTTTGGCTCAGGTCATGATCCCAGGATCCGGGATCGAGTCCCACATTGGGCTCCCTGTGAGGAGCCTGCTTCTCCCTCTGCCTGTGTCTCTGCCTTTCTCATGAATAAATAAATAAATCTTAAAAAAAAAAAAATCCCATCTGGGAGGAGTAGAACCGGTGGGTTTTCGCCTGAAAATTTCTACAGGAAATGGAGCTGGGTCTCTATTAGAGGGGAAAGCTGGAGATTACTGAGGTGGACAGGGTGGCTGCCTCTGTCAGCTGGCAGACAGGACAAAGACAAATAATAATAACACATTAGTAATTACCTGGTATCTTCAGGTGGAGTTGAAAGTGTTTTATAGGGAGAGGACAGCCCTCCCCCAATAAGGGCAGAGGAGGAGATGACTTCCTGGAGGCCTATGAGCTCAGGTCCCACCTGGCAGCTCACTCATGCACCAATGACAGGCCCAGGGCCCTGGCTCAGTCCCGTGCCACCACCTAGGTGACAAGCCATCCTTGTCATCCAACCCCCCCCCCCCCCCCCCAGTGTGCAGGTGTGTCTTCCAGGCTCTGCACTCCACCCTCCTGGCCTGTGTGAGCTCCTCCTGCTACTTCTGTAACATGTCTGTCCCTTCCCTTAAAAAGCAAGTGTTTTATGGACATCATATAATTGATAGAGTATTTGGGAGGTGTGTAAGATGTGGGCAGTGTAAACCCATTTCTGAGATGGGAATACTTGAGGCCCAGAAAGGTGTGGTGTTTTCTATACCCTGAGGCTATATGTTTCAAAGTGGGGTCTAAAACCCCTTTGAATAATTCTCTGTAAGAATTATTTTTTATTCATTTTGATGCTAACTTAAAAAAATAAACGTTTTGTAACATGTGATTGACCACCTGACAACTAAATGCCAGCATGGATTCAGGTACACATTTGTGTTTGTCACATGTCATCTAGGGGTGCCTGCATGTATCTTCCAGCGTAGTGTTCCTCAAACTGGGGTGCACGGATATATCTTTAGGGTTCACTGGATGCTCTAGTTTGGGAAACAATGCTCTATGACACACAGGATTCCTGGAGGATCTGCCTCACGTATGGTTGAACCTTAGGAATGAGCCAGAGGGAAGTGGTGGGAATGCAAAAGGGTGGCTCCTGCAGAGAGGCCAAAGAGGAGGTACACAAGGTTGTGATCTGGCCTGGGCTGACCTCTGAGGAGGTCAGATGGGGTAGGCAGGGGCATGGTGTTCTGGGGCAGGGGTGATGCTTGTAAACATGTGGTGGTAGCCTAACAGCTTTATATGGGCCACCCAGGAGCCAACCATCATGCACAGAGGCTGGGATACCAAGCGGGGGAGGGCCCCAGTGAAACAGGCAGAGCCAGCTGTGTGTGATTCCAGCAGAACTCAGGGCAAATCAGGAAGCCAATGCAGGGGTTCAGAGTTATGACTGGGCCAATCTGGAGGGGCTTCAGAAGAGTGGGCACACACAGGATGCCCAACCCTGGCACCCCAGTACCAGGTTTAGGGCAGCACAGGGGTGGTATGGAAGGCTTTCCACCCAGCTCACTCCTCCTCAGCCACCAGTTATCACGACTTAAATGCCAATTATTCTGGAAAGTCCCCGACCCTCAGATAAGCCTTTCTGCCAAACACCCACAGCTCCCTCCCTGTGACCTTCCTTCCTGTGGCAGTTAGCTGCTCAAGGTCTGTTTTAAAAAATATTTTATTAAATTCAATTTGCGAATATATAGTATAACACCCAGTCCCATCCCATCAAGTGGCCTCCTTAATGCCTGTCACCCAGTCACCCCATCCCCCCACCCTTTGTTTCCCAGAGTCAGGAATCTCTCATGGTTTGTCTTCCTCTCTAATTTTTTCCCACTCAGTTTCCCTTCCTTCCCTTATGGTCCCTTTCACTGTTTCTTATATTCCACATAGGAGTGAAACCATATGATAATTGTCTTTCTCTGACTGACTTATTTCACTCAGCATAATACCCTCCAGTTCCATCCATGTCGAAGCAAATGGTGGGTATTCATCCTTTCTGAAGGTCTGTTTTTTTTTTTTTTTAACATTTTTTAACTGCTGAATACCAACTAGACAGAAGTATTAGTAGGCATCTCAGAAGTAGTTGTTTTTTTTTTAAGATTTTATTTATTCATTCATAGACACACCGAGAGAGGCAGAGACACAGGCAGAGGGAGAAGCAGCCATGCAGGGAGCCCGATGTGGGGATTCGATCCCGGGTCTCCAGGATCACGCCCCAGGCTGCAGGCAGCGCCAAACCGCTGCACCACCGGGGCTGCCCTGAAGGTCTGTTTTTAAAGATTTTTTTTTTTTTAATTCATGAGAGACAAAGAGAGAAAGAGAGAGAAAGAGAGGCAGAGACACAGGCAGAGGGAGAAGCAGGCTCCATGCAGGGAGCCTGAAGTGGGACTCGATCCCGAGTCTGCAGGATCAGGCCCTGGGCCGAACGCAGCGCTAAACCTCTGAGCCACCTGGGCTGCCCTGAAGGTCTGTTTTTATAACCAGACTATAGCTTCCTGAGGGCAGGCACTGTACCTGTCCCATTCACAGGGACAGGGCTCCACAAGTATTTGTTGATGAAATAAAAACATGGGAATTCCAGGTTTGGTGGTCTGAGCTTCTAGAACACTCTCTGGCTTGGTCAGAAGTGATCTGGACCTGGACACCCTTGCCTGAGGCCACAGCGTCCAATGCCAAAACATTCTACAGAAATGTTCTGTTGTGCAGGAAGCCTGCCCTGCAGGATAATTTTGCTGCCACCCCGTATGATATCCTAATCTGTCCAGATAAGGGCCCTCTTCTCTTTCTCCTCAAGTCCATGCCTCTTTTTTTTTTTAAAGAAATATTTACTAAAAATATTTCTGTGATATGTTGCTTTATACTTTGCAGAAACCCTTTTATACGTATGATTTTTTAAAGATTTTATTTACTTATTCGTAAGAGATACAGAGAGAGAGGCAAAGACACAGGCAGAGGGAGAAGCAGGCTCCATGCAGGGAGCCCGACGCAGGACTCCATCCCAGGTTTCTAGGCTCAGGCCCTGGGCTGAAGGCGGCGCTAAACTGTTGAGCCACCCGGGCTGCCCCAAGTCCATGCCTCTTAAAGCCAGGAGCGCTGACCTAGCAGGCAGCACGAGGTCATTTTGAGTCTCTCCTAAGCCTCAGGCACTTTTTACTTCTGGAGATCACATTCCGTATCAAAAATTACTACAATGTTCTCTCATCTCACATGAAACATATTTAACCAGGTAAGAGGTGGGTTCAGATGCAGTTGACTAGCTGGAGTCATGCTACATTTCATAGGTGTTTACTTAATCAATTTTGATTTCACAAGTTTCCTTTTCTTATTTTGAAAAGTTTGTATAATTTTTCAAGTCTTAAAATTTTTTATAGGGCTGTAGGAGGCTCATTTATCCATTTATTGGATAAAGTGGTCCTGGGTCCAAGGTAGCTATATGTTCCTTGGCCGGGAACTACCAGACAAGCTCCTAGCATCTGCTGATAGGAGCCAAACTCCTTTACAGGACTTGGACTCATCTACTCAAAGCACAGCACTTGGCAGCCTTCCTATGGATTCTGTAGGCAGAGCAGAGGAAGAACATTCCTCCCACCAGAATTAAGGGCCATGTCTATGTGTGGGTGGTGAGCATTAATTCCCAAATAAGGCATTCGGAATGCAAAACAATCCATCCAGGCTAGTCATTGCACACTGACCGCGTGATGAAACTTTGAAGAATCTAGGAGAAAGAAAACAGGGAGAGTAGTAGGAAGGGGTGGGAAGAAGAACTAATTAATAGTACAATTACTAAATTAAGAAAAAAATCAGGGGCACCTTAGGTGGTTTATTCAGTTAAGCCTCTGCCTTCAACCCGGGTCATGATCCCAGAGTTCTGGGATTGAGCCCTATGTGAGGTTCCCTGCTCAGTGAGGAGTCTGCTTTTTCTCTCTCCCTCTGCCCCTCCCCACTTGCACTCTCTTGCTCTTTCTTTCTCAAATAAATAAAATCTTAAAAAAAAAAAAAGGGAAAGAAATCAATTCTAAACTAATAGATTGAACATTCAATTTTATGGAATGGGGAATAGTAATGAGGAATTTAACTACAAAACATGCCAGGCATTATATATACATATTTTAAAAGATTTTGTTTGTTTGTTTGTTTGAGAGATTGAGAGTGCAAATGGGAAGAGGGAGAGGGACAAGCAGACTCTGCGCAGAGCATGGAGCCCAATGCAGTACTTGATCCCACGAGATCACGACTGAGCCAAAATCAAGAGTTGGATGCTCAACCAACTGAGCCACCCAGGCACCCCATACCAGGCATTATATTAAGTTCTCCAAAAAGGTAGGTGCCCTTAGGCAGGTCACGTATGTAGATAGAATATGTGTGATTCCCTAGTATAATATGATAGTGTGAATAAAGAACATAAAGCAATAATTATGGGGGAATGGATGAGGAGACAGTAATTAATGGGGCCTGAGGAAGCCCAGGAAGATCTCACAGAGACTACAGCTTCTTAACTGGATCTTAAAGGATGAAAGGATTTTTTCCAGATGATAATAGGAGGGAACAAAATTCCAGGAAGAGGAGGCAAAACGAGCAAAGCTATATAAATAAAAAATAATAAGGGTTAACTTTCATTGAGTGCTTCTATGTGCCCTGTGTTCTGCTCTAAGCACTTCACAGAACCGTGGTAAGAATGTTATTCCACTTTATGGCTGAGGAACTGGAGGCACAGGGAGGCTAAGCAAATTGGCAGTCAGGTTCTAGAGCCCTGGTCCCTGCCTCCTTAGCCACACTGGCTCTGAGGTTAACCTGTATAGACCTGCAGGGTCATAACTAAGGTTGCTAGATTGACCAAATAAAAATACAGGATATTGGTTAAATTTGAGTTTCAGATAAATGCCAAATAATGTTTTAGTGTGAGGATTACATAAGATATTTTATCTGGCAACTCTAGCCCTAACCCTGGACCCCCTGGCCTGACCTAGGACAGCTTCTGTATGGCTACAAATAAATGCTCCCACAACTGACGCTTTCCCCACCAGCATCTTCCATCTGGCTTTCCTGGGCTTGGCCGCCGGTCTGCCCTGGCCTGCCCAGCCCTCTGGTGATGGACCTCACAGGCATGCTGTCAGAGAAGCCCTCAGCGGCCATGGAAGGTGCTGGTGCCAGGCAGAGACTCATCTCTGACCTGCGGCCAGGTCTGCTCAGCCTCAGCACATTCCTTCCCAGCTCAGCTCATCCTTGGCACTGAGACCAACAGCAGAGGGAGGGCTAAGTACAGCTCCATCACCCACCAGCCGAGGGGGCACTGGGTGGGTTCAAGTCTACACAGGTTAACCTTGGAGCCAGTACCAGATAATAGGACCCATAGGAGAATGGGGCAGGGGGTGGAGAGGGATGGGGGAGGTGGGCTTAGGCTCATTGCTCTGGGGGTGACATGGCTCCCTGACCTCCATTCAGGAGACGGGTGAGTCTAGATGTGCCACTGTCTCTAACCTGCAATCCCAACCTTGACCTGCCTGTCAACCACTGGACTTCTTTCTTCCTCGCCTCGTCATACGTGGTAAGCTCCCAGGTCTAGTTCCTGGGTTTCCAGCTCTACAACTGCTGAACTTTCCTTCTCCTGGGAACTGGTTCCTTCTGATCAGCATGGCTATGTGACAGCTGGCACATCCTTAGGTGATGCCCACTCCAGTTGGGACAGGTGCTTTCAGAGCCACAGAGGACCCTCTGAGAGGCTGAGGGAAAATTAGGTCTATGTTATGCAGCCATCAAAGACAGTTATGTGTTACCAAGCGACACACCTAGATGCATATCTAGGTACAGGTTTGGTGTCCTGTATATTTTTATACATCCAGTAATGACTAAAATGTTTACACTTGGATCTTTTAATACAGTGTTATGGTCTTCTAAAAATTAAGAAAAAATGACTAAACATGTATACTGTGTAACCTTCGACTCAGATAACCTTGCCAATAGAAATTTAGCCTCTTAGGCCCAGGCAGGGCCAGCTTCACGGATGTGATGGTACCAGGCTCGGAGTTCAGGGGGACCCCAGGCTTCGTCTAATGCTCTGCTGTCACCATTTGACGATTCTTAGTGACTTCTGAACCAGGGGCCCATATTTTCATTTTGCACTGAGCCTCACGTATTATGTACTCCGCCCTGTATGTCCTGAAATGGAGTTTAGCACACGCAGGATGAAAAGAGCTTCTGAAACAACAGCCTTGAGAGACCTAGACTTGAGATGTGGTGGCACAAATTCATAAATAGGAAGGCATTGTCATTTGGGGAGGAAAGTCAAGTCAAATCATATCAGGCAGGTATCCTGGCACCTGGAAGGCAGCTTATTGTTACAGGAAATAGTGACAACAGCTGCCAGGTGTGGCATGTCAGGAAAGTCAGCAAATTCACAGAGATGCTGTTTCCCACAGACACGGGCATAACCAGCACAAAGCCAAGAGTGCAGTGCAGGGAGGGGGTCTGGCAACGAGCTACGCCCCTGGCCTGTGCTACGTCCTGGGCCTGTGCTATGCCCCCGGGCCTGTGCTATGCCCTAGGCCTATGTTATGCTCCCAGCCTGTGCTATGCCCTGGGCCTATGCTATGCCCCTGGCCTGTGCTACGTCCCCAGCCTGTGCTATGTCCCCGGCCTGTGCTACGTCCCCAGCCTGTGCTATGTCCCCGGCCTGTGCTATGTCCCTGGCCTATGCTATGTCCCAGCCTGTGCTACACCCCTGGGCCTGTGCTATGCCCCTGGCCTGTGCTATGCCCCTGGCCTGTGCTACACCCCTGGGCCTGCGCTATACTCCCAGCCTGTGCTACGTCCCTGGCCTGTGCTGTGCCCCTGGGCCTGTGCTGTACCTGGGCCTGGGCCATGCCCTGGGCCAGCCATTTCAGTACTGCAGAGCACAGTGTCTACATCCCCAGCCAGAATGTCGCCCGCCCTCCCACCCACCGCCCACAGGGCTGGCACTGGCCCTCCCCCAGAGGACTCAGCAGGGGGTCTTGGGCCTGCGAGCAATGTACCAGGCACCAGGAACCCAGAGAGGGTACCTGGGCTTGTCCTGCTGCTCACTCAGCACTCCTTTCCTTCCTCTGTCTTTCTGCTCAGTCTTCTCCTCTCCCAACATGCCTCCCCATCCCAAGCCGGGTCCCCTTCCAGGCTGGAAAACCCTGATGCATCTGGATTCCCACAGGATCAGTCGCTCAGTGGAGCAGAGGTCAGGGAGGGGATGGCCTTTCCCAGCATTTCTGTTCTAGTCCAGCGGCTGTCTTTGCTATCTTAGGTGATAGGCATTAGGGACCGGCTGCCAAGCCGTGAAGTTGAGTGGGAAATTCAGTAGAGCGGGCTTTTTGTTTATTTCTAATAGGAAGTTAGGAATTACCCGAGAGCAAGGCCTGTGTTTCCAGCTGACAGCCTGTGTTCAGCCTGGGATAAAAGTGCTCCTGCTGACTTCCACATCCTCTGCCACCAGCCTGATTGATAACAGCTGCCGATGACCCTGGGTAGAGCTTGGCTTTCTGCCCGCTCGTGTCCGCTCAAGAGTCCTTGCTTGGCTGACATCAAGTGACCAGTGCTCAAATCTGCCAGATGGCTCCAGACAATCTGCTCATCAGGGTCAGATGTAACTCAAGATGCTAGTACTTGGAGGAAGTTCTCAGACTGTCACTTCGTGGTGGGCTCGGTGACTGAGCCTCTGACTCCGCCAATATCCTAGTGGCATCAGTGGCAGTGGGGCCCAGGCTAAGACAGCAGCTTGCAAGTTGGGAAGGACATGCCGATTAATAATAGCTGATATTATTAATAATGTCTGATGCCTCCATGGAGACGTTGCAGCATGGCACTGAGATCGTCAGTGTGTTCAGGCTGCCTGGGTGTGAAGCCTCACTCTGGCATTTGTTAACTCTATGACCGTGGGGAAGTCACTTAGCCTCTCTGTGTCTCAGCTTCCTCATCAGTAACATGGGGCTAATGAGAGTGCCTTTTTTATAAGGTTTCTGTGAGGATTAAACATGTAAATATTCGTAAAACACTTGGAACAATGCCTGGTGCATAGGGAGTATTTACTGTCAACTATTATTATTTTTTTATCCTCACAATGACATTAGAAGGAATGCATGTTGAAAGATTAAAAACTAGCTTCAAAGAGGTTAAGTAACTTGTCCAGGTGACACACATAGTAAATGACAGAGTCCTGACTTCAATCAGAGCCTGGGTACCAGCCTCCACCCCAGGGTGCCTCAGTGTGGAGAGGTGAATGGAGAGGTGTCCAGCTCTGGCATCTGAGATCAGCATTCCCAATCACAAAGACGTCCTTTTGAGTTTACTCAGGGCACCGGAGAAGGGGAGATGAGTGGGTACAGGGTATCAGAATGAAGATCTCTCTTTTTTTTAAAAAAAATTTTTATTTATTCATGATAGGCACACAGTGAGAGAGAGAGGCAGAGACACAGGTAGAGGGAGAAGCAGGCTCCATGCACCGGGAGCCCGACGTGGGATTCGATCCCGGATCTCCAGGATCACGCCCTGGGCCAAAGGCAGGCGCCAACCTGCTGCGCCACCCAGGGATCCCTGAAGATCTCTCTTTAAAACAATCTGCCAACCAGAAGATTATAGGAGTGGAGGAGTTAAGGTGAGGACCCTAGACTGTCCCATTTGCTCTTCCTGCTATAATCCAAGGAGCTCCTAGCTAGTGAAATCCTAGCAAGCAGAGTTGCTCCAAGTAACTGGTCTTTTGTAGTTTTAGGGAGAACGTAGAAGGCTATGGTTTAAAGCAAAAGGCACTCTTGATTGCTGTGGTTGACAAGGTGCTAATGGTTTCTCATAATCTCCAAATCTCCGTTAAGTGTTCTTCACACTGGGCTGTGATTAAAACTCCTGCTCCTGGGGGACCGACCGTGGTGTGTCTCTCCATCTGCCAGGTTCCATTTTCTCTAATTGGCTTGGGCATCTGTGTCTGCTTAAATAGAATTTACACCTATTAGAAGCAGTTTTCCATATACACAGATCCCATCCTTGCCATCTACTTTTGGTGACACAAACTCTTCCCCAAACTGAATTAGACTGAGAATGGAATCTGAGAAACTAAAACTCTCTGGTGTTTAAAAACACTGACAAAGCCATCCTAAGTTTCTGCTGAAGTACACTATTTTACAAATTGAAATGGGGAGCTTTTTTGGTAAACCTACTATTTAGAAAATAAACAAACAATGAAACATGCATACAACTATTTCAGAAATGCTACCACACAGAAAAGAAATCCTCTTGCCAGAATGCCACCATATAAAGAAAGCAATTGAAGAAAAGAGTACTTGTTGAAATGCCACTGACATTATATCAAGTGGAACTAGAAAGAAAATTAATATCCTGCTTAACTCCATAAACCTTTTTCCAAATCACTTATTTTTAAAAATACAGCCTGTTTTATTAAATAATATTTATTGAACAATAGACTGTCAAGTTTCTGTATATAAAAATAATTTAAAAATTATCTTTTTTTTTATGTGACTACATCAACATTTTATTTTATTTTTTTTTTAATTTATTTTTTATTGGTGTTCAATTTACTAACATACAGAATAACACCCAGTGCCCGTCACCCATTCACTCCCACCCCCCGCCCTCATTTAAAAATTATCTTATCAGCTTTTGGTATCAGAAAAAATTGGGGTGCTAAATTGAAAATGGTCTGGAGATGATGGGATTGGTTAACAGAGGACTGGTATTCTTAACATAGGTGTTAGGTCCATCATTTATTGCTAACCCCAAAACTTAGTGTCTTAAAACAGTACCAATCACTTATTGTCTCCCAGTTTCCATGAGTCAAGAATTTCATTCTGGCTCAGAGTTTCTCATGGGATTATAGTCGGTGTCCACCAGGGCCTCATGATCTGAAGGTTGCCTGCGACTGAAGGAGCTGCTCCCAGGGCGGCTCACTCACTTGCCTGGCAAGTGGGTGTTGGCTGTGTGCAGGGGTTTCAGCTCTTCTCCATGGGCCTCTCCATGGGCCTCTCCATGGACTACTTGAGTGTCCTCAGGGCTTGGGGTTGCCTTCCCCCAGAGTGAGTCAAGAGACTGAGGTGAAACCCACAATGCTGTTTGTGACCTCCACTACGCCCTCTACCAGACTCAATGCAGGCAGAGGCTACATGAGTGCTTGAAGACCAGGGGGCAAGAATCACTGGGGACCATCTGGGAGGCTGGCCACCACAGGGAGCTCTAATACTAACCAGTTTCAAAATGCCTTCTGTGATCTTCCAATTTATGCCAAATCTTTTTCTTTCTTTCTTTCTTTCTTTCTTTCTTTCTTTCTTTCTTTCTTTCTTTCTTTCTTTCTTTCCTTCCTTCCTTCCTTCCTTCCTTCCTTCCTTCCTTCTTTCTTTCTTTCTTTCTTTCTTTCTTTCTTTCTTTCTTTCTTTCTTTTCTTTTTTCTTTTTCTTTCTTTCTTTTCTTTTTTCTTTTTCTTTCTTTCTTTCTTTCTTTCTTTCTTTCTTTCTTTCTTTCTTTCTCTTTCTTTCTTTCTTTCTTTCTTTCTTTCTTTCTTTCTTTCTTTCCTTCTTTTTTTCTTTCCTTTTTTTTTTCTTTGTCTTTCTTTTTTAAGATTTTATTTATTCATTCATGAGAGACACACAAAGAGAGAGGCAGAGACACAGGCAGAGGGAGAAGCAGGCTCCATGCAGGGAGCCCAATGTGGGAGTCGATTTCACGTCTCCAGGATCACACCCTAGGTTGAAGGCGGCGCTAAACCGCTGAGCCAACCGGGCTGCTGCCAAATACTCCTTTCTTATATTTTCATAAACCTGAACTGCATTCATCACCTGACTACAGGCTTCTGCTTTGTCACAGATGCATGGAAATTTAGAGCTGAATAGTACTGAATAGCACTGTAGCAATCATCTACCTCAATTCCAAATGCCTCTTGAGATCATGTATTAACAGGATATCTTTATGTGTTCCTCTCCTCTCCAGACTATAAGCTTCTTGAGGACAGGGACCAGGTCTTATTTTCATGCATTCCCAGCACCTAGTACAAAGCCTATAATGCAGAGATGCCCCCTGAAGGTTGGTTGAAGTATTTTACTCACTTTGGTCGAATCACTTCATTCTCTGGAACTATTCCTATTTGTACTGGACTGGGTGACTTTTAAGCCACTTGTCACTTTATCATGTGAAGAGCCTTTTTTCCTAGAGGAACATGGTCATGTGACCTGATAGCTTTTCATCATTGTCTCATTTCCTTTTGATTTGGGATAGAGATAGTCCACTGGCTAGTGAAGTATAGAAGCAGACCAGCTTATAGCAGACCCTCCAAAGACAGTGTTAGAATAAATTGTTATCCTGGGTCCAGTCTTTGAGCCAAGACGAGTTCAAGGACACTTCCCAACTGTGTTGTGAGAAGGGAAAAGAGGGGTGACAACTGAAGACAGAGACTCCTTTAATCTGTGAATGAATCTACCATTACTCCCTTGCTCAAAAGCCCCTTTCGTCCCCTGTCACCAACAGAGCAAAACTCAAATTCCTTGGTTTGCATCCGGGGCACCTTCCCCCTCATGGACTCCTTGCTCCATGCTGGCTGTTCCCTCTCTGGAGCTGTTTTCTTTACCCATCATAATCCTTTACCCCATGTGACCTATTCCCAGCAAATTCTAAGTCAGCACCCTCCAAAGACCTCTCACACTGAATATAAGTTGTTTTGGAAGTTGTATTCCAGAGAAACAGTTGAGATTAAAACTATGCCAAGATGCATTTTTAAAAATTATGCTGTGTAATTTTTCTTGAAACATTTCATCTACTGAGGAATGGGCAATAGATTATAAATGAATTAATTGTGCCTTCTTGGGGTTTTTACTTGACGTCCAAATCATACTAGAGAGAAAATTGAGCCCATGAGAAAGAGCGACTAGAGGTGACCCTTCCGTACCAGGAGCTAGTACCCCATGCAGAGGTTAAAAGTCCAGTAAACCATCCCAATTACTCCATAAATCTCACATATCACTGTTTCTACTGCTCTGGAGCAAACAGATTCTGCTTTGAGAGCTTCATAAAATTCACTCCTATTTAGCCAATCAGCCCCTTTTACTGTTAAAAGATGGGCCATAAAGGGAAGTGCTGATACTACTTTTCCTTGAGGCACCTGTCTGATGCAGTTCCAAGCAGGTGGTGTTTTCCCGAGTTGACTCCTTTGTTTGGAAAACGTTTGGAGACTTTGCTGAGAGCAGTCAATCACCCAGGAAGTACGGACAAGCCCATTCTTACCATTCTTCCTAAGTACACTGACCTCATTATTTGCCCATAAATGTGAATTGATATTTATTTAATGTGTCTGTTTGTAGAGAGACTGTCAATTGGTCTGTGTGCCTGTCATCTCTCTGTCTACATTATTATTGTCTGCTTCTTAAAAAGGAGGGATAAGGGTTAATGGTACAATATCACATAACAGGCTGCTGGGGAAGGGCGCTGGGATACAGAGTGGGAAGTGGAAGAAAGTACAGGGAAAACCCATGGATCTAACCTAGCCAGGCCCGATTAACTGGATCCCAAGAGGCAGCAGGCTGGATGCACCAGAACCTGCATGGCCCAGAAGCTTTCACATCCATGATGTTGCTTCAGCCATGCGATGGCCCTGTTAAGTAGGCAGCATCATCCCCACTTTCCAGAGTGCAAGAACCCAGGCTTAGAGCAGGAGGAGGGTCTTCGTCAGATCACAACTTGGTGGCGATATCATTTATTCCGAATGGAGCTTGACTGCAGGGCCTGCTCTAGGTACAGACTGACGTTGGTGGAGTTGTGTGGTTAGTTCTGGCCTCCTTGTCAGGACACGTACCAACAAGGGTAAGTACCGTACCACTCGCTGACCTCCAGGGTAGATGTATGGAAAAGAACTCTGCTTCTCCAGCAGTGGCACTCTACACGAGCAACTGGTAAGTAGAGGAGACAACGTGGGACTCTCCCTTGGCTCTCCCCCATCACATCACACAGGCCACCCCCCTGCTGGGTACGCTACAGAGGCTAAGCCTTCTGCACATTAGGGACCAGGATTTGAAAAGAGCCCCCCTAGAGAAATCGAGAAGCACACTGGGGCTTCCCTCCAGGCTCTCTTGGGCACCTCCCTTGCAACCTTCCTTCTCCCCATGCCGCTATATTATTGATTATAAAGGAGGCCAAAGGAACTCCTGGGTGGCTCAGTGGTTAAGCATCTGCCTTTGGCTCAGGGTGTGATCCTGGAGTCCCAGGATTGAGTCCCACATCAGGCTCCCTGCATGGAGCCTGCTTCTCCCTCTGCCTATGTCTGCCTCTCTCTTTCTCTCTCATAAATAAATAAAATCTTAAAAAATAAAAATAAATAAATAAAGGAGGCCAAGGCTGAGGCAAGTGCCCACCCCCCCGTTCCTACAGAAACCCCTATCCTACCTTCCCTGGCTCGCCTCTCCCAGACCTCCCTCACTGACATAATTTATTGCTTTCATTAAACAGGACACTCAGCCAAATGCAGTGAGTTTCATGTCTTCTCTGCGAGGAAACCCCCTGAGGAAGCAAATTGACAGGTGTCTGAAAGAAGAAAGAAACTATGAATGAAAGCAATTCGCCCAAACTGTACAGTCTGTCTTTCCCTTCCCAGGTTTCTCTAACTTGACTGAGCTGGACCGAGACCCAAAGGCATTTCTTTTTAACTTAATTATCTCCAGGGAACCATAGCTGGAAGTCAGGCACACACATGTCTACCCCACACAGCGGGTACACTTGTTGGATGGCTGGGGCCTCAGGGGGTCAAAGGTCTCATGGGTGACAGCAACTCTTCTCTCTACAAACAGACTCTCTGAGACAGACAGTGATAAAAGATCTCCCAAGTGGAGCCCACCGCGGGGGCAGAAACACATCACCTGCTGGTTCAATCAGGAGACTGGACGTGGGGCGGAGGACGGATGCTGCTGGCCTGGCCATGCCACCTGGGGTTGGCAGCTGGATTCAGCCTCTGCCTGCCTCCAAGGGGATTTAGGCACTTTGATGACAGATTATTTCACCCTGTGGCAAAAGAACAGAGCCTTTGTCAACAGCGTCAGTGCGGGGAGCCGGGTGGCCTACTGCTCAATTGCTTCCAGAACTGCTTCGTCATAGGCTTTTCTGGTTATTCACAAATTGCTAAAAACATTGTCTTCTTGGGCTGAAGTCTTTTATATGAAATAAAGATGCGTGATAAAGATGCATTTGTCTCCCACCCACCATCTTCTCTGCCCCCGTCCTAGCACAGTCAAATAAACACTCCACAGTCTGTTACTCCTTGATAGAAAAAGGGTCTTGGGTTCTGGTCTCTTGCAGAAGTTTATAACTATGTGTGTAGTGGGGGCGAGGGGGCATCTCTTCTTGCCTTCCTCACTTGTTTGTTGGTTTCCCACTTAAAAAAATGAGGCCATTCACCAATTTTATGCCTGGGCATATTTCTGAGGGCCTGTGATCATATAAGTGAAAGTATCTAGAACCCCTCCAAAGGCAGAAGCTTTTATTCACTCTTCTATAATAACTGGGTGAACCTAGAGGTTGATGGGAGGTATTTGGGGTGATGGAGGCTACAACCCTAATAATAATTCAACAAAGTTCTGACGCTCTCCTCGGGTTCTATGGATTAGCTCTCAGATCTGAAAGCGTGTGGGGTAGGACGTTGACAGCATCCGACTTGCTGAGTCTCCCAGGGCAGTCACAGAAGGCTCAGCCACCACCCGAAAGAAGCCTACGCGGGGTGTCATTCCTGGCCCAGAGCTGGAAGGGGAGGCTCCTGGCTGAGATGTTACCAGTTCAGGCTCCATCCCAGTCTCCCCCTCCCAACATACAGACCCCCTCACACTTTTTCAAGATGCCTTTTGCGGTGAACATGTACAAACACTAGATGTAAAGTTTGAGACTTTCCATGTTCTTAATCCCTGAAGAAGGAGAACTTCATGGGTAGTTGAGAATCCTAAAAGAACACTAATACCTTTTGCTGAACACAGCAACTTTCTCAGAGCAACAGAAAGGGAGAGGCCATTACTAAATTGGTTCTCTCCACAACCCGCGGGCATCCTCAGGGAACACAGGGCTGGCCTAGCACATACACCTACAAATATACTTGAGGCGCTCCACGCTCAAAAACCCAAATCCACACCCTCCCACTCTGTGCCACTCCTTAGTTTCGACTTTTCTTTTTCTTTGTTCTTCCCCTCCCCGCCAAACTTCTCCAAAGGGCAGTCTGCACAGTCTTCACTAACATGACACACATTCCCACTTACCCTTGAAAGTGTCCTCCCCTAGGCCACTGGCTGCCTCTCAATTGTCCAACCCAATGGCTGTTCAGTCCAGCTCACGGCCGTCTCTTCTTGGGGCTTCTGCAACACCGCACCTCTTACTTTTCTCCATCTCCATTAGCATCTGATTCTCCTTTCTTGGTTTCCTTCACTGACCCTTTACCTCTTCTTCCTTAAATAATGGCTTCCCCCAGGGTTCTGGTCTTAGACTTCTTTCTCATCCTTTTAGTAGACACTAGTCTTTCTTTATGACTCAGCAGCCCCTCTGAACAGACTTCTTCTGTCCGAGAATGCACTATCCTAACAGTGTAGTGGGAAGCAAAGGTGGCATAGGCACTCTGTTTCCCAGCTTCCCTTGAAGCTGCTATGCAAGCCTGCAACCTGGGACCCAGCCAACAGATGTACCTGGAACCCACCTTTGAGAGGGTAGCCAGGCTCAGAAAGGTATGCACCGGTGGGGCCCATGCTGGTGAGGATAGACACTGCCATGCCCAGTTCTAGAAGTCGTGCCCAGTATCCCGTAGTACAAGCTGTGGTCCCCTTGCCCAGTGTTGAATGGTCAGTATGTGTGTGGGGGCACCCTCTGCTTTCCACAAAGACCCTTCTCTTGAGTAACAGCATTACATCATCACATGTGCAGGCCTTGCTGTCATCGTCACTGTGTCTTGACTGAACCTCCAAAATACCCCTAGATTTTTTCTCCTGATGTGTCCCAAAACCACCACATGAGCATAGGATCTCATTAGCTCTCACCTGCACCATGGAATTGGGCCCAGAGCCAAGGGCTCTAGTTAGAGGCAGTTTCCCTCTGGGAAAATGAGTTTCCCTGCCTCTCATTTCATCCCTTCCAATTGAATTTGCACTGCTGCTGGATTGGTCCTTCCCAAATATAAACCTGACTCTGTTGTTCCCATGTTTAAAACCTTCTAGTAGCTTCTCACTGCTTTCAGGATAAAATCCAAACCCTTTCATATGACATTCAGATTCCATGACCCACTGCTGCCCCACGGACCCCTTGTTCCAGCCATGCCCAGCTGCTGTGTCTCTTGCAGTACCTCGAGGCCTCTGCTCACTGTGATCCTGGAAGCTCCTGTCTGCTCCAGCCTCGAGCCCACCCATCACCCAGTGATGACTCGTCAAATGCCTGTGTACCTGACTGAGAGCCAAGCCTGGTAGTTCACTGTAAGGTCCTCACCTAAAGAGAATGCAAATGCCTGCTTCTCTGAGTCCTTTGTCCAGTGTCCCTGGAACAAAAGGAATTTGAGAACCTTCTTTTCTGCCTCCCTTCCTAACTTATTCATTTTCTCAGCACATTATTTATTGAATGACCACTCAATGTTAAGTACTAAGCTAGGTGCCAGGGTGAAGCAGCAGTGCAACTTCACGGAACACAGGGCCGACTGAACTCCCACTGTCTCAACTAGCTTGCTTGCCCAGGCTTCAGCACCATCTCCTGAATTCCCTTCCTGTTCCCCTCCCCACTCTCAAATGGCCAGCTCTCACCTCTGTCTTTCTTCTCGCTCACAGAGGGTGACATCCTAACTCCCGCATCCTTTCTTCCACTTGGCTTGATCTTCTTCATCTCTAACTCCTGTCATCGACCCATCCCTGAGAACTGCCTCTAACTAGAGCCCTTGGCTCTGGGCCCAATTCCATTCCTTGGACCAAATGCCTTGACTATTAATGCCACTACAGGCTGAATTGGAGTTGGCCATACTCAATGACCTTGTGGCTTTAATTTTTGACTCTTCTGTATCAGTAAGTAGCCCCTTTGATCACCACCACTTTCAACCTCCCATCCATACTCCACTGCTGTTCACTTCTGTCCTCATTGGTCATTGCAAGTCTTGCTATTTGTAATTCCCCCTCCTTCATGGCTTCCATGTCTGGCAAACTGTACTCTTCTTTCAGACTGTGTAAAGGTCATCTCCTCTGAGAAGTCCCCAACTCACCCCTACTTTTCCTGCACATTGTCTTTGGGGTATGCTCATATCTCTATGAGTACATACCCCATCCTACTGTAGTTCTGACTTTCTCACTCAATTGCAAACTCCATAAGGCTGCGCCTATTTCTTAAAGCATTACTGTACCCCTGTGCCTGGCCCAGCATGTGACACAGAGTAGAATAGAATATAAATATAAATGTAGTAAATATAAGGAGAAAATCCAAATTCCACACTGAATTCATATCTCTAAATTAGATCTCCTTTCCCACACTCCTATTTCTATTTATGGCACATAAATATTTATCCAAAGAGTGGGGAGAGCAAACAACACTGCTAGCCTTCTTGGTCCTAGAGTCTAAACCTGACCCACCTTCCATTTCTCCTTTTCCCTCCACTCCATAGCAAATATTTAATAACTGGCTCCCTGGGAGAAAAGCCTTGTTTTGTTGTGTTTGCCATTCTCCATGGTATAAATACTCCTACCCTCACTGACTTCAAGCAACCAATCTGAGGGTGCTAAATGTGGAGCTAGGAGAAAGATGTGCACACTGACTTGTGTGAGGCAAAACTAGGAACCAGCTCCAGCACACCACAGCCTTCCCTCTTCACACTGAATCAGTTCCAAGTCCAGCTAACCCTCCCTTATTCTCTGATATCCAACTCTTCTTCATCACTTTGTGCCTTCTTCCCATACTACACCTTTTCCCAGGGGAATCTGTCTTCCCAGAGTATACTTTTTCATTGCATTAGCTTTCCTGTGGCTGCTATAATTAACTGCCACAGACTTGGTGGCTTAAAACAACACAAATTTCTCATGTTCTGGAGGCCAGAAGTCAGAAATTGGTTTCAGTGGGCTGAAATCAAGGTGTTGGGAGGGCCATGCTCTTTCTGGAGGCTCCAAGGGAGAATCTGTTCCTTGTCTCTTCCAGCTTCTGGTGATTGCCAGCATTCCTTGACTTGTGGCTGCACCACTTCAATCACTGTAGCCCTGTGGTCAAACCATCTTCTCCTCTTCTGTCTGTGTCAAAAATCCCCCTGCATTTAGGGCCCTCTCAGATAATCCAGGATAATGTCCCCATTTCATGAACCCTAATCACATCTACAAAGACCCTTTTCCCTACAAGGCAACATAACAGGTTCCAAAGATCTTTGGGAGCCATTATTCAACATATTGCACTGATTATTTTTAAGATGGCTGGGTCTTAAAAGTATGCAGTGGGAAAAAGACAGTCTCTTCAACAAATGATGTTGGTAAAACTGAACAGCAACACACAGGAGAATGAAACTGGACCACTCTCTTACACCATTCACAAAAATAAGCTCAAAATGGATAAGAGACCTAAATGTGAGACCTAAAATCATAAAAATATTTGAAGAGAACACAGGTAGTAATATCTGTCATTAATCATAGCAATATCCTTCTAGATATGTCTCCTGAGGCAAGAGAAACAAAAGCAAAAATAAGCTATTGGAAATACATCAAAATTAAAACTTCTGCACAGCCAAGGAAATGACCAACAAAACTAAAAGACAACCTACTGAGTGTGAAATGATATTGCAAATGACATATACTATAAAGGGTTAGTATCCAAAATATATAATGAACTTATACAACTTCACACCAAAAAAAATCCCAAATAACCCAATTTAAAAATGGGCAGAAGACATGAACAGACATTTCTCCAAAGAAGACATCCAGATGGCCAACAGACACATGAAAAGATGTTCAACATCACTCATCCTTGGGTGAAATGCAAATCAAAACCACAATGAGCTATTACCTCACACCTGTCAGAATGGCTAACATCAACACAAGAAACAACAGCTGTTGGAGAAAACGTGGAGAAAAAGGAACTGTGCACTGTTGGTGAGAATGCAAACTAGTGCAGGCACTCTGAAAAACAGTATGGAGGTTCCTCAACAAATTAAAAATAGAAACACCATAATATTCTGTATTTACCCAAAGAATATAAAAACACTAATTGGAAGGGAGAGATGAACCCCTATGTTTATGGTAGTATTATTTACAATAACCAAATTATGGAAGCAACCCATGTGTCATCAACAGCTGAATGCATACAGAAGATGTGGTGTATATATACAAATGGAATATTACTTAGCCATAAAAAGAATGAGATCTTGACATTTGCAACAACATGGATGGATCTAGAGGGTGTACAGCTAAGTGAAATAAATCAAAGGCAAATATCATATGATTTCACTCATATGTTGAATTTAAGAAACAAATGAACAAAGGGGAAAAAAAGAGAGAGACAAACCAAAAAAGCAGACTCGTACCTATAGAGAACTAATAGTTACCAGAGGGGAGGTGGGGGGTAGAGATGGGGGAAACACAGGTTTGGGATTAAGAGTACATTTAACCTAATGAGCACTGAGTAATACGTGGAACTGTTAAATCACTGTATTGTATACTTGGAACTCATAAACACTGTATATTAACTACACTGGAATTAAAATTAAAATAAAAAAGTCGGGGATGCCTGAGTGGCTCAGTCAGATGAATGTCTGCCTTAGTCTTGCGTCATGATCTCAGGGTCCTGGGAT
Organism: Canis aureus; assembly: GCF_053574225.1. Classification (NCBI taxonomy): domain Eukaryota; kingdom Metazoa; phylum Chordata; class Mammalia; order Carnivora; family Canidae; genus Canis; species Canis aureus. Next base: position 22,250,171 of record NC_135618.1, read on the forward strand.
CGAAGCCTGAGTAGGCTTCTGCTCAGTGGGGAGTCTGCTTCTCTGTCTCCCTCTGTCCCTCACTCTACCTCAAATAAATAAGTAAAATGTTAAAAGAAAAGATCATTAAACAAATGCACAGGCCTCCACCTGTCAGTGTTGCCCATAGAGCTGACACTGCTTTGGCTCTCCCCACTGTGCCTGCCACAGTCTCCCGTGCTTTCTTCCGCTCGCCTGGCCTTTTCCAGCCTGTTTAGTGTTCACCTCTGATTACCTCTCAGCCATTCATAATCTTAATTTCCTGATGACAGGCTTTTGACTCACAGTAAATAGCAAGTTAACTTTCCAAAGAAAAACAAACATGGAGTTATTTTAATGGTTAGATAACCCATTGAATATTAGCTTGTGAGTGTGCTGTGTTTACACTGCTGTGTGTGTGTGTGTGTGTGTGTGTGTGTGTGGCCTGACCATGTCCTTCATCAGAATAGTTCTCTAGGATGTGGAGAAGATAAAGACATGGCCCAATCAATACCAAGAAAAAATTGATTAATGGCAATAATGTCAGGAACATATCTCTTTGGAGACTAGATATAATGATCTCATAGGATGCTCATTCATAAATGTTCATGTGTCTAGAAGCACATTCCTACCCCTAAATGTGAAATTTTGAACTCTGAGAAGAACCTAAAGTAGCCTAAGGTAACATCGTATAACTACTATTGGCATGTTTGGTGCTGTTAAAGCTTTAATGATCATGTGCAAATTGTTTTTCCATAGTCAAAATCATTTCTTTATACTATGATCTCCCATGATGACTGAATTCAACTGAATATTGTTAAAACTTTTTCATATCACTTCTGGGATTCAGTGGCTCTGTACAATTTTTATCCTAGAGATCCAGACCTCTTATAATCAGCTCACCTCCAGCTGTTCAGGCTTCCTCTACTTCTTTATTCTCCCATGAGAACCATCCACTATATAGTCAGGCTGGTCTACTGCCTTCCACCTGCTGCATGCCTATCCTTTGGCTCTGGGGTAGCTTCATGAGTTCCTCCAGTGCCCACTCTTCTCAGACTGCCCATTTCTTGCCCCTCCTTCAAGGACCACTCAGGCCCCCCTCTTGGAAAATCTTCCCTAAAAAGCTGCCACATTAGGGATCAGTGTTACGTAGAAAAAGAATATCTGATTTGAAGTTAGAGTCTCTGGGTTCATGTCTGTGAGATGCCTGAGATCAAAGTCACTTATCTTTCTGGGGCCTCAGTTTCCTCATTTATAAAACAGGAGTTGTGATCCTGGCTCAGGCTAACTCCAAGATTGTTGTCAGAAACAAAATAATGAATACGAAAGTGTTTTAAAAGTTTCATAAGTGCAGGGCATTAATGTTATTTCTTCCTTCACTAATTCTCTTCTTGTCCTTATTGTCTATGCTACATATTTAATAGTACTTGATATACAGATCTATGTATCCTTCAGTGGCATCATATACCTGGAACTATATTCTTGCTTAACATAATGTTGTACAGGAAAATGGCTTACCTACTATGGCCGTTTGTGTCTCAGCCCTCCTGCTAGATTGGGACCTACAGGGGTAGGAATGGCATGAATGGTATCATATGCTTCTTCTGTTCCCCATGATACCCAGCACAATGCCGGACACAATGATGGTGCTGAATAACCACTTAACTAGGTGCTCACGTAGCCTCACTACCCTATTTTGCCAGCTTAAGTTAACGTCTTAAAAAGTTTGAATTATCATCAAGTTGAGAATTACAAGATGATCTGCGTTAGCTATAGGGCATGGTATACATCTCAAAGATATGTTACTGTGTCCTTCAACAGAAAATTGGTGGGATGATGGTGGTAATTTTGTGCTCATCTCTCACTACGGCTTCCAAAGTCACTGGAGAAGAACAGGCTAAAATCAGATTCTTTAACAGTGACTAGGAAACTATGTGATACAGGTTGGCCACACTTTATGAAAATCCAATTTCTAGAAACCCAAATTTATAAAACTGAAATTTTTATTTCATTTTCACAGGAGTCTTTTACTAGGAAATTCTTCATCCTTATAAAACTCGAGAGTCAATTAAAACAGACAATGCAAAAATGTTTAATTTTCACTCACCAAGTCAGAACCATAACTATTGAGTAAATTGCACCTGCACATGTGGAATAATTTTACACTCATAAAAATCTTCATTCTTGGTATTTACTTGCTCAGTGAGTCATTTGCTTAAAGGTGATCTTGGTTTTTGCTTCTCCTGCTTTGGTCAAATGTTTCAGCTTAAAGATATGTAATAAATGGGAGTTTGCTTATCTTAAGATGAGGCAGCAGAATTGGTCTCAACTGAAAGAATCTGTACTCCAATTGAACAAAGATTGTTCTTTCAACTCTCCTTTGATGCTTGGCACTGAAACAAGGAATCTAAAATTAGCTGCTTTCAGAATCCAGGTGTGCTTCTAAGTGGAAGCAATTCAGTTCACCCCAGGAAGTCACAGAAATTGTTGGAATAGCACATAGAGGTCTGGTCGAACTGCTTCCTTCCCGAAAGCCAACTTTTCAGGACTGCCTTCCCCTGCAGGGAACAGAAAACCACCATATAGTAGAGCTGAAAGGGACCAGAGGGAGCATCTCATATAATACCTTTCGTTCCACAGCTCATGGGAATAAGTGACTGGCCTCTATGAGCCTGTACTCATATCTGCAAAATGGGGTCACAGTGCTTGCTAGCCCACTTCTCAAAGGTACTGGAAGGATTAAATGAGTGGGTTTTGTTTTTTTATTTTTTAAAGATTTATTTATTTATTTTTAGAGAGGGAGAGTGTGTGCAAATGCAGGGAGGGGCAGAGGAAGAGAATCTTCAAGCAGACTCCCCTCTGAGCATGAATTCCGACATGAGCCTCAGTCCCATGACCCAGGAGATAATGACCTGAGCCAAAACCAAGTGTCAGATGTTTAACTGACTGAGCCACCTAAGTACCCCTAAGTGAGATGGTGTTTGGTACTTTTAAGGCATGCTTTATTTTTTTTTTCTACAGTCATTTTGGTGGTTTTAAATTATGTCTACACATTCTTTAACACTCCTCCCACCCACAAATCCTCCCCTTCTGAATATAGGCAGGCAACCTAGAGACTTGTTTGTAACCAATAGAATGTAGTCTGTTCTGAGGCCAGGTCAGAAAAGGCAACTCAGCTTCCACTTGGTTCTTCTGGGACACTCGCCCTGGGTACCATATTACAAGTCCAGCTACCCTGAGACCACCATACTGGAGGGAAGCCACATACTGGCAGTTCTAATCTTCAAGTCCCTTCTAGGCCAGACACCAGGCATATGAGGGGTGATCCTTCAGAGGATTCTAGCCTTTAGCCATTGAGACACCCCAGATTTTAAGCTTTCCCAGTTGTCATCCCAGACATCATGGAATAGGGATAAGCCATCCTTGTTGTGCCCTTTCTGAATTCTTGACCCAGAGAATCCATGAGCATAATAAAATGGTTGTTTTTGTTTTGCAACTAAATCTGTGCTGTTACACATTAGTGATAAAATGAACAGCCGTACCAAGTAACGATGATCACAGCAACCACAGGAACACCACCAAACATCATACAGGCTCTGTGCCAGCTACAATGGCAAGCATGGTTTCCCTTACTTCATCCTGACCAGAACTCAGTGACGAAGTCATGATTTTTCCATCTCATGACAAAGAAACTCATGATCAGAGGGGCTAATGGTTTAGCTAAGTTCCACAGGGGCTAATGGTCTGGTCACAGACATATAGGTCTGGCCTGACTGCAAAGCCCACCTCTGAGCTATAGCTGAGTCCTTCCCATATGGTGGGTGACAGCCAGACTGTCAAGGCAAACCTTTGGACCTCCACTACAAGGGCCATCCCCTCATGCCCAGTCTGTTTCATTCCTCCAATTCCTCTCTTTTCCCATTTGCCACTTACAATCCTCTTCTTTCAAGAGATGGGATAAAATTTCTTCAGTTTCCTGACTTGGCCAACTTTCAAACTGGTCTATTATCACAAGGGAGGTTTCTAGCATTCTGCTGGCAGCCATTAGGTCTGTCCCTAATGCCGAAACAGCCACATAGCATTATCTCAGATGCTCTGCTCTGCCTCACAGGTCAAGCCCATCAGATTTAGTTTTTTTCTGAGCTGCTGAGAGAAAACAATTTACAGAGAAACGTGTTCACACATACTAATCTCAAAAACATGCTGTGTGATCCATTTGCTCCTGGCCCCCAGAGCCATTAACACACTTGTGACAAATTATCTAGAGGGTTCTTCACACATTGGTGCCAGCTCTGCTAGGCTGTCAGCCTCCAGACTGCTCCTACACAAGGGTGTGTGGCTCAGGCTGCTGCCGTAGCAGGACTTCCCCATCGGAAAGGGAAAATCCATGCCAGCTTTTGCCCCGATACCCACAGATTCCTTGAATCTGCAGATCCACCCAAAGGCCCCAGGTAAAAACATTTCTTTGAATATCTTTAGGAACGGCACCCAGAATGCACCTCTTTGCCGTGCATTTAAAGGTCTACTTTGGCTTTTCGTGTTTATTCTCTGAATGGTACCACCTACACACCCAATTGGTCCAGCCCTCCTCAAGCACAAACCTTGGGCACCTCTTGCTGGCAAGAGGCCACCCTCTTCAAAGGCAGGCATGAAAGAAGGTAGGCACTAATTTTTCTACTTAAAAGGTCAGTCCCACCTGACCTGAGTGTGAAGGGAGTGGGCTCATTTGTCCTAGCAGTGAAATTCCCGATAGGGTCCATGCCTCATGCTCTACCACGTGACTGCCATGCTCCTAAAAAGGCTGTGACCAACCAGCTAGCGCCTCTGAATGTGGAATGGCCCCAGAGCTCATGTGTGGAGGGCCGGGAGGTTTCTCCTCCGCAGGCTCCAGCTCACAATTTAAGTCAGCATTGAGCTTCTACAGTGTGTTGAGCATTGGAAAGTCTAAGTAAGATTTATACAACAAATTCCTGCCCCTGGTCACAGGTGAAAACATCGGTTCTCAGTCTCTAGGTAGACCAACAGCCATCAATCAGTTGGGAAATGTGTCACATTTATCGTCGATAAGAAGTACCGAAGATTTAAATGAAGAGTGGCCTTGTGGTTATATGAGCAATATGGTTGCTTTCACTTGTCCTGACAGGAAAAAAGCACTAGAAAGGGAGAATGTGGTAGATGTCACACTTGTGACTGTCATCTGTTTTATGTCTCAAGGGGAGAGGCTGAGAAGTGCCCCGAGACCCATGAGGGCAGAGTGTGGGCCTGTTACACACACAGTCACTCTCTGCAGAATTAACGAAGGAGCCTCTTCTACCCTTTCTCATAGAGAAGAGACTGCTACCCGTAAATCCAGAAGCTGACCAAGCAGAAGGGGTGGCTGCCTTTAGACCCCAGCAAGATTTTGTTCATTTGTGGTTTAGGGAAAGAGGACTGTACCAGTTATAGCTGTGGCAATTTGCTCATTATTATGATCATCACCTCTCTATTGATATCTCACAGGTGACCCATGATCAACCATGTGGCAAACTGTGCTAAGTTCATCTCTTCAGTAATAATAATACTATTTATTTCTATAGTGCTTTACAGAACATTTTCACATTCTTTGGTTCTGGTGGGTTCGACTTGAAGATGTTCTGAAGTACGTCTTATCCCCATCTACACGTCAAGAAATAATTTTGGAGATGTTTTGCTCCAAGTGCATGGCAGGTGAGTGACAGCTGAGATTTGAATCTAGATCTCCTGTTTCCAAGCTGTGTCTCATGTATTTACCCAGGTTGTGCTGCACCCAGCCCCGTGTGGGTGAAGAACAAAGGTGCAGCTACATCTTTGGTAAAACATCTAAAGCGAAAGCCAGCTGGTTTCATATCGATGGATGGATGCTTCATCAGCTCATGGAGGCCTGTTTTTCCATAGCGGTGACACCTCAGCCTCTCTCTACTTGGCCTGTCTTCTTGGCTTTATCTTATGAAGCAGTCCTCCTGCAGAATGTCCTCTGCTTTAGGTACACACCTCCCCTAAACACACCCACATACTCACGACTATTTCAGACTTGGCAGAGGGGAGGAGGGAGTACTTCCACTTAAAGCTTTAATAAGCAGTTCAGACTGCAGGTCTGAGTCCCCAAGAGCCTACAAATCTTACTTCCTGCTATTGGAAGACCAGATACCTAACAGCTGACATGGTCACATACTACCAGGGGTGGAGGGGGAGGCTTGGGCTCTTCTGAATGTGGACTTAAGGTTACTTTACTATGACTTAAGTCACAGGAGATTTTGCAGAGAAGGAATAAAAAATTCTCCCATGGCTTTGCCCCTTCCTCTCAACACACACGTGCATGCGCACACACACACACACACACACACACACACGCATGGATGCATGCACATACACATTCCTACCCTCCATCAGGCATTGGCTCTGTGACCAAGATATTCCACCCAGGGAGTCACCTTTGGCAGGGGAGAATGTGTGACATGGGCACTGCTCATCATGTGCCATTTAAAGCCAAGGACTTTTCACCTCTTAGTAAAAGTGTTTCTCAATCAAAGTGCTTATTGAACTTCAAACTGAATGGCCATTTAAAGGCTGATTGCAGCACTCCCACAGTCAAAGAAATGAAACTTTTGGCTTTGTTAATGCTGAGTCTTGGCTCAAGGTTTGAAGGCTGGATGGAATTTTGCCCTGTACTTGCAAACATTTGGAGAACTGCTCAGTCAGCCTTCCGGGAAAAACACGCCCGCGTCCTACTGTATGCCTTCAGCTTGGGTCTTGTCAACACAGGGATCATTGAGAGCCTGGTGCTAAAGCTCAGCCCTCCTTTGTTCCCTGAACATGAAGGGCAAGATGCAGAGTAATCAGAACACAAATGATGGAATTATGGTGATTGGTGGGGATGCCTTCCCTTTTTACAGCACTTCATCTCTCTGGAGGGCTTGCAGGGTATCACTGGACCCATACAGCACATCTCAGAGGCAAAGCTGAACCAGACTTTTATCACCATTACGTGGATGAAGAGTGAGAAATTTATAAATATATAAGAGATACAGAGTGAGAGAGCATGCGTATGTGTGAACGTGCACACACACACATGCTCGTAAAGGAGGAAATATTTAATCATTTACAATTATCCAAGATGACATCCGATGATAGGGACTTTTGTATCATTTTAATTTTTTGTTTCATATTCCATATCAGGGTTATCTGGAGTCACACTGACTCCAGGGCTTAGAGCAAACAGAGTGGGAATCCCCACAAGCAGGAGCCAGCCTGCAGCTGTAGTTCACTGCTCTTGACATACAAGAGAGGGAAAATATGTCCCTTTTTTTTTTTGGAAAATATGTCCCTTGCCATGTGGGCCGTGTGGCCCTCCTATCTAGAGCCTCTGACAATTTGAGTGGATGGTGGAGAACCATCAACGGTACAGACAAATGCATAGAATTAATGATCAGAATTTTGCAGCTCTGTGTAACATTAAAGAACCACATGAAGGTGCTTTTTAACTACATGCAGTGTTCCAGAATTGGGTTTCTTTCCCACCCTGTGTGTTAGTGTCCTTAGTAGCATGAGTTTCCCCTCTTCTAGAAAACAATGTCTTAGCCTAGGTCATCCAAGGGCAATTCTTGGAGTGCTCACTCTTAACCTTCTCCCGTCTTCTCTATCTCTGCACACCAACCCTCCAACTAGTACAGAGCCCTCTGTACTGACATGCTAGAAACCAGCCCACCGGCCAGCCTGGAGAGCCCATCATCTACTTTGTATTATCAGGTTATGGTAAACTTTGCGTTTCACTTTTTCCTACCGCCTGGGAGCTCTTGGGTTTGGTAAAAAAAAAAAAAAAAAAAAAAAAAAAAAAAAACTGATGAAGCAGATTTCTTATGCTTATTTCCCAAATTCAACTGAAATTTTTATATATGTACATTTTATTTTTAAACAAAAACATTAACAGAAAACAAAGGGGCCTCGGTTGGTTCCTAAGAGGTAATACATCATTTGGACAGAAGTGTGTCTGTGCCCATTGTCCCTCCTTCATAAAGCACAAACCCCAGGGAAGGCCAAGGTACAGCCTCTGGAAAGGATTAGAATGACTTGTGGCACCAACAGCCTTCTGAGAGTCCCATGGCTTTTACAACTATTCCCCTGCATTCCCATGGCTGCTATGCCATTTACCACATAAAAGCCTCAAATGTCAGGGTGCCTGGACTTAGAAAATTTGTACTCTAGGCCTCTAGGGTTGTCTGAAATGGGAAAGGAAGAGATGCTGAGCTGTACAGGCCTCTCTGGGGGGTCAGGGAAGGGTGGGAGGAAGTGAGGCAGATGTGGTAACAGGCTCCGGTTTCAGCTCAGCTTCCAGGTAAGAAAGGCATTGTGGTCGGGCAGGGTCTGTTCTGGATCTGATGGGCAGGTGTGTGCTTCAGGGTTCTGGGAAAGCAGTGCCTTTGGGTTCCTTATGGAGGTGCAAAGAGGAAGACCCTCACTCCTGCTTCCCATTATAGTCAGGGAGTTGTGTTCAGACCAAGAAAATCCAGGTGTCTTCTAAAAGGAGCTCACAGTCATGGGGCCTAGAGGATGAGATCAGGACAAAGAAGTGGAGCCAGGCCAGACAGACAGCCTCCCCTCTGCTCCCCTCTTCTCCCTGTTTCTCTTACCCACACATCTGCATTTGCACCATACCCCCACTGAGACCACTGGTGCTAAGTCTAAGTGCCTTGTTTCCCGGCTGCCTTTGAAAGGAAAGGAAGTACAGTTGTCCAGGCAAGGAGTAAGATGCTTTCTGCATTGTGTTTAGTCAACTGTTAGATGAGGAACCAACCCTCTCTAGAGAGTGTCATGACCGCTCTGTGCTTCTCTTCCTCTCCTTTTCCTTCCAGAGGGAGGAGACAATCCTCCATGGGCTGCAGAGGACCAGGCAGGTGTCCTTCAGAATTAATTCCTCCCCTGAATCATTTCTTCATCAACCTCCCCACCTGGATGTAGGCTTCCCTGCTGTGCTTTGCCCCCAACCCAGCCTCATCAGGGGTATAGAGTGCAGCCTACACACTGCCCATGCCTGGACCTCAGCTGGTCATCCTCCTGTCCAAGGTCTCCAGGTGTCATGGGTCAGGTTCCCTGGGAACAGACTTGAAAGGAGATTTACATGCAAATGGTTTGCTGAGGAGTGCTCTTGGGATCAAAACCTGTAAGGGAGTGAGGGAAGAAGGCTCAGCATCTAGTTGTAACAGAGGTCTCAGCTGATTCTGTAGGGAGCTCTGAAGTTGGGTTGGCCCTTCAGAGAGGTCCTCCATGGAGGCAAAAGACCTAGATCTTGGAGCCTCTGCATCACTCAGTCACTGGATACAGTTATCCCTGGGCTGGGGGTATAACCTCGGGCAAAGCAGGGCCCTTTGGTTAAAGGGCAATATCTAGGGAGGGACCCAGCTGCACCCCTCTCCATGAACAGCACTCCTGGTAGTCAGGAGAATGAGTGCCTCTGTTCTGCAGAGAAATCTGGGCAGCACATTCCTACCAGGGACCAGAGAAAGAGGAAGATGAAGCTGTGGCCTCTAGTTCCCACTGTTTCAGGTCAACAGACCTGTCAGTAGATGAGGCTAGGGGAGGAGTGAAGGAGAGTTTCCAGGCAGCCCTGCCAGTGCCTGGAAAAGAATAAGCACCGGCTGGTTGCTGCTGGGCAGACCTGGCTTGCAGAAGATAAACTGGCTGCCATCTTAGGGAGGGAGCCCAAATGACCTGCCACAGCTTGAGTGGAGAGTCCAACACAGCCAAATAATTCATCTGAGAAAAGTCCCTAATTGGGAGCTGGTTCTAGGATGGTCTAAATCTATACCACTTTACTAGCTTGCCAAAGGTTATCGTACACAACTCTGCTTTACGCTTCCTGGTGTATGTCACTTAAGGCATGGCAGACATGGGCACCTTGGGAGGAAAGTATCTGAGAAATATTTCGAGAAATAATGACCAAAGCTAGAAGCAATGTCTGCCTATCTTTGTTTTTTTGTTTTGTTTTGTTTTGTTTTAACATTTATTTATTTGAGAGAGAGAGTGAGCAAGCAGTATGGGGGGAGGGCCACAAGGAGAGAGAGAGAATCTCAAGCAGACTTCCCACTGAGTTTAGAGCCTGATACAGGGCTCAATCTCATGACCCTGAGATCATAACCTCAACCAACTGAGCTACCCAGATGCCCCTCTGCCTGTTTATCTTTCTTATATGTATTTATCTTCTTCCTCCTAATATGCCGAATTCACCAAGTCACTTAATCTGGTCTGGTTTGGCTCCCTACTATCTGTTCCCCTACTTGGCATCATGGTCACATCTTTATTTTTCCATCTCATTTGGCAGGAGGGACAGTGGATGGTAGCCAAGGAGAGACCGTGTGAGAATAGAACAGGAGAGAAGTCCTGCACTTTGCCACTGCCAATCCTTTTCCAGGCCAGTAGGAGAGTGGCTGGTTGGGGCAGGTGAACTGTGGAAGGTTCCAGGCCTGAATGTCCCAGCAAAGAGCACACCCATTATCTCTCCCCTACACTACTATGCAGCAATGGCTATAACACAGTTTGTATTATCCCCCAAACTAATCTCCCAGAGGACAGGCTGATGCAATATGAAGCCTGTGACACAGTTAGCTAGCCCCTGGCAATAGCATTCAAAGCGTGGCAAGGGTGAAATATTGCCCCACTGGCTGAAAGAGCCTTTGCCACCAACAAAGAGCCTTTGTGACAACAGGAAGGCTCCAAAAGCTGGGTGCAGTGTAGACAGGAAAGAGCTCTCTCCCCCTCATGCAAGACCAAGAGGCTTAGCCCCTCTAGTGTTTGGCTACTTTCCTAAGGCCCACTCCCACATGGGCACCCAGGAGGGGCAAGCGGCTCTGGGCTGGAAGCCTGCCTACTGGGCAAGTCAGGGATGACGCCTGGGCCAGTCACCAAGGTGCTGGAGGTACAGAGTGTAGACAGGAAGCTTATGGGTAATTTTTTTTTAAGCCTACTGTTTTTTCTTTAGTTTTCATTCCAGCTGCATCAATTAAACATTAAAAAAAAAATCAAATGACAACTGATTATTGAAAACCCACAAATGCCAACACTCTCTGAAAAACCCTGTTCTCTTCTAACGCCACTTCTACCCACCAGGTCCTCCTCCCTCTTCTCTGCTGAGATCCCTCTTCAAGACCCAGCCCTACAACATCCACTCCTTCCTCCAACACTTTCCTGATCACCCCCTGCCCACTGCAACTTCCCTTCCTCGCTCTTCACCTCCTGCTCTCTCCATCCCACCCAGGTGGCTCCAAGCCTCTTCTCTTCCCTTCTTCACCTTTCTAGGCTCCCACCACCCCTCGTCTGTTGACTGCTCCTTGCCTGCTCTTCCTGCCTTCTGTCTTGCGCCTTTCAATCTGTTCTCCACGCTGAAGTATTTGTTCTGAAAGACAAAGATGATCACATCATCCAGTGGTCTGAATGTTTCTATAACAGCTAAAACTTACTGAGTGCTCACTGCATGCCAGGCTGTGTTCTAAGTGCTCCACCTGGAAAACTCATTTAAAACTCATAGTAATCCTATGAAGTAGGCATTATTTCTCCCATTTCACAGATAAGGAAACCAAGACCCAGAGAGGTTAAGTAACCTGCCTAAAATTACATCTCTAGCAAGTGGCAGAGCCAGTATTTGATCCCAGGGAAATGGTTAAAAACACTGCCATCTCAAGCAACGCACTGTAATTATACTGTTTCTCAATGGCTCTCCACAGCTTTCCAGATAAAGTCCAAACTCCTTAGCACTCCAGGCCCCTCATTTTAAACTTATCCCTTTCCACTTGCAAACAGGCCCTATTCCCCAGGGGTGTGCTGCTAAAGGTTTCACAACCAGTTCTGTGCAAAATAAAACCCTGATTTCTAACATCTGCCAGTCTCATAGTGTCAGTCTCCTCACCGCGGTCAATTTCAGGATGTGACCATGGCATCCCTGAATGCGGAACTGGGGAGAGATGATCACAACCAGCCGGCAGGAGTAATCCTGGATTCAGGCACAGGACTCCACACACTCCACCCATCTCTATCACCCACTGTGACTCCCCTCATCAAGGATGGTCCCTGGGATCACATCCACCCATCCCCCAGATCGCTGAGCCATGGTCCACATGAAGATCTGGAAAGCTCCACTGAAAGTCCATGTTCATTTCCTCCTGCTGCCACCCACTGCTGGCAGTCTGAGGCAGGGCTGAGAACATGGACTAGGCCATGAAGGCTGCTGACCATGCTTCAGACAGGCACCGGTCCCCTGTGCTCCACCCAGGACACCCCACCCACAGCGGTTACATCCTCACCCCTGAGACGCAGGCCCAAGCCCCAGGGCATCACTACTGCCCTAGCTGTGCCTTGCCCACAGAAGTCCTGGCCTCTAACTTATGGACAGCTGTCTGGGGCTCATCTTTAGCCTCTCCTCTTCTCAATCCACCCACACCTCCAGGCTCCCATGTCTTCTAGATTCATGGTGTGATGATTCCCTAATATGGATGTCGCTGGTGCTCCATTCAGACATCGGCCAGGCGCTCCCCACTCAGCACCTCTCGGGACTCCCCCGTCCTTTTAATCCACAGACCCAGGTTTGCCTCTACAGCCCCAGCCTCTGTGACTCTACCCCATAGTCCTCGGGGAAGAGTACTTCCAGCTTTCCAGCTGTGGCAAACCTGTGTGTTTGCATCTCCTGTCTAAGAGGGACTTGCCCATGAGCCAGGCAGCTCCAGGTTCCTGCTCAGAGGCTGGACAAATCTCCCTAACATCAGGCTTGAGCTAGAACGAACACCCCAGGAGCTAGTCCTCGGGGAAGGGGTCACTGCTGTCTCCTCCCAGCTCCTAATTAGAGACCAGGTAATTTATCCAAGGCAAGTCCTTGATTCCCCTTCATGTGTCCCTGGTGCAAAGTGCCAATGTTCCAGTTCCACCGGGTGTGGCATTTTCTTGTTAATTAAATATTTAATAAGATATTACTACATAAATCACACACGCCATATAAAAACGCCAGTTTTTACAGGTTCGTAAATGAAAGTTAATGCTCCGTGGGACCACAGCAGTGGCCTCTTTGGTCGTTCTGAATCTTGTGATACCTGGGGCCATGTCTGTGATCACCAGGCGGCATCTTTAATCGCAGCACCGGGCCAGAGATCTGGAGGGCAGCAGGGCAAACCCAGAGAAAGTTTGCGCAGGGGGGACTCCAGCTGCACAGCTGAGCCATCGGGCACGGTGACCCCTCCTACCCAATGCAGAACTGTGTGGGGCAGTGACTTAAAAGCACTTCCGAGTAGTGAAAAGCTGGGACATATGTATTAGGTGGCACTGACCGTGTGTGTGTGTGTTTGTGTGTGTGTGTGTGTCCGGAGGTGGGCGGCCCGATGTCTCTAGAGGTCTCTCTGCCCAGACTAACTGGGACTAGGGATGCTGGCGTCCTGCTGCCCGGGCCGCCGACCTTGGGCTGTGGTGTACACCCGGCCGGAGGCTGAGCCCGGCTGCCTGCCTTCCCACATGTCCCCCAGGCCCCCCGGAGCCCCCTGCAGGTTCTTTGGGTGACCACAGGGTCTCCTCCATTCGGATGGTGTCCGCCCGGCATCCTGTCATGATAAACCAATTGTGCCGAATCTTTCATGTCTACCTGTTGGAGGTTTCCAGGGAATTTTTCTAGCGCTTATCTGATTAACTGGGGGCCAAGTCACTAAGCTTCCAAGTAATGGAATCTGCTTTAAGCTTTGAGACACTGAAACAAAGATGTTTAGACAAAGATGGAGGAGATAAAAATTCATAGTCCTACAAAGGCCATGTTGTAGAGATAGAGAAAGACCTGCGGACAGAATGGGTACAGCCCGGGGTAGGGGAGGGGCAGGCAGCTCAATCCTAAACGGCAAACGGGTGACACAGTGAAAGAGGCCTCCTTTTCTATTTAACTAGCCAGCGTGTCATTGTTTTTTAAGTGGTTGAATGATTCTGAATCCGGTACAAGATTATCAAGATCCATCAAGAGCTGAGATCTACAGGAAACTGAGCACACGGGGTGGAAACTGGGCAGGAGGAAGACAAGGTTGGGAGAAAGTTTTGTGCATAAGAGATGATACTGAGGTGCCTGGGTGGCTCAGTGGTTGAGCATCTGCCTTTGGCTCAGAGCGTGATCCCGGGGTCCTGGGATCGAGTCCCGCATTGGGCTACCCTCAGGGAGCCTGCTTCTCCCTCTGCCTATGTCTCTGCCTCTCTCTGTGGGTCTCTCATGAATAAAGAAAGAAAATCTTAAAAAAAAAAATAAAAAAAGCTGATACATTGGGGGATTTGAACCATGTGAATGTATCATTCCTTTAAAAAAATTCAATAAAAGAAACCTATAGAGAGTTGGATTTACTCTGCTATTCTGAAAAAAATATGTAACATCCAACTCAACATTTCAATTAGGCAGCTCTTCTGAAATTAGAGGTTATGAAAGTACACATTTCTAGGTGTGGAAAACACCATCTGTCAAGGAGTCCCGAGCCGTTTGGCGTTCTGAGGCAGGGACATTGAGGGGCTCAGGCCTTGCAGGCTTTAGCTGAGACGTATCCAGTGACCATCACCACACCGGGTGAGCGAGTGGCTTCCTGCAAGGCCATAATATCAGAGTCTGTGGCCAGGGCAGTGATTAATGACCTTATTTGCAGAAAGAAACCCTCAGGGAGAAGCCAAGTGCCAAGGAGAGAGGCTGGCGAGGCCCTCCCCAACAGACTGAGAAGGGCAAGAGGGATGTGGACAGCCACCAAGAAAGCAGGTATGCAGATAGGAGGCAACAGTAGTGGAATCCATGCCAAGGGATGAGATAAGCGAAGAAAGAAAATTGCACCCTAGTGGCTTTAGGCTGAGAAGTGTGGTGTAAAAAGCTAACACAGCCCACAGGGGCAAATCAGACAGGCGCTGGCCACTTAGAGCCGAGCTGGACAAGTATCTATGGGAGAGTGCCAGGAAAAACACCATCGCCCACCCCCTCCCTTATTTACAGAGGGATGTGTGCCGGACTTTGGTAAAGTGGAGAAGTTAAAACTAGAGCCAAAAGTGTGATCTGGTCACCTCCAGGAAGGATGCATAAACAAAATCAGAGGGGATTGTACAGAGGAGAAAAGTTTAATTAAAAAGTCAGCAGCTATGAGAGATTTGCTTTCAGCCATTCCCCATCCCGGGCCCCCGCAGGGAGGTACAGATAGGGCAGCCTCAGAGGCCGGAAGGACGGAAGGGCTCTTCGGGGCTTCTCCTTTCATGCGGATAAGGTGTCTGGCAGCCTCCAGAATGGGGTCCTTTATGGAAGAGATGCAGATTCTCCTCGAGCCATAAATTCTCTCCTCTGGCTCCCCGTGGGCCACAGTAGGTCACCCAATGAGACTGGATAGCCACCGATGAAAACTGACCCTTTTAGCTCAAAGGCCTCTCCTGCCCTGCTCATGGCCAGCAGGCTGCAAGATGTGAGACCTGAGAGTTACCACAGGTCCCCAGGGGCTTTGAGGCCTGGCTCAGAAAGGCCCTGGAGCTCACGGGCTCTGTGGGGGTAAGGTCAGCACGCACACTTCCAAGACAAGCAAAGAGAGCTGGTTCTATAATTTCCTAACACCAAGGGAGGAGACAGAGGAGTGCAGACCATATAACTTCCCGAAAAGCACAGCTGGCAAGCTCACCCACACTGTGAGGTTACAACTCCCTGAAGTAATTAAAAGGCAGAGCATGAGAATGTCTGGATCGCTGCATAAGCATCTCTTGGGGGAAAATATGTCTATGGTATTGCGTACCCAGGGCTCCAGGAGCCAAGTTGGACACAGGTGATTATGGCTTCAAACTAAATATGTGCACAGGGATGTGGAAGTGTGAATGTGTGTATGTGAGAGAGAGGGAGGGAGGAAGGGAGGGAGGGAGGGGGAGAGAGGGAGGGGGAGAGAGGGAGATGGCGTAGATAAGAACTCTGGCAGAGTTCTTGTGATGGGCAGCAGCCAAGGCAGGCTACCATCTTCCCTCTGATTCTCTTCAAGGATACAACAGGCAAAGGGCTCAAACTGCACCACAAAGGAACTGGTGTGGCCGTTAGAAAAAAAACAACCAACCAACCAACACACACACAACAAAAACCAGAAAAAAAATTTAAAACCAAAAAACCCTACAACCTATAAACCTTTAGCATTTGAGTCTCTCTAGGAGGTGGTCTTTCTTTCTTTCTTTCTTTCTTTCTTTCTTTCTTTCTTTCTTTCTTTCTTCTTTCTTTCTTTCTTTTTCTTTCTTTCTTTCTTTCTTTCTTTCTTTCTTTCTTTCTTTCTTTCTTTCTTTCTTTCTTTCTTTTTCTTTCTTTCTCTCTCTCCTTTCTTTCTTTCTTTCTTTCTTTCTTTCTTTCTTTCTTCTTTCTTTCTTTCTTTCTTCTTTCTTTCTAAATATAAACAATTATTGTTGGAGTTTAACACTGCTTGGAGCTAGAATGGGCCAAATTAACATTGTTTCTTCTGCTTTGTGAATTAGGAAAGGAAAATTCTAAGGGTACCCGGGTGGCTCAGTGGTTGAGCATCTGCCTTTGACTCAGGTCCTGATCCCAGGTCCTGGGATCAAGTTCTGCATCAGGCTCCCCGTGGGGAGCCTGCTTCTCCCTCCGCCTGTGTCTCTGCCTCTCTCTGTGTGTCTCTCATGAATAAATAAATAAAATGTTTATTTAAAAAAAAAAAGGAAAGGAAAGTTCTAATTCTTTGGAGAAGAAGAATTAGAGAAATTCTTTGGAGAATTTGGAGAAATCCCTTGGTGCAGGAAGGCTGAAGCACTTCCACATCCGTGGGTAGAAGGTTGCTGTCAGCAGAGTCTCCTTCAGGAGCCCTGCCCACCTCGAGGACCACCAGGAGAGTTATTTGAGGGAGTGTTGGGAATGCAGCTGAGCTGCAGGATGCCAGATAAAACTCCAACACCAAAAAAGAGGGCAGAGGCAGTGTGACTCCCATCCTTTCCCTGGGGAGAGCCCTGGTGGAGGCTGAACCTCATCCTGAAACAGTGATGAATTATACTCTCCAGGCTTATGAGAAAGGAACTACAAAAGCCTTTGAGCAAGATACTGGGGGTGGGGGTGGGGGTGTCAACTGTCCCTTGGCTTCGGCTCCACTGGGAATCGATCCAAGTCCTTGACAAAGAAGATTCTGAATTGAAATAGCAATAGCCCCTTGAGGTACTAACAGAAAAGCTGTGACCTTGGTCACAGGTGGGAACTACTAGAAAGGAGGTGTGGCTGCAGCAATGGAGCCAGTGGTGGCTGACGCAGGCCACCAGGAGGTAGACTGGAGTGGGACTGACTCCAGCCTCTGGAAAACTCCAACGGTTGCTAAAACTTGCGTCAGGCTCCTGGAGTCTGTCAGGCAAAAGCTGGGCTGTGTCTTCCATAGTCTTGGAATTCTGTTGACTTCCTGAGGAGGAAGATCAGAGTCAAATGTATTTCTGTTGCCACTGTGTCACCCTTCTCTAACTGTGTCCGTGTCCATGATGGGCATGGGTGGGTGGACGTTCATACGGATGATGGCCTGTGACCTTGCAACCTCCCTGTAAGCACGTCGGAGGGCAGGAATTCGAGAACAAGAAACCTGTCTTCAGAAAAAGAAGCCTGTCTTCAGAGGAAAAGAAACTGCTTTTCAAAAGCTTATCATCAATGTATCCAACTTCCACTTGGTGGGAAGACCATCCATAAGTGGGGAATTAGTGCGGACGGAGGGAGGGAGGGGATGAGGCTGTGGGGGCAACCCCACCCCACCCCACCCTGCCCTCAGCTTTCTAGAGAGTTAACGGGTCGTTGTTTCAGGACCACTGAGGGCAGGATGTCGGTACCCTCTGGGTGCACACACCCCCATTTGGTTCTTCTGCGTCAGTGGTTGTCCTCTCCTGCCCCTTACCCCTAGGCCTGGCTCTCGGTGGAAGCTCTGAGGAACTTCTGAAGCTGTCTGGAGAACAGCTGGAGGCGCCACATACCCCTTTAGCCCTGGACTCTGTGTTCCCAAGGCCTGCCCTCACCCAGTATGAACAACACCAGGCAGTGTTTATTGAGCACTTCATATATCTCTGTACTATTTCCATCTTATCCTTACAAGGTTAATTCTGCTATTATGTCCATTTTATACATAAAGAAACTGAGTTAGTCACAGAAAGAGGAAGTGACTTGTCTGAGGTCACGCAATCTAGTCCCAGGGTCATCCCCACGGCCACTGTGCATGGTTGTGTTCTTGCACTTTAGATGTGGACTAGAGGCAAAATGGTAAGAAACATGAAACATCAGCAGGCCCCTGGGAAAGCTACCTGCTTTAATGACTGGAACCCAAGAGTTCAGTTTCCTTAGGATCCTGCTTCTGACTATTACCTGCAAAAACTGGGACAAGTTATGACTTCCCTGGCTGCCTATTTCTTTTCCCGAGGGAACAGCTGAGTGGACCAGGCATTGTGGGTGGATTTGGGATACGCAGACTGCTCTGAAGGTGCTAAGGAAGAGAAATTAGAATCAGAAATTAGAATGTCTGCTCAGTTTTATAAATTGTGTGGTGCTGTGGCCTTGATGAGACTATCACAGGCTTTCAGAACCATCGGGACCTGCTGATCTTCGTATCCATGGTCTGAAGGACCTTCCATATTATCCGGATGAACACCTCACCTAACACAAGGATCCTTCTAGCCATACTCCTGAGATGGTGCTGAGGCCCTTCTGGGCCAGGGTGCTCTCTAGATCACCAGGGATCTCTCCCTTCTCTGCAAAGGCATCCAAACGTAGCCTGCCATAGCGTTCTCAAAGCTACACCATGTCGGTGTCCCTCTCGCCAGATCTAATTCTCCCCTCTGGACAGACTAGGGTAAACTATGTCCCACTTGTCCATGAGAGCCCTTGACAGAAAGGTGAATTATCATGCCACCCCTGATGCTCTCTTCTCCAGCCAGTCAACCTTATTTCCACAGCCCTTGTCATTCTTCTCTGAATGCACTCTTTGGCCTAGCCTTCCACTGATCCTATAAATATTTACTGAGTGCCTACTAGAAAGATAGTCCATGTTGAGTGTGCACAGGCAAAGTGTAATACCTGCCTCCAGGGACTGTCTTGGAATGGGAGGGTGCAGTATCCTCAAGTGGTTGCAGTATGGTGTGGGAAGTGCTTTGGTAGGATCAGCACAGGTGGGGAGGGCTCTGAAAACAAAGAGGTTGGAGAAGCTGACAGGTGGCAGGACACACATATGTGCATGTATGCATATGCCTATGTGTGTGCATGTCCCTGATTGTGTGTGTGTGTGTGTGTGTGTTAGAAACTGCATTTTAGGGATGCCTGGGTGGCTCAGTGGTTGATCATCTGCCTCTGTTCAGGGCATGATCCCAAAGTTCTGGGATCGAGTCCCACATTGGGTTCTCCATGAGGAGGCTGCTTCTCCCTCTGCCTACGTCTCTGCCTCTCTCTGTGTGTCTCTCATGAATAAATAAATAAAATCTTAAAAGAAAGAAAGAAAGAAACAAACAAACTGCATTTTAGAAGGAAGAGAGAGAAAGACCAGGTTTGGGAACAGCCTATGGTTTGGAACTACTAGAGTCAGGGGTGCAGAGGACCAGAGGTAGGTTCGAGAGGTCACCAGGGGCCAGATCATGAAGGATGATGCAGGAGACCATTCTGACGGCATTAGGGAGCTATTGAAGGCTGGTAAGTAGGAGACCAACACAACCAAATTTAGATTTTTAAGAATAATCACTCTGATTGCAAGTTGGAGAGAGGACTGGAGGCAGACATGACTGGAGGCAGGAGATGCCATAGTCATCTCAAGGAGAGCACAGCAGGACTCTAACCTCCCTTAGACTGAAAGCTGAGCTTCTATCAATGGGCCTGTGGTTATGAGCTAACCAGCGTCCACTGCTCACTCTTGTTTCATATCCATGGGCAACGGAACTCTTTTTTATAGGAACAGCAATGCCAGCTCTTTCCCAGCATTTATCTCTATGGCCAATTGTTTCAAATTTAACCTTGGCAATTTTGGTTTCTTCTTTCAGGCTACTAAAATCTGTGTGCACCTTGATTCAACCCCTGTATCTTTACTGAAGGGGAGTTACTGAAGCATTTGACAAAGGACACGTGGTGGAAGCAGTGCCAGAAGCCTGAACGCAGGTTTTCGGACTCCTACCCCAGACAGCCTGTTTACTCTGCCTCTCCAGGAAATCAGTGTGTTTAGAGGAACTGGCATCAAGATGGACTAGAAGCAGCTTAGTTGGGAGAACAGGTCTCAGTTTACACACCCCCAAAGGCAGGAAGGGAGGACCCCATATCCATTTCTAGTATTTCCTCCTGTTGACTGAAAGGATCCTGGAGTTTGAATCTAGGATCAACAGGGATGGCATTACATGTCCTCAGGCAGCCGAAGGTCACAGTTGTTCAAAGCCAATCACTGAGGCCCCTGACAATGTCAGAAGGCTGAGCGAATCTCATAGGGGGAAAAAAATCTTACAAGCAAACAAATGCTTAACAAAAGCTCCTCTATGGAGCTGAACTAGTTCAGGACTTAAAAGCTGTTCAGGGAGACCGGACAGGTGATGGGAAATGGGACACCGCTGGGGGTGGGGGCCGAGGACAGAAAAGGGAAGCAAGCCTGTAAACAGAAAGCTTCTCTGGACGAATGCCCAGAGAATCAGGGTCCTTCGCAGTTGGGATCTAATCCACTTCTGTCTCCAGACAGAATTTCTTTGGTGACTGGTTTCCCCCTTTTCACTAGTCTCTGACCCTCAGGGCCAAGAATGAGCCAGGGACTACATGCAGAGCGCTGTGCCCAGACTGATCAATGTAGCTTAGGTCAGGCCTCTCTTGACCACGCACACCACACCTTCACTAGCTCCTGTCTTGCCTTCTCTCTCTTTTAAAACACAACAGACTTCTGCTTCCAACTGCATCTCCTCTGGTGAACTCATAGGAATCCCACCCCCTCCCAAGACCCAACCCTTTCCCCATAAGCTTTCCCCTTGTTCCCCACTTAAATCCTGACCTCAAATTCCACAAGTGCAATGCTTTTGCTGGTCATAAGCCAAATGTCATTACGGAAACGTCAAACCTGTCAGATGAGCAAGAATTTTATTGATCCCTTCCAAAAAAAAGCATATGCTTGTTCTAATGATACCTGTTGACTGGCCCAATTTCATAAAGGGAGCTGAAAGCAATGAGGAGCAAATCCAAAATATACTCTTCAGGCGAAGACTATGCAAATAAACCTTTACCTACTTTTTAAATATCAGGCACCCAGAGCATTTTTATGAGAAGCAAATCAAGTCATGTGCATTTTGCTCTGAGCCCCCAAGCAGGAAAAGAAGCCCCACATGGCCTGGACCGGCTCCTTGGCCTCTCTCAGATCCTTTCCTTGTGGTCTAATAGAACTCTCCTGGGTGAAGTGGTGGCCCGAACTTTCCCAGTTCAGGAGATGGGGTGGCAAGAGCTTCACTAACACATCAACTGGAGAATACCTTTCACAAAGGCATTTTCTATAGCTTTCTATCTGGTTTCTCACACACCTTCAGTGACACCTGAAAATTTTTGTTGAAGTTAGATGTATTTGTCTGTGTCTGGGTTACTTAAATTGCCTCTCTTACTTGCCAGGAAATTCTGATTTCTGGCAAGAGATGCCCACATAAAGCCCCACATGGCGGAATAGAAAAGCCTCACTGACACAGAGACTTCCAGAGGATTAAACATAAACCACTGAAAAAAAAAAAAAAAGGTGGGTGGGAGGCAGTGGGGTGCCTCAGTGGTTGAGCATCTGCCTTTGACTCAGAGCATGATCCTGGAGTCCTGGGATCAAGTCCTGCAACGGGCCCCCAGAAGGGAGCCTGCTTCTCCCTCTGCCTGTGTCTCTGCCTCTCTCCTCTCTCTCTCTATTCCTCTCATGAATAAATAAATAAATCTTAAAAAAAATGGAACAAATGAACAAAAATAAAAGCTTACTCTGCTTACCTACTGAGCCTGCCACTTTTCAGAGAGATGCTTGGCACTGAGCTGCTCTTGGCCATCAGCTACTGGTCCACGTTACCATTTTGATGCCTTAACTTGCCATATATCACATACCGAACCACTGCTACATCCAGGTGGCTCTGAGTCTAACATCCCTCAGCGCCAGCTCCTTTAAAGCCATGGGAACTTAACCAATGACTGATGCTGATGCTTTACCTGTCCCAGGCTGGAGCATCATATGCGAGGGGACTCAGGGGTGCCTCCGCCACGCTCAACTGGCCAGCTGGCCACTTTCGGCTGCAGATTCACCTCCAGAGCCATGTGTGCTCCCTGCTGCCCAGCCTCTAGCTGTCCGGCAGCAGGAGCAGCACAGGTGAGGTGGTCAGCTACGGGATGTTTGCCATGTGTTTGCTTCATGCCACAGGCCGCTTCCTGTCCTGAGCTGGGAAAATGAAGGAGGGTTTTTTTTTTGTTTTTAGGAAATACAGATTTTCAACAAAATTCCTTTACTATGTGTGTACAATAAGGTGCATTGCACTGTTACTGTAAGAGGAAATAACTGAGAACTAATGCTTTTCAAATGGGGACTGAAATAAATTACGGTACAGTAGTTCCCCCCACCCCTCCCTGCCCAGCACATGCTCCAAGGTCCCCAGTAGATGCCTGAAACTGCAGTTGGGACCAAACCCTATATTTACTATGTGTTTTCCTATACGTATATACATACCTATGATAGAGTCTAATTTATAAATTAGGCCCAGTAAGACATTAATAATAATAAAATAGAACAATTATAACAATATACTCTAAGTAGAGCTTACTTAAAAAACGTTACGTAAATGTGGTTTCTCTCAAAATACCTTATTGTACTGTACTTATGGTTCTTCTAATGACATGAGATGATAAAATGCCTATGTAATAAGATGAAGCAAGGTGACTGATGTAGGCATTGTGATGTGGAGTTACACTACCATTGATCATACGTCAGAAGGATCATCTGCTTCCAGATGGCAGTTGATCTCTGGGAACTAAAAGCATGCAAAGTGAGACCTCAGATAAGGGGACCTCCTGTATTTTCATATGGTGGAATGAAAAAGAAAAGGATCTATGAAAAAAAAAGGACTTATGTTTGCTGCTGTGAAAAGGTCTAAGAGATACTACTGGGTAGGTGGAAAAAAGCAAGTTGCAGATAGTACTTGCAATAAGATCCAAACTGTGTTTATTTTTGTATACACTGAGAAAAATCTCTAGAGTGATTCACAAGAAATTTGGAACAATGGAGGCTCTAGGGAAAGGAACGGAGATAGAGGAGTAATCTTTTTATTTTTTTTTATTTTTTGGCACTTTATGGATTTCTTCTTTAAAAAATTTTTTTTAAAGATTTTATTTATTTATTTATTTATTTATTTATTTATTTATTTATTTATGAGAGAGAGAGAGAGAGAGAGAGAGAGAGGCAGAGACATAGGCAGAGGGAGGAGAAGCAGGCTCCTTGCTGGGAGCCTGATGTCAAACTCCATCCCAGGACCCAGGATCATGCCCTGAGCCAAAGGCAGATGCTCAACCGCTGAGCCACCCAGGTGTCCCACTTTTTAAAAAATTTTTGAGAGGGGTAGGGGGCGGTGGGGCAGAGAGAGAGAGAGGGACTCAGAGCTTGATCTCAGGGCCCTGAGATCACAAACTGAGCCGAAATCAAGAGTCCAATGCTTTACTGACTGAGCCACCTGGGTGCCCCTGATTTTTCTTTTTTAACTCTTTATGTACATAGTACTTTTATGATAAAGAAAATTTTTAAAAATTCCTTTCTTGACTAATGAAAAATATTTTTGTCAGCTAGACAAGGGCTTCCAACAAACAAAATTTGTCCATTAGCGATCACACTATAGCGGGTGATTTTTAAAAGAGAAACTCAATATCCCATAAAAGTATATTGAACAGTAGAGGTCAGGGAGTCTGGGGGAGGAAGATGTCTTCAGGACATAGATGCTGATACTGCCCCAAGTTGAGAAACACTGACTGAACATACTGAATTTTTATTTTTATAATTTTATATGCAGATGGAGAAAACACTACAATGAACCCTCATGTACTAAACACCAAGCTTCATTATATAAGATGGTTAATCCCGTTTCACACCTAAACAATTCCCCACTTTCTGTCCAGCTTCCAGACATCATGTCATCTCATCCAAGGGTATGTATTCTGGGAAGTTAAGAACTCTCTTTTTTATTTTTTAAAAAGGTTTTATTTATTTATTCATGAGAGATCCAGAGAGAGAGAGGCAGAAACACAGGCAGAGGGAGAAGCAGGCAGGCTCCATGCAGGGAGCCCGACATGGAACTCGATCCTGGGACTCCAGGATCACACCCTGGGCTGAAGGCAGGCGCCAAACCTCTGAGCCACCCAAGGATCCCCATCAAACTTAAGATTATAAAATGTTCACTAAATTTTTTAAATATGTATTTTTAATTGAAGTGTAATGAACATGGAGTTATATTAGCTTCAGGTATACAATATAGTGCATACCAATATAGTGATTCAGCAATTTTATACATTACTCAGTGCTCATCACAATAAATGTACTGTTAAATACCTTTATCTGTCTCACCTATTCCCCTACCCATCTCCCCTCTGGTAACTACCAGTTTGTTCTCTGTATTTAAGAGTCTGGTTTTTTTGGTTGCTTATCTCTTTTTTCTTTGTTTCATTTCTTAAATTCCACATATGGCTGAAATCACGTGGTATCTGTCTTTCTCTGTTTGACTTACTTTACTTAGCATTATACTCTTCAGGTCCATCCATGCTGTTGCAAATGACAAGATCTCATTCTTTTCCTATGGCTGAGTAATATTCTATTGTATACACACCACATTTTCTCTATCATTTATTTACAGGTGGACACTTGGGTTGCTTCCATATCTTGGCTATTGTAAATAATGCTTCTATAAACATGGGGGCACATATATCTTTTTGAATTAGTGTTTTTCTTTGGGTAAATACCAGCAGTGGCATTACTGGATGTTATGGTATTTCTTTTTTAAAAAGATTTTATTTACTTATTCATAAAAGAGAGAGAGAGGCAGAGACATAGGCAGAGGGAAAAGCAGGCTCCCTGTGGGGATTCAGATATGGGACTTGATCCCAGGACCCCGGGATTACAACCTGAGCCAAAAGCAGATGCTCAACCACTGAGCCACCCAGGTGCCCTGGTATTTCCATTCTTAATTTTTTAAAGAACCTCCATGCTATTTTCCACAGTAGCTGCACCAATTTGCATTCCCACCAATAGGGCACAGAGGGTTCCTTCCTCGCTATATCCTTGCCAACATTTGTTTCTTGTCTTTTTGATTCTACCCACTCTGACAGGTGTGAGATGTCTCATTGTGGTTTTGACTTGCATTTCCCTAATGATTAGTGATGTTGAGCATGTTTTCATGTGTCTGTTGGCCATTTGTATGTCTTCTTTGAAAAAATGTCTATTCAGGTCCTCTGCCCATTTTTAATCAGATTATTTATTTATTTATTTTTTGGTGTGGAGCTGTGTAAGTTCTTTATATATTTTGGACATTAACCCCTTATCAAATCTATAATTTGTGAATATCTTCTCCCATTCACTAAGCTACTTTGTCATTTTGTTGGTGTTTCCTTCACTGTACAGAAACTTTTTTAAAAAATATTTTATTTATTTATCCATGAGAGAGAGGCAGAGACACAGGCAGTGGAAAGCAGGGAGCCTGACGTGGGACTCGATTCCGGTTCTCCAGGATCACATCCTGGGCCGAAGGCGGTGATAAACCGCTGAGCCACCCAGGCTGCCCTGTACAGAAGCTTTTTAATTTGTAATCCCAACAGTTTTTGTTTTTGTTTCCTTTGCCTCAGGAGACTTATTTAGAAAAATGTTGCTACAGCCAGCATCAAAGAAATTACTGCCCGTGTTTCCTTCTAGGAGTTTTATATGTCAGATCTCACGTTTAGGTCTTTAACCGATTTTGATTTTATTTTTGTGTATGGTGTAAGAAAGTGGTCCAGTGTCATTCTTTTCCATGTAGCTGTCCAGTTTTCCCAACACCACTTGTTGAAGAGACTGTCTTTTCTTTTTTTTTTTTAATATTTTTGAGAGAGAGTATTTTTTTTTTTTAAGATTGATTTATTTATTTATGATAGACAGAGAGAGAGGCAGAGACATAGGCAGAAGGAGAAGCAGGCTCCATGCTGGGAGCCCAATGTGGGACTCGATCCCGGGACTCCAGGATCGCGCCCTAGGCCAAAGGCAGGCGCTAAACCGCTGAGCCACCCAGGGATCCCCGAGACTGTCTTTTCCCCAGTGTGTGCTCTTGCCTCCTTTGTTATAGGATAATTGACCATATTAGTGTGGATTTATTTCTGTTCTCTATTCTGTTCCATTGATCTGTATGTCTATTTTGGTGCTAGTACCATTCTTTTTTTATTACTATAGCTTTATACTATATCCTGAAAGCTGGGAATGTGATACCTCCAGCTTTTTATTTCTTTTTAAAGATGGCTTTAGCTATTTGGAGTGGTTCCATACAAATTTTAGGATTATTTGTTCTTAACTCTGTGAAAAAGTGCTGTTGGTATTTTGATAGGGAAGCAAATCTGTAAATTGCTTAGGGTAATATGGACATTTTAACAATATTGGTTCTTCCAATCCATGAGCATGGAATAGAATATCTTTCCATTTGCTTCTGTCATCTTCCATTTTTTTTCATCAGTGTTTTATAGTTTTCAGAGTACAGGTCTTTTACTTCATTAGTTAAGTTTATTCCTAGGTATTTTACTCTTTTTGGTGCAGTTGTAAATGGGATTGTTTCCTGAATGTCTCTGCTACTTCAACATTAGTGTAGAGAAATGCAACTGTATTTATATACAGAGATTTCTGTATATTAGTTTGTATCCTGAAGTTTCATTGAATTCATTTATAGGTCTTAGAAGTTTTTTTTCGGTGGAGTTTTTAGGGTTTTCTTTCTTTCTTCCTTTTCCTTCCTTCCTTCCTTCCTTTCTCTTTCTTTCTTTCTTTCTTTCTTTCTTTCTTTCTTTCTTTCTTTCTTTCTTTCTTTAAGATTTTATTTATTTATTCATGAGAGACACAGAGAGACAGAGAGAGAGAGAGAGGCAGAGACACAGGCAGAGGGAGAAGCAGGCTCCATGCAGGGAGCCCGATGTGGGACTTGATCCCGAGACTCCAGGATCACGCCCTGGGCCAAAGGCAGGCGTTAAACCGCTGAGCCATCCAAGGATCCCTCTTTAGGGTTTTCTATATATAATGTCTTGTCATCTGCAAGTAGTGAAGGTTTTACTTCTTCCTTACCAATTTGGATGCCTTTTATTCCTTTTTCTTATGTGACTACCACAAGTAGACTTCCAGTACTATGTTGAATAAAAGTAACAGGAGAGGACAATCTTGTCTTATTTCTGATCTTAGGGGAAAAGCTCTCAGTTTTTCACCATTGCATACAATAGATTCTTCATATACGGAGTTTATTATGTTGAGGTATGTTCCCTCTAAATCTACTTTGATGAAAGTTTTTATCATGAATGGATGTTGTACTTTAAAAAAAAAGATTTATAAAGATTTTACTTATTCATGAGAGACACACAGAGAGAGGCAGAGACACAACAGGCAGAAGGAGAAGATGTACAACAACTCACTCTTAAGTCTCTTGAAATAATTCCTGTGTGTGTGGTTGGCCACCAACTCAAGATAAAGTTATACCTCATTTTATTGCACTTTGCTTTATTGTGCTTCACAGATAGTGGGGGTTCTTTTGTTTTTTTACAAATTGAAAGTCGGTATTTAGCTAGTCAATTGGTAGCATTTTTTCAATAGCATTTGCTCACTTCATATCTCTGTGTCAAATACTGTGAGAAAGACTAAATGTGAGGAAGACATTTTAGTCTTTCTCACAGTATTTCAAATTTTTTCATGACTATTATATTTCAATGCTGCAGTCTCATGGTAAAACTTTCACAGATGAGAAGTTGTTTCTGATGGTGAGCTTTTAAAAAAGTGGTACTCAAGATGGAACCTGCTCCTGGTGAAGATGCTGTGAAGATGGTTGAAATGACAACAAAGGATTTAGAATATTACATATACTTAGTTGATAAAGCAGTAGCAGGGCTTGAGAGGATTGACTCAAATTTTGAAAGAAGTTCTACTGTGGGCAAAATGCTATCAAACAGCCGCACACGCTATAGAGAAATCGTTTATGAAAGGAAAAGCCAATCAATGTGACAAACTTCACTGTTGTCTTATTTTAAGAAACTGCCCCAGCTACCCAACCTCCAGCAGCCACACTCTGCTCAGTCAGCAGCCATCAGCATTGAGGCAAGACCTCCCACCAGTAAAAAGATTCCAACTCACCAAAAATTTGAATGATGCTTAGTGGTGGGTTTTTTTTTTTTTTAACCAATACTAATGGTTTTACCCAAAATGCTGTCATGTTGCTGAAAAATACAGGACATTACAATCAAGCTTTTCATCTTGGTTGACTGGATACTACTCAGAAAGGATTCTGTGTCCAGCATGGCAACCAAGTTTCCCCTGAGCACCTTGTGGACAGAGCCATAAAGCTGTTGAAGTTTTAAACACAAACACCCTCTGGCCCAGCAACTTCACCTATATGAGTTTACCCTATCACAAAAAAATACAACATGAATATGTTCAAGGATGTTTATTGCAACATAATTTATGATACGAAAAAGAAAACCTGGCAATAACCCAAATGTCCATCAATAGAAGATGGGCCAAATTGGAGGACACCTGGATAATGGGAAACTGTACAGATGTTTAGAATAAACACAATCTGGGACATCCTTTAAAATAAAGTAAAAAAAAAAAAAAGCAAGGTGAAAAATAATGGTTATAATACAACCACATGGGAATAAGCCTGAAAAATAGCTAGATGATGGAAAAACAGATCTAGGGACACCTGGGTGGCTCAGTGGTTGAGCGTCTGACTTCAGCTCAGGGCGTGATCCCAGAGTACCGGGATCGAGTCCCATATTGGGCTCCCTGCATAGAGATTGCTTCTCTCTTTGCCTATGTCTCTGCCTCTCTCTGTGTGTTTCTCATGAATAAACAAAATCTAAAAGAAAGAAAGAAAGAAAGAAAGAAAGAAAGAAAGAAAGAAAGAAAGAAAGAAAGAAGAAAGGAAGGAAGGAAGGAAGGAAGGAAGGAAGGAAGGAAGGAAGAAAGAAAGAAAGAAAGAAAGAAAGAAAGAAAGAAAGAAAGAAAGAAAGAAAAACAGATCTATATGCAGCTATATAGGCAGGTAAAGACACCTTAGTTTTCTAGAGGGATATACTTTAACTGAAACCACTGTGCACTTTCAGGGTGAAGGCCTGGCGGGGAGTAGAAAATGGAGAATTTTACTGGATATTTTATATCTTTCTAAAGTCTTAAAATTGTTTTGCTATGCACATATCACTACTATTTTTAATAAAACAAATCATTCTTTAAAAATAATGGTTGGCTGCAATCTACCTAGGAGAATGCAATTAGATCTTAAATGTGGGATATCATAGGAGAGAAAAAAAAATCAATGTCATGAAAAGCAAAGAAAGGTAAAGAACTAGATTATGTTAAACTGGACTCAAGAGACATAACCCAATATAATGTATGTATCTTAATTATATCTTAGGAGAAAAAAATAGCTATAAAAGACATTTGGGGGCAAGTACAAAATTTAAATATGAACTGAGTATTAGATGATGCCATTGGATTCTTGATTTCCCTAGGTGTGATCATGGAGTTGCAGTTATATGGTGGAGTGTCTTCATTCTCAGGTAATACGTGCTGAAGATTTTAGGGCGAGTCAACATATCTGCCACTTGCTGTCAACAAAAGAAATTACCCAACCAGGGACACCTGATTGGCTCAGCGGTTGAGCACCTGTCCCTGGCTCAGGGCATGATCCACGGTCTCAGGATGGAGTCCCACATCGGGCTCTCTGCCTGGAGCCTGCTTCTCCTCTGCCTACGTCTCTGCCTTTCTCTCTCTGTGTCTTTCATTAATAAATAAATAAAATCTTTAAAAAAAAAAAGAAAAAGAAATTACCCAACCAAAAGAATCAGAGAGCATGTGCACAAATGTGGCAAAATATTAACACTTCATGAATCTAGGTGAAGGCTTACATGTATTTGCTGTATTATGAACCTACAGAAAACCGGAAGGCTTTCTGTAAATTGAATTTTTGTCTTAGGAAATGTTCAGGGGAAAAGGGAACATTGCTGTTGCCAGGGATCCATAAATGACTCGTGATTATGGGTTTATTGATCTTAGCCTGGATCAAACCATGAGAAAAAAACATGGAGCCACCAGAACTCTGGAGAGGCTGGATTCACTTGAGTTCTGGGACAGTTCTCGCCTCCAGAAGCAAGGCCCCCTGGTGTCCCTCACTGCACCCAGATCTGGGCTCAAGCTGATGGGGTTTGGTCAAAGATGATTCAGTCTTCCAGGTTCACAGCTACTTCAAGAGCCTTCCCTGCTTACCTCAAACAGCAGGCCAGCTGGCCAGTGTGAAGCAGCCTCTAAGCAAGGGGAGTGGGTTTCTTGGTGGTGAAGAGCTGGCTGGCTGGGGACAGAGCCCCGAGGGGATGCAGTTCATTCACGCATCTGTTGAACACCCACCGTGTGCTGGGCATTGCGCTGCTACTAGTTAGGACAAGACTGAACATGCAGTGAGTGGTTGCTGTGGGGTAGGCACTTTGCTAAGCATTTTAGCTATGTGGCCTCAACCAAAAACCACCCTAATACTACTACTGTCTTTCCCAAAAGGAAATGGATCCTCAGATGCGCTAGTTAGCTTGCCCAGGGTCACAACAGCTAATAGTGTTGGAGCTGGGATTCCAACTTGCTTGCCTGTGGTCACAGCTCTAGCTCTACACACTTCTCCCCACTCTTGTCCAGTTTCCAGCACTTCCGGTTCCTCCAGCGAGCCCCACTCCTGGAGTCTCAGGAAAGCCCTTGATATATTCTTTTCCCCAACTCTTCTTCATCCAGCTAAATCCTACTCATCCCTCAGCTTACACTCAGATATCATTCCTCAAGGGAAGCTTTACTGAAGGTGGCTCTTCCTCTATTGTCCATATCATGCTATCACATAATCACATAATCACATTAATGATTAATCCTTCCACAGACTCTTTGCTATGAAAAACTTCCAGATTTGGTATGGAGTCATGGTAGGGTCCCAATTTTCTTTCTTTTTTTAAAGATTTTATTTACTTATTCATGAGAGACACATAGAGAGAGGCAGAGACATAGGCAGAGGGAGAAGCAGGCTCCTTGTGGGTAGCCCCATGTGGGACTCGATCCCAGGACCCTGGGATCACAATCTGAGCTGAAGGCAGACGCTTAACCGCTGAGCCACCCACCCAGGGTCCCAATTTTCTGACTCTGATCTTAGGTTCTGATATCTTGGCCAACAGGAGTAAAGGCAGGTTAGGAAGAAGGGCAAGATGGGGGGAGGGAGTGGTCGAAGCAAGCAGTGGACTTTTCAGCAATCAATTTTAGTTGTATAAAATTTTGAAAGAGACTCTGTAGGCACTGACTTTTAAGTAATTCACCCTTTTTTTTTTTGGAAGCATGGTGAACAGAGATTACCCAATGGTTAACAGAAGCACTGTAACAACTTCTGAGAGATGAAATCCCCGAGTACCATGTGTGTGCCTGGAGGAAGTGTGCTGTGCTCACCCCCTTCATCCATCCAGCCACTCATGCATTTGTTCACAAATATTTACTGCATGTTGCTTGTGGCAGGCACTATGCTAGGCTCAGGGGAATAGGGCAGAGAACAAAAGGAAGCCCCAGACCTCCTGGAGCTTACATTCTAGCAGGGATGATAGTTAACCAGGAAACAAATACAGAATGTGTCAGGGGGACATAAGTGGGATGAAGACAAATGGGGGAAGACCACAGCAAGTGATAAGTAGAGCTGTTTGGGTACAAGGCTCAGAGAAGACCCCTCCCTGAGAGGAAGCTAGGTGAAGAAGAGGAGAGCCACACGGTTACCTAGGGGGTTTTCCTGGGGTTGCTCTTAGTTATGCCCATGGAATGGCATTTGAAACCTGAGCCTCTTCCTTCAGCACTGTTAAGTAACTGCTTAGTATTTAAGTCATCCGGGGAAATGAGGACAAACACCCCTAGTGGCCTGTACACGTGCTCTGCTGAAACTTTTAACACCAGGCAATGGCGTGTAGCAGCTGCACGATCCACACAGGCACCCCCGCCCATGGTGTCACCGGGCTTCTCACGCAGATCCCTCTCCCTCCACCCCTGGCCCCAGGACAGGAACCACCTTACCCCAGCATCTCATTCAGGATTTGGTGCCAACTCATCCTGGGGTGAGGGTGACTCCAGTTCCTGTTGCCCTTGGCCTCCACCCAAAAGGTAAACCCCTCAGGGCAATGACTCCTCTGCTCTCAACTCCACTTTGTTTTCCCCATCTTTCCACTAACCTGCTGTCCCCACTGCTCTTGCACTCCCTCCAGCCCTTCCCCCACTGGGGCCCACACCCTGGACCTCCACCCACCTCCAGTGCTCCTCGGTTTCTCTGTGAGGGCCCCTTCCAGCCTCCCTTTACCACCTTCTCCAGGGAAGGCTGCTCCTTCCCCAACACCTGGGGGACCCCAAAGGGGGCAGTTGTTCTAGCTCTCCCAGTGCTTTGCTTGTCCCCTCCTCCGTAAAAATACCTGCTGATTCTCATGCCTCTTCTCCTCTCTGCTTTTCCTCTTCAGTGCCCCTATCAAATTCTGGATCACCCATAACAGTTATTAAAGAATTGGCTCATAATGTTCCCACCATGCCAGCACTTCCAACTGCCCCAGGGAATGTGAAAATCTGGCTGATGAGTCTCTTAAAATTCCCTGGCTTCTCCAGATGCAATGACCTTTATCTGTTCTCTACTCAGCCACCCACAGCAATCAAGTGGTCCAAAGCACAGAGACTGGAAAAGAAAATAAAGATGGGCCAACAGGAAGCAAAGAGGAGGCAAAAACAAAATGGTGGAAGAGCCATTTTCTCTAGAAACGGCTGGGAGCTCAGAACTCCCTTTGGATGGTGGGTTTGACATGCTTTATGGGTGATTTCCTGTGGTTTAAAAATCTACTTCATCTGGCCAGAAATGAGAGCATTCTAGTTAATAAAACATTTTTATAAAAGAAAATGAATCATGCATACATTATAAACATACAAAGATGAATTATATTGAAATCTCAATGAATACCACTTAACTCTTATATGCTGATTAATAACATCCCTCACATTTACAGAGTCTTTTTGCACATTTTATTTCATTTGATCTAAAAACAGCCATGTCCTGCCTCCCCCATAGGATCCTGCAATGACTCAGGCTTATTGCTCAGGACTCTAGGCATCAGTGCGTTTTGTCAACCGAGGCTGGCTTGACCGAAACGTCATACAGTTCTAAAAATGAATGAACTTCTCCCAATGCCAAATAAAGTTGTAGAACAATAGATTTGGTATGACTGTTTCTATAAAGTTTTAAACACGTGAAGTTAAATAGTATATTATCTAGGGACCCCTAATAGAGATGTGGTAAACTACACTCCCCTAACACGGCTGCAGCAAGAGCTCTGGTTCCATCTGTTCTTCCAGAATTTTGCCACTCCTCCCTCAAGAGGTAGAGTCAGCGTCCCTCCCCTTGAACTCAGGTGGGACTCTGTGACTGCTTGCTTCAACTAATAGACACTATGTGCCTTCTGAGACTAGGTCACAAAAGAGGATACAGCTTCTGCTTGGTTTTCTCTCCTGGGATGCTCACCCTTGGTACTCAGCCACCATGTTGTGAGGAAGCCTGGGCCACATGGAGCGGGCCACGTGGAGAGAACTAAGACCCTGGCCTCAGCCCAGCTGGTGGGTGGCTCTGGAAGTAGATCTAAGAGCCCTCAGTGGAGCAGCCCCAGCTGATGCTGTGTGAAGCAGAGATGAGTTTTCCCTATAGCATCCTGCCCAAGTTACAGATTTGTAAGAAAAAAGAAAAGATTGTTCCCATTTTATATAAGCCACTAAGCTTTGGGGTGAGCTGCAACAGATATCTGGAATAGATGGTAAAAACTCTAACGAACAACAAGGAATGATAACATAAAATTTATGATCACAGTTACTAATGAGAGAGGATAGGGGAAGGGATTGAGCAGGGGCATGTGGGCAACTGCCTGCCATAGAATGTTCTAGCCTGGTGGCTGAGCCTACCCTCATAGATGAGTGTGACCACAGAATCTCCTACTCCTGAGCACCTGCTGTGTGGACAATGAGCAGTGCTGTGCAGCATGAAAGAGCTAAAGGAAAATCTGAGCCCCCAAGGGGAACAAAGTGCTTCGATTACACAGAGTGGGCCCAGCCAGGCCCCACCTGCCTGCTGCCCTCTCTACACAGGCCTGAGCTGCTCCTAGGGGCCAGCCAGAGACTGCAGTGAAGAATCTCCTTAGGCAATGCTCTTCTGGCTGCTTAATCAACACTTAAGGTTATCTGTTGATATTCTGGAAACAAAACCAAGAACCCTTGAAAGGACAAAGTGAACACTGTGCCTCTGAGCCATGAGGAATATTCAGAACTGGTCCCAAACAGTGGGGTGAACACTGGACACTTATCTCCCAGAGAGAAGGTCTTTGTGCACAGACTTGGCTCTCCACAAGATTGTGATGGTGGAAAGCTGATGTTAATGCTCCCTGTATGAGCCTCCCTTACTCCTGTTGAGAATTCCATGTGATGCCGATCCAGTATTTATGAGGCAGTGAAGATAGCAAACCCAAGGTCTCAAAAGGAAGTCTGCTCAATCTTGGGGATTCCCAGAAGGGCCAGTCTTTGAGGAGTGAGGCTGGAATTCAGCAATAGGACCATTCTGGACTGGGGCATATCATCCATTCCTGTTTTTCAAATGAGCTGAGAGCTGATAATGCCCTTCAAACAGGCAACAATGGGAATCCCTGGGTGGCGCAGCGGTTTGGCGCCTGCCTTTGGCCCAGGGCGCGATCCTGGAGACCCGGGATCGAATCCCACGTCGGGCTCCCGGTGCATGGAGCCTGCTTCTCCCTCTGCCTGTGTCTCTGTCTCTGTCTCTCTCTCTCTCTCTCTGTGACTATAATAAATAAATTAAAAAAAAAAAAAACAAAAAAAAAAAAACAAACAGGCAACAGTGACCTAATGGTCGCCATGAAAGAGCAGATTTTAAAAGAAAGAAACCTGGGCAGCCCGGGTGGCTCAGAGGTTTAGTGCTGCCTTCAGCCCAGGGCCTGATCCTGGAGACTTGGGATCAAGTCTCACGTCGGGCTCCCTGCATGGAGCCTGCTTCTCCCTCTGCCTGTGTCTCTGCCTCTCTCTCTCATGAATAAATAAATAAATCTTTAAAAAAAATAAAAGAAAGAAACCTTTGACAAAAGGTAGCTTTCTATAAGAAAGTGCTTTGAAAATTCAAAAAGAAAGATATCACTCTTGTTATTTTTCTATAGTAGAATCTGGATCTTTTTTAAAGATTGTATTTATTTTATAATTTTTAAAAAGATTTTATTTATTTATTCATGAGAGATACAGAGAGAGGGGCAGAGACATAAGCAGAGGGAGAAGCAGGCTCCTTGCAGGAAGTCTGATGGACTCGATCCCTGGACCCAGGATCATGCCCTGAGCTGAAGGCAGATGCTCAACCACTGAGCTATCCAGGCGTCCCAAGATTGTATTTATTTTAGAGAGAAAGTACTGCACAAGCAGAGGGTAAGGACAGGGGAGAGGGGGAGAGGCAGAGGAAGAGCGAGATAATTATATTAAATAATTATAATTATATAATTATATATAATCTCTCAAGCAGACTCCACACTGAGCCTGGAGCCCTACCATAGAGCCCAACTTGGGACTCAATCCCATGATCTTGAGATCATGACTTGAGCTGAAATCAAAAGTCAGATTCTTAATTGACTGAGCCACTCAGGCATACATAGGGGTCTTTTTTTTTTTTTTTTTTTTTTAGCAGAAAGCCTCAAAGTCAAATGCTTATGAGACATAAAGATTTAATGAGTGAAGGGTGATAGGGAGTGATAGGGACTGTAGCAAATAGACTGAGGACAAGTCTTTACTAAAGAGGCCACTACTACTCCACTTCATCCTTGCTGAGATCTTGCCCTAGATGTACTCCATCTGGTTGTAAAGAGAAGTCAGAAATTCAGAGACATGTAAAAATTCACAATTTCCAAAATAATACACCAGCTAAATCAAACATGTACATGAGTAGCATTTGGATGTGTGAAAAGGTACATAACTACCTCACAGGGTTGTGAAGAGGATGAAATGAGATAGAATCGAACCAATAATAATTACTAAATATGCACCAGAAAAATCTATCAACTAAAATAGGTCAGAGTCTGTATTTTCCAAAGATCCTCAACAGTATCTCCCATTCCACACGCTATTTTTATTATGCAATCTTGACACTCCTTCAAGTGGTGGGGCTGCTTTCCCTCTCCTGAACCTGAGAAGGACTTTCTGACTTCCTGCAGCAATAGTATGGCCTAAGTGATACTATGGGACTCTGAAGCTAAGTCATACAAATGCCACACATTTCCGCCTTGCTTCCCTGGAGATGCTTGCTCTGTCACCCTTGCCTCCATGAGAGGAGGGAGCCCAAGAAGTCTGTAGAAGCCCATGATGAAAGGAACCAGAGCACCTAGGCCACACACTCAGCTGGGCTCCTCGTCAAAGCCCGCTCCAACTCACATTTGAGCAAGCCATTTCAAAAGTGGGTCCTCCAGCTGTAATTTGAGCAGCTCCAGCTGAAACTATGTAGAGCAGAGACACACCAACTCTGCTCAGACATGCCCAAATTGCAGATTCATAAGCAAAATAAACTAATGTTGTTGTTTTAAGTCATTAAGATTTGGGTGTTTTTTTTACAGTAATAGATAACTGGATCAGGTTAAAAAAAAAAAAACTATTAGCAGAGACACTCCTAGAAAAGTAAAGAAAAAGATCCAAGGTCATTTCAGAGCCTCCTAATGCACAGAAGCAAAGCTGTAGAAGTCAAAAGGAAAAGGTGTTTTTCTTCCAGATTTCCAAGGCTGAGACGGAACCTACTGAGACAGTAGTAGAGGGGAATGGACACTCCCAGCCCTAACTGTGCCCCACAATCCGACCTTCCATATCATAGTACCAGTCCAAATCCTTTTCAAGTTTAAAGAGTATTTTTATTTATTATCTAGGTAAGTGTGTTCCTGGGAATAGATTCTCATACAACCCTCTATGTCCAGGAGCTCTTAAAAGGAGCTCTGGGAAGCTGCATTTTTCAACTATTCTCCAGGGGATTATTTTTAGCAATTTATATCCACTCATCTCTCAAGTAACCTTTTCAGATATTTTCTTGGGCTTTCTTAGAAAAATGCTCACCACTTAACATTTAAGCAGCCCATGGATCTGCAGTCACACCTGCTTCTTCTCTTGACAAATTATGGGGCTGCTTAAATGCTAAGCTGTGAGCATTTTTCTAAGAAATAAAGCTCAAGAAAATGTATACATTATAAATAGTATTCTACTGTAGAAATACATAGCAATTTGTCTACCCATTCATCAGTTGATGGGCATTTGTGTTGTTTCTAGTTCTGAGCCCTTTTGGGCAGCATCAAGTTGTTATGAACATTTGTGTGCAAGTCTTAGTGTGGGATATGTTCTTGAGCAAATGCCTCAGTGTGGTATAATAGACTCTAAGGTAAAGTATATTTAACTTTAAAAATATATATAGGTACGTGTTTTGATGCAGCAATTCTTCTCATGACTTATTCTAAATAAATCATCATGGATATCCATAAAGACTTAGCTACCTGGATCTATGTTACAACACTGTTTATACATTTGCTACAATCTAAGGTATAGACGTGTTACAGAGTACCACATGGCAACAGAAGGGATATTTGAGCCTTCCAGTTCAGGTTAAAGACCTAGCATACACCTCTACCTCCTGAGACTCCATCATTAAGATAACAATATGCAGGTGAAAGTGGCATCGACCCACAATAAAGAAGACAGAACAGGGGCCATCAACCGGCAGAGATTTCAACACATTTCCCAGAAATAGAAAGGGTTGGTGAATATTGACCCAAAGCAGGGTGACTGGGCTGCACCCAAAAAAAGCTCAATCTGTCCATAGACACAGAGATGCCTCAGCCTGCAAATGAAAAAGATTCCAGAAAGCAGACATGGGGGCCCCTAGATGCTCAGTGGTTTAGTGGCTGCCTTTGGCTCAAGTCATGATCCTGGGAGTTCTGGGTTCGAGTCCCACATTAGGTTCCCCACAGGGAGCCTGCTTCTCTCTCTGCCTACGTCTCTGCCTTTCTCTGTGTGTCTCTCATCAATAAATAAATACAATCTAAAGAAGAAGAAGAAGAAGAAGACGACGATGACAGCAGCAGACATGGAAGATGAGGATGAAAACCACTGAAGTCCCTGATACAGCAGCCAACACCTCCACTGCCCAGATTAGACAGGGGCCAGTCACTATCTCTAAGTCAAACACATAAGGGTTCATTTCTTTTTCTTTTTCTTTTTTTGGTAGTTTTATGGTTTTATTAACACAAATATGAGATGCACATAAGCTGTCTGTTCATTTTCTTCGCTTTGCAGCCTGGCATTGGGATTGGTAACTGATGGCCAGCTGGGCTGCTCTTTCCACAATGGCTTTGAGGTTCTTGGAGGATACATTGTGAGCAATCTCTGCACCATAAGATTTGTTGCACATCAGCAGCACTTCAAGCTCCTTGACTTCATGGACTAGGAACTTCTTCTGGAAGCCACTGGGCAGCATGTGCTTTGTTTTCTTGTTGCTCCCATAACTGGTGTTGGCCATAAGACCTGGCCCTTGAATATTCTGCTTACCCTATTGTCAATTCCTCTGGTTTTCCGCCAGTTGCACTTGATTTTGACATATCGGTCTGACTGGTGCTGGATGAACTTCTTGGTCCTCTTTTTAACGATCTTGGGCTTTACCAGAGGTCTGAGGGCAGCCATGATGCCCAGCAACAGACGGCTGTCACCTCTGCAGGCAGCGCCGGTGAAGAGAGGGGAAGCCGGAAGGGCTCGTTTCTGAACGAGTTGTACAGGCTACCTGGGGAGAAGTAGGGCAGCCAGTGGGGAGTTTGCAAGTCCAGAGTGGAATCTTCTGCATTCCTGCCTTCAGGATCCCCTAAACCAAGAACAGCAACAACAAAAACCTGTCTTTCTGCCAATGATCTCTAGAGAGAAGCCTGGGAGTGGACCAATTCTTGGCTCTCCAAACGTCCCATCAGCCTCCTTATTGCCTCAGTCTTATATAGGAATGAAAACCCAAGAGTAAACAGACATGGGAGAAAAGTTGGCAATAAAAAAAATTAAGAGAAACCAGCAGGCCAACATGATTCTAGAGGAAATAGAGATAATTCATGGAACAGAAGAGGCTTAAACAAAAACTTCAGAAAACATCAGAGACAGCTGAGAAAATATCACAGTGGTAAAACAAGAAAAGGTACTATGAAAAAGAAAGGATCAGAGAACAAAGAGTTCTTTAAAATTCAAAATATGTTTGGGGCACCTAGGGGGCTCAGTCAGTTAAGCATCCAACTTCTGGTCTCAGCTTGGGTCTTGAGCTCAGAGTAATGAGCTCAAGCCCTGTGTTGGGCTCCACCCTGGGCATGGAGCCTACTTAAAAATAATTAAAAATACGGTTGACAAAAATGCCACTATTAATAATAATAGGGCCAGATGATGAAGTTGGAGAAATCTTCCATGTACTGATTTTAAGATTTTAAACCAAATGCAAAATGTGGCAGAAAAGACAGAAGACAGAAGGAGGTGATCTAGCAGTTTGAGATTTAAAGAACAGGAATTCCACACACACAAAAATATATATGTGTATACACACATGCGTGCACGCACACACACACATATATAAAACAATAGCAAATAATTTTCTAAAATAATGAAGGGCATGTCTTTGGTTTTGTCTGGGCCCAGTAAATGCCTGGCACAGAGAAATGGAAAACCATCCGCAGGTAGTCATAATCACCAGAAACTGTCAGAACACCAGGAATAAGGAGCAGATGCTAGTACATTCCAGAGAGAAAAAACCCAAGTCTACTTTGAGGGATTTGATGCTGAACTCAGAATTGTCTGCATAGCCAATTCATGAAGCAAGGGAAAAGCAGAGTAAGGGCATTTGCAACATGAAAGTATTTTAAATTATACCTCGGGCAGTTTACCCCAGGGAGTCACTTGTGGACACACTCCAGCAAAGTAAGAAAGAAAATGAAGAACAGGGAGGTTCTGGGGGTCCCAAGAAGAGGGACTCTACTCACCGGAAGCCTCAAAGGAAACCACCTGCAGACCAAGAGAAGCAAGAGCAGAAAGACCCACAACTGAGGGATGAGGGTTCCGGCTTTGGTTTCTGTTTTGCTGTTTTTTGCAGAGGTGGAAGGGGGGAGAGATAGAATCAATAGAAAAATAGCATGACTGGGCAGCCTGGGTGGCTTGGCGGTTTAGTGCCACCTTCGGCCTAGGATGTGATCCTGGAGTCCCAGGATCGAGTCCCACGTCAGGCTCCCTGCATGGAGCCTGCTTCTCCCTCTGCCTGTGTCTCTGCCTCTCTCTCTGTGTGTCTCTCATGAATAAATAAATAAAATCTTAAAAAAAAAGAAAAAAAGAAAAATAGCATGATTGAAAGCCTGGAAAACATGATGTGAGGATTGGATGAAGAAAATTGGCAGAATGTAAAAAAAATAAATAAATTTGTTCCAGAAACATTCTCTTTTGAGGACAGAACATTGGCCCCATCAAGAAAGAAATGTAAACCTAATTACATCTTTGATCTGCTATGAACTGTACTTACACAGTCATCATGGAATAAACATCATTTTCTGGTCTTCAGCTCTTCGAATCAACCTTAGACCAATGTAAACAGCAACAATAATTCTAGAATAAAGTGTAAAAGTAGAGAACAGCCTGACCGAGGTTGGGAGGTGTAAGGAAAGGTAGGAGGGAGAGCTGAGTCCTTACCTTACAAAGCAAAGAGTAAAGAGATACTATCTATAGTTGACTGAACAGGAAATGGGAGGTTAATTGTTTTCTTTGAAGTTGCAGGGGCCAGGGAAGCTCTGGGAATGGGGATTTAGCTATAGTTAGAAGAG
Organism: Canis aureus; assembly: GCF_053574225.1. NCBI lineage: Eukaryota > Metazoa > Chordata > Mammalia > Carnivora > Canidae > Canis > Canis aureus. The sequence goes on from NC_135618.1 coordinate 22,291,290, forward strand.
TGGGGGGAGGAAGGTAGGAGTGGGATATCAATGAGCTGATCCTCATCTAGGACAGTAGGAAGTCAATAGAAAGCACTGAAATTGCTAAATAATAAAGAGAATCTTATTTAGAAATGTGGAGATAATCCCCAAATGAATTCTAAACAGGAGTGTTTAAAATTTGTCCCACGGGAGCAAGACTATAGGTGAGGAGGGGTGGGGCAGGGAGCTCTCATTTTCCACTGTAAGGTCTTTGGTATTGTTTGATCTTAAACCATTTGCATACATTACTAATTAAAGTCTTTAATGAGGAATTTCTCAGATAAGCAGTTTATAAGACTGTGGAACATAATGGCATGCAAAGTTAGAAGATATAAGGCAAACTGGTGCTGAAGTCATCGCTTGGTCTTTGGATAACAAAGTGTTTCATTTTCTCCATTTTTAAGAGTTTATTTACTTATTTAGAGAGAAAGCATGCACAAGCAGGGGGAGGGGCAGAAGGAGAGGGAGAGAGAATCTCAAGCGGACTCCCTGCTGAGTGCAGAGCCGAATGCCAGACTAGATCCCAGGACCCTAAGTTAATGACTGGAGCTGAAATCAAGAGTCGTTTTTTTTTTTTTTTTTTTTTTAAGATTTTATTTATTTATTCATGATAGACATAGAGAGAGAGGCAGAGACACAGGCAGAGGGAGAAGCAGGCTCCATGCCGGGAGCCCGACGTGGGACCTGATCCCGGGACTCCAGGATCACACCCTGGGCCAAAGGCAGGCGGTAAACCGCTGAGCCATCCAGGGATCCCCAAGAGTCGGCCGCTTAACTGACTGAGCCACTCAGGTGCCCCCATTTCCTTCTTTATAATTTCTACCTAAATATATCATCCATAACAATTAGTTTTAAATGCTTATAATAAAAAAGTAACTTTTAAAGATGAATCCCATAAGTTTCTCCTGGTTGCACAGGCAATTATCTTGGGGAGTGGAATACTCAGGGAGGAGGTGCCCATCTCTCTCCAGTCTCTTCCCATCTCAGGTGCAGGCGACTGGCCCAGTTCAGCCCAATCTGATGTCAGGCTCAGGAACCATAGGATTCCTGCACGGCTTCAAATATATTTACAAAGATCTTGCCTACCTACAGCATCGGCCTTCTCCATGTCAGTGCCAGCAGCCCTCCAGCATCCTCCACAGGTTCTGGGACCCTCTACAACCACCTGGGCTGAGCTCACTGGGCTCTCACCCATGTCTTGGGCCCAGTTAGAATTGATCAGGGAGTTACTTGGCTCAGTCCAAATGTGAAGGTGTCTGGGCTTCAAAAACAGATTCATTTGTGGCTAATGAAACAGGGTAGGCATTTTACTGTAACATATTCCATATTAGGATAAAGATACATAGCATAGAGCTGTACAGCAGAGCTGGAATTCACTTACATTCATCTGTCCATTTTATAGACAAGAAATCAAGATGCAGAGAGGTTCAGTCACTTGCCCAAGTCAAAACCTAGATCTGATTCCCAGTCTTTCGTCTATAGAATTTTAAAAGGAAGATAATTAAGGTGTCCCAGGTTCCTTGGGTTATGGTAACATCACCTCAATTTTAACCCAAAGGAAAAAAAATATCAGAAAAATACTAGAATCCGAGGGCATGAAGGATCATGAGGCTCATGAGGAATCAAAGCAAGGTGGAGAACACCTACAGGCAGCTTCTCTCCCTCTCCCTCTGCCTGCCTTCTCTCTCTCTCTCTCTCTCTCTCTCTCTTTCTGGTTGACTGGCAAACATGACTCCCAGGATCCATCCTTGCATGCCTGGGATACTCCTCAGATAGAGGATGGATCATGCTGGGCAGACACAGGGTCTGGGCCAGCATAAACCCAAGAAGGGAAGGCGAGATATTTGAAATATCTTTGTGGGGAGGGGTTTGTGAAGTTCTGACAAGTGTTGATGCTACTGGGCTATGCATCCCGCTGGGAACATTGTTAGTACAGGCAATGTCCTCATTTTAAAGGCAAGGGACCGAGACCAGGGCAGATAAACATATGGTTATTAAGTAGAAAGACTGTAAGTCTCCTGCCTCTTTGCATAAGACACTTTCCTTTGTGCTCCCCCTCTCTTATGTGAAATTATCCTGTTGGCACCGGGAAGCCTGAAACAAATGCCACCTCTCTTATTTAGCATTCTTTGGGAAGACCTGTGGTTATGTGATGCTCAGTGCTTGCCTCTCAGAGCCACCAGGCCTGTGGACTTCTCTGGGTCCTCGGAACAACACTGAGAAGTGACTTTACCCACTTGTTGCCTTAGTGGCTCCATCCATTTCCTGGCATTTGCTCTCCACTCAGGAGTGTGCTAGGGCGAGTTCCTCCTGGCTCCCAAGAGCCAGTTGCTCTATTTTTTGGAATTTCATAAGCTAGCTGACATCATGTTGGTTGCTTGAAATTAGCCATTGTGGGAGGATTTTACAGCATGGAAACTGACAAATGCTACCAATCAGGGTTCTCCCGCACTCCTTGTCAGTTGTTAAATATTTACTAGCACATCACTGCCTCCATCTGCCCACTTCCTGCCTCCAAGACTACTGAAGATTTCCCTGTGAAAACTCACACTTAATTTTCAGTTCTCAGCATCCTTTAAATATATTTAATGGATTTTTAAAAATATCTCTGCAAACATGAATGCTTCCTATCAATTTCGGTGGTCACTCCAGGCCAAATGCCCAAGAGAACAAATGGATCCTTTGTCTAACTCAGCATTCCCCCCACCCCCTTTCGCTATAATGCTTAAATACACTTATTCTCCACACTCACTGCCAGGTCTCTACCTCAGGTCCTTATCTCCTGTGGAGCCGACTGCTGGGACTCCTATCTGGTTTCCCCACCTCCAGCCTCCTCTTCTCCCAGTCACTGCCCATATCTCTGCTGGTCAATCTTCTGAAAGCTCTGCCTCTGTCACATCTCCCATCAGAGACTCCAACTGGCTCCCAATAGTTCAAACTCTTGGCCTGGTGCTCAGACCCCTCACCTGTGTTTGACCCATTACTTCCCACGAATTCCAAATCATGAACTTGGACTGAACTGGTCTCGACTCATGTGCATTCCCTTTCCCTATAAGGCCCTCCTTCACTCCATCTTCTCTGAAACCGAGTTTAAGTGTCCTTTCATCCCTGATACTGTGTTTCCTTAATCCCCATGGTCCAGCCATAGGTGACCCCAGTTGCCCCTGGACCTGTTAGAACACTGTGGCTGCGGCTCTCACACGTCCCTCAGAGGTGACCGCTCTAAGGTGGGCTGGATACAATCACTGGCTACATCATTGCAGCTCAACGTGTGGTTCAGACTAGCAGCACCTGACACTCTATTAGAAGTGTAAATTCTCAGGCCCCATCCCAGGCCTAAGCGAATCAGAATTCTGGGGTGGGTGGGTAAGGGACCCCTCCAGGTGATTCTAGTATACATTGGTCTCTACCCTTCCCAGGGTTTTTTTCTACTCAACATCCTTTTTTATGGCTGCTCCTTATAATATCTGTTTACCGTTAATGTTTTCCCTGCTCATTCAGATTCTAGAAGGATTGCCTAACAAGGCCATTAGGTGGTAATTCCACCTGCCCCTAACCACATGCCTCTTCTGTGTTTCACAGGCCGGGGAATGCTCCCTGTGTCCCCAGCCCCTACTGACATGTGGAGCTTTGATTTCCAATCTGCTTTCAGCTAGGTGCCCTGTTCCTCCTCCACACAGAGTCATGGATTACATTAACTCTTCTCAGAACATGTGCAGCAAAGGCCATCTTTTACCTCAGGCAATTCTGCTATCAGGTCAGCCTTGTGTACAGCCACTGTGGTCAGCTCAGAGCAAAAGACAGGGGTTCCAAGGAGGCCAAAACCACCTTCCGTGAGGAGAGACTCTTTCTGCCTGGAATCAGGTATGGCTACCACATGGTGCAACCTCTGAAATAGAACCATTCCTCTCCCCTTTTGTGGTACCTTTTTATTTTGGTATAATTTTTCTCTCTTTTAAATATTTACTTATTTGACACAGAGTGAGAGAGAGCACGAACAGCCAGAGGGGGCAGAGGGAGAAGCAGGCTCTCCACTGAGCAGGAAGTCCAACTTAGGGCTCCATCTAGGACCCTGACATCATGACCTGAGCCCAAGGCAGATGCTTAACCAACTGGGCCACTCAGGCACCCCTTTATTTGGATATAATTTCAAAGTTGCAGAAAAATTGCAAATATGGTGGAAGGAAATACCTAAGGTGTACCCTTTACTCAAATTTACTCATTTACATTTTGCTCTTTCAGTGTTACTGTTTTCTTTTTTTAAGATTTTACTTATTTGAAAGAGTATGAGTGTGTGAGCATGCACAAGCCGGGGAGAGAGGCAGAGGGGAAGGAGGGGCCATACAAGCAGACTCCATGCCCAGCACTGAGCCCAATGGGGGGCCCAGTCTCACCACCCTGAGATCACGACCTGAGGCAAAACCAAGAGTCTGTCCCTCAACCAACTGAGCCACCTGGGCACCCCTCTGTTTTTTCTTAACTGCTTAAAAGCAAGTTAGAGACTGTGCCTCTTCACCCCTCAATATTTCCCAGAATGAGAACATTCTCTCATATAAATAGTACAATTGTCAACTTTAGGAGCTTCGGCATTGATAGAACACTATTTAAAACACAGTCCAGGGATCCCTGGGTGGCTCAGCGGTTTGGTGCCTGCCTTTGACCCAGGGCGAGATCTGGAGTCCGGGGATCAAGTCCTGCATTGGGCTCCAGGCATGGAGCCTGCTTCTCCCTCTGCCTGTGTCTGCCTCCCCCGCCCCCTCTCTCTCTATCATAAATAAATCTTTAAAAATAAAAATAAAACACAGTCCAAATTCAAATTTCATCAGTTGTCCCCAAAAATGTCCTTTACATCTATTTTTTTTTTCCCCAGCCCAGAAACCCATCAGAGATCAGTAACGTGTTACATTTAGTTGTCATGTCCATTTAGTCTTTTTTAATTTGGAACTGTTCCTCAGCCATTCTCTGAGTTTTTTGACCTTGACATTTTAATTTTTTTTAAGTAGGCTCCACTGCCAGCGTGGAGCCAACACAGGGCTTGAGCTCACAACCCTGAGATCAAGATCTGGGCTGAGACAAAGACCCAGATGGTAACCCACTGAGCCACCCAGGTGTCCCTGGACCTGGACATTTTTGAAGGCGTTAGCTACTAAATAGCCATTTAGTAAGACTGTTCCTGAGTTTAGGTGTATCTGGTATCTCAGGATTAGATTAGGTAGGTTCTTTTTTTTTTTTTTGGCAGGAAAATCATGGGAGCTGTTCTACCCTTCTCAGGGTGGCCTAGCAGGGGATCCGCCAGGCGGTCTGTCCCAGGAGCAGCTAGGTGAGCTTTGAGCTCTGGAAGGGCAAGACTCGGTCCTTCGTGGAGGCCGCCCTCTGCCGGCCATTCCCAAAGGCGTGGCTGCTGTGCCTCCAGAGAAGGGACTGACAAGAAGCGGGAAGTCCTGAAGTACAGACCCTGACACTTTTATGGGTCGTGAGACCTTGGAAAACTTAGCCTTCTTGAACCTCATTTGCCTCATCTGTAAAAAGAGGGTGACAGGGATCCCTGGGTGGTGCAGTGGTTTAGCGCCTGCCTTTGGCCCAGGGTGTGATCCTGGAGACCCGGGATCGAATCCCACGTCGGGCTCCCGGTGCATGGAGCCTGCTTCTTCCTCTGCCTGTGTCTCTGCCTCTCTCTCTCACTGTGTGCCTATCATAAATAAATAAAAATTAAAAAAAAAAGAGGGTGACAGCCCCTGCCCTGCTTCGCTTACAGGGGGGTTGAGTGTGAAAGGGTCCTTAAATGTGGTCACGTGCTCCTGTCTGTCCTGGCTGCCAGGACTCCGCAGACCCAGCCCCGAGGTCCCTGAGCACCAAAGCTGCTCTCCCAGACTCACGCCCACGACCGGCAAAGCCCCAGTGAGGCTCATCCGTGGCTGCCAGAGCAGAGCTGCCTCCACACCTGAGGCTTCTGTGAACAACAGGTTCCCCATGAATGGTGCTGTGAAGGAACTCAGGGAGGCCTGGGCTCCATCTGGGGAGAGGGTGTCCTTGTGGGTCCATGCACCCATCCTTACACCAACATCCTCTGGCTGCAGCCACACTGCTGCTCCCAGCCGGGTGGAGCTGGGCACTCCCCAGTGGTGGTGGCCCAGCGGGTGCCCTCCTACCCCCACCAAACCCACCAAACCCACCAAATCTGTGCTCTCAGCACCTGAGACTCCAGGCTCTCACCTGCGCTAACCCTGGGGAATTGTACAAACTCTGTTCTTACTCAGACCATAGGTCTCTCTCCATATTTTCTTTGGGTCCTTCTGACAAGCCTTGGTAACCCCATATATATTTTGTCCTGACTGCCTGCCTTCTTTCCTACTTTTCAATAAATAATGATTGAGCACCAACTATATGCCAGGCTTTGCCCTGGGACTCCCTGGGGGGCAGGATGCACACTTGCCCCACAGAGCTGATAGTTTATGGGGTGATGGAGACAAGCAGAGCAGCAACTATATCACAAATGAGATATCCCTGTGCTTTCTGAGGCAGGCCTCCCATGTCCCACGTGAAGCAGAGCCACACTTAGTGCCTCCCACATGGCCCAGAGCCTCCTTGTTAGGGCTTCATTTTTTTTTTTTTTTAATTTATTTATGATAGTCACACACAGAGAGAGAGAGAGAGAGGCAGAGACACAGGCAGAGGGAGAAGCAGTTTCCATGCACCGGGAGCCCGACATGGGATTCGATCCCGGGTCTCCAGGATCGCACCCTGGGCCAAAGGCAGGCGCCAAACCGCTGCACCACCCAGGGATCCCAGGGCTTCATTTTTATTCAGTGTTCTCCCAGGACACCAGAGAGATTCATTTTGTAGGCCCCACGGAGAAGCTCAGAGAAGGAGAATTATGAGAAATAAGTAGATCAAGAAAGAGAGGAGAGAAATATTTCTCAGCATAGAATTGATTAGTTGTTTCTTTTCTTAAATTTACTCTTCAAAAAAAAATTTACTCTTCAGAGCAGAGGTATCTGTAGTAGTAAATTTGAGCTATTCTCTGGAACATCCATGGGCTCATGAGGTTTGGGGATCTTCGGATTCTTAAGAACTGGTCAGTGAAAGGAGTTCTGTGCCTGCTCAGAGGAATGAGTGTCACACAGACAAGCGTAGGTTGACTTACAAGTGGACTTCACTTGGTAAAGCTGGTGCCCAGGCTAGGCTGTGGGAGATGAGGCCGGAAGGCGCTGGCGGGTGGGCAAGCAGCCCCAGCAGGAGCGAAGGTGAGCCTGCCCAGCTTCCCCTCATCCAGGGGACAGAGGAAAATCACTTCCCAGGCACAGGTGAGGTACCATTGGCTGACCCATCTGCCTCACAGGCTGCTTCTCAGGAAAAACGAACTCGAACACGGAAAGGGCCATGTACCATTTGTGTAAAGATGCCCTATATGCAAACAGATGCATATGGAACATGTTTGGGCCAGAAACATGAATAAGGAGTCACTTTACAATGTAATTTTGCTGCGGTTGATTAGGGAGCCAACGTGCTTGTCTCCAATTGGAGGCGGCGAGTTAGGACAGAGTGCAGATTAAGCACCCATGGTCAGGGCCTGTGTTGGATTTATACTGGTCTGTTCACACCTGCCCTGCTTCCTCACTCGTGCGTATGCTCCATACGCAAAGGATGCTGGGGAAGAATGTGAATGGAGCTGTCACAAATGCATCATTACTTCTCAGAGAACAAGTGGGTGAATAATTAGGTCATCATGTTCTGCGAAGGGATGAATGCTATTTGGGAAAGTACACTAGGAAATCCCATGAGGGTAAGGACTATACTGCCTTGTTCACCACTTTATACCTAGAGCTTAGGACCACACCTGGGCCATTCTAACCACGTTAAAAAAAAAAAAAAATTGCTGCTGTGGAGGCCCGTCATGACCTACTTGATTCTATTATCATAGTGTAACTTCTTCTTCTCAGGAATTAACAGGAGGATAGAGTTCATGTTTTCTCGTGACCATATGCCCCGAGCAGTACTTTGAAATGAAGCTGCAATTTCCAGTTTTGTTTTAATGGGTAATTCACAAAATCCTTTAGAAACTCAAACTGTTTAAACAAGTGATTGATGGTAATACTGACAGCATTTAAGCTGTTGCCAGCTGAGTTCTTGACTGACAGTGTCAAAACCACCACCATAGCCAGGGCCGAAATAGTCAGGAATGCAACAAAAATGAAGACAGAACAAAATAAAATCCCCTAAACTATCTTAGCTATAATTATACAAACAGGTAGTAGCTTGAATTTTGCTTAAGTCCTGAAACTACCTTGAGGGGCAGGTGAGCAAACAGTACATTAAGAAACCAAAAAGAAGTTATAATAATAAAACTAGTTTGTCCTAAGCCTCGGAGGGCAATCTTTCCAGACTGTTCCACATCTGTTTTCCTGGTCCCTTCACATCCTGTTAAACCAACACTATCCTGACAATAGGAATCCCTGCTGTGACTTTATGGTAACTCAGGAGGTCTTGACTAGGCTGGCTGTGTACCTAGGCCGACAGTCCACTGCTGGAGTTATATGGCTCCAGAGCCATATCGCCTGGGTTTGTATCCCAATCTGCCACTTCCTAGCTAGGATCTGAGCAAGCTGCTTACCTGGGCCCCTGTGTCCTCATCTGTAAAAGAGGGATAACAGTGTTATCAATCATCCATCAACTATTTATTGAGGACCTATGATGTGCCAGGCATTGTTCTAGGTGCTGGGCATAAAGCAAATAATCACCATCAGGAGGCTTACATTCTAGTGGAAAGACACAGACAGGTAATGAAGTAAATATAGTATGTCAGAGTGATGAGTGTTATGGATGGGAACAAGACGGGAGGTTGAGGAACGGTGGTATTTTCTTAGAGCACTAACATGCATGTATGGGGTGGGGGAGGAGAAGAGGGAAACGGAGAGAGAAAACCTCAAGCAGACTCCGCGCCCAGCACAGAGCCTGCATGGAGCTCAGTCTCATGAGCTTGAGATCATGACGTGAGCCAAAATCAAGAGCTGGACACTTAACTGACTGAGCCCCTCCAGGTGCCCCAGAACTGTGGTTTTTAAACCACATGGTAAGATGACCTTGGAACACAGACCCAGAAGATGCTGTGATGATTAAATGACCGAGCGAATTTAAGCACTTAGAACAATGCTTGGTACATAGTAAAGCTAAGTAGTTGTTAGATGTCAGGTATTTATCAATGTGTGGATTTTTTTGTACATGTCCGTGTTGGATGACCGTTAACCAGTTCATACTGCCTGCTGTAACTAAACCCCTTGCAAAGGAGCAGCTTCTAACTCAACCTGGGGGCAGGAGCTAAGCAAGGCTTTTAGGAATACGTGTGCTTGACCAGGGTGGTAATGGAATACGTGTGCTTGACCAGTGGCTGGAAGAAGAATGGGGGGAAGGGCCAGGGACAGGATGGGCAAAGGCACCAGAGAACAAAGAGGGTTCGGATCATCTCGAAGCTTTGATATAGCTTGAGAAAGGCATCTGGGTGTTGTTGACAAAGATAAGGCCCAAGGAGCAGGCCGGGACCAGCTCATGAAGTGCCTTTGAGGTCCTGCTACAGAGTTTGAGTTTTCTCCTGCAAGCGGGAGGGAGTCATCTGTAATGGACACCCATGGTTACCTACCCATCAACCAGTCTCCACTCACACTTTTCTCCTTGACTAACAGAACCCCTTTCTTTGGTCAGAATACTGACTCCCCACATGGTCCTGGGCTTCTCAGAGACAACCATGGAACTAGCATTCCCTCAGCAGTGACTTAGGAGGAGACCCACGAGTCCAGAGAGCAAATTCTCTGGGGCCCTGGGAAGGCTTTCCTCCCTGTCAGATACACAGCTGCTGGGAGTTGAGGGGTCTGCATGCAGCAGCTTTTGGTACCCCAAAGGGAGCTGGCCTGGGAACAGCAGAGCAGAAGGAAGGGAAGCGCTGGGGCTCCCAGGCCTGCAAATGCTGACTTTGCCTCCTGGGGACCACCTTCCCCAGCTTTCTCGTTGGGTGAGGTGGTTGGCATCTTTTTGGCCACGCCAGCTGAGTCAGGGATTTCAATTTCTTAGGAGTCACGTGACATTAATATGTTATAAGGCTTCCTCTAGGAGTACAGGAAGGTGAGTGAGGGGAAGACACCAGCAGAAGGAACACCAGTTAGGAAGCAGCTGTGTCTCCTTCTAGAGGCATCCGCTCTCAGAAGCCTTCCTTTCTCTTTCACCGCTGAAAGGTGAGACTATCTTGAAAAATAGCGAAAAGAAAAAATACAGAAAGTGTTTACAAAACGGAGTTAGTAGTGACCCACAAAAGGACTGACTGGGTTTCCGCTCTGTACTTACTGTTGCCACCAGAGTGGAGAACACCTGGTTCTAGGCAGCCTCCATCCGGCTGGGAAGTGACGAAAACAGAAAGAACTGAGGAGTCTGCTGCACATACCTACAGAGCCGTCTCATTGTTCACTTGCCTATCACTTCTGACTAGAATGCAATCTCGAATCTAAACTAGAATGCAAGAGATCGAGACACTTTGTCTTGTTTGCTCTGGTCTTAGTAGACGTTCAACAAATGTTTGTGGAATGAACAAATGACCCTGGGGCCATCACCCCAGGCCCAGCCCACGTGGCCCGGCCACTTGCACCCCTGCCCTCGTATGTGTTCCCTGCCCAAAGTGCCCTCGCACCAGCCCTGTGAACCATCCCTGCCAGGGCGTTTAGGATTCCTGAAGAATAAAATACTATGGACAGAAATAACTCCTTTCCACATTTTCCCTCAGAATTCCCAGTGCTGCTGCGCCTGTCTCCGTGAAGGGATGTTTGGCAGCTGTCCTTCTGGCTGGGGCCAGGAGCAGGGGCTCACCCATGGCTAGCAAGGGTTGGGCTGACCCCTTCAGCTACGCGGGCCTGTCCTTTCTTCTGTGCAGGGCATTCAGTCTGAGAGGGCCAGGCCAGGCTGGACCCCTCCAGGGAGGCTGAGTGCCAGGCCTCTGATAACAACCCTCCGCGTGGAGAGGAGCACAGCCCAGGAACCAGCTGCTCTTCTTTCCCACGATGGCCTCCCTTGCTCTCACTCCTGTGTTCCTGTGTCTCCTCCTGGCGAGGGTCCTCTTCCTCTCTTGGTGGCCCTCTTCCCCTCCTGCTCGGCCTCCTGGCTTTATTCCTCCTCCCAGCCTTTCTGTCACACTAACCTCTTTGTCTCTGCTCCTCATTCCTCACAAATGACAATTTCCGTGTGTGTGTGCATGTGCACACGTGTGCGTGTGCGTAGTGCGCCCTCTGTAAACCTGAGGCTGCCCACCAGGGCCTTTCCTCCTCCTCATTTCCTCTGTCTTAACAAAAAAGGCACCTAATCCAGATTTAAAGTTTCCTTCGGGACAGATGGTTCCGTGTGCCCAGGTGGCCCGAGGCCCAACCCTTTCCGTGGGAGATCTCTGCCACCCTGAGGCCCACTCTGTGACAGAGGCGCTATCAGACTGGGCCGTGAGCCACACGCCTGCCGTCTGCGTGGAGCCTTCCCGCCTCCTGCGGTCCATCCCAACTCCCAACTACTGCCTGAGACCTCTCGGTGGCATCCGTCAGCTCTGGGACGGATTCCCTGGGTGATGGATAAGTACACGACATTATTTCAACACCCAAGGTCAGGGAGCCAGGATACACAAAACCCCACTCAATGATATAAGGGACTGGCTAATACAAGATAAAACATTTGAGTGCTAAATGCATGTCCCCGAATTCACATCAGGGCTGCAGTCTCCTTTCCAGGGCTGTCACTGCAGGGCCTCCACCTTAGCTGGCAGCCCACCCCCCTTAGCATGCCAGCATCCCAGCACACACACACACACACACACACACACACACACGCACGCACACTCCCCACAGGCAGCCTGGCCTCCAGAACTAGGCCTGCCCGCTCACTCCGCTCTGCTTGCAACCTCCCTTGGCTGATTCTCCTTCCTACATGAAGGGAGGTAAGGCACTTTGCAGGTTTAAGCTCCTCCCAGGTAGAGCAAAGCAACCAAGGTGTTTAAAAGTTAAGGCCTCTTCGGAGAGAGAGCCAGAGGTCCTGAGAGAGTACTATTTCTTCTGTGGAAAGCCAACAAGGCCCTGCTCCCTGGCTTCCTGCGTTCTCTCCCTGCCCCTTCCTGGGGGATTGAGGATGGCCCTTTTCTCTGTCCTTTGGCGTCAGCAGCCACCGTCTGGGTGCTTCTACCAGGAACGGAGGAGGGCACGCAGCAGCAGCGGGGGTGGGGGGAAGGAGGCTGGTTTGCCTCTCTTTGCCCCATTGCCGTTCTGGGCAACTCAGCTAACCTGGCCCCTCCCGATGTGTGCCTACTTTGGGATCCAGCCAGAAGCCTGTTTCTGCCCTGTTTGCCCACGTGCCAGCCTTTCTTAGCGTCTGTGACCACAGCTCCAGACCAGCGGAACCATCGCTGGGTTTGGGCTGGATTCATTTTCCAAAGCTTTACAGAGAAAGAAAATTCTCTCTTAACACATAGAAGGAGCCCAGTAAACATGAATTTGGTGACAGGAGGGAGAGAGGGAGGGAGGGGGAAGTCTGCTGTCCACTGCCCAGCCACCTGAAGGAACCCAGAGCCAGAGATTCTGAAGGCTCTTAAGCCAGGGCTCTGGGGTGGGTGGAGGCAGGGAGAGGGCAGAGCAGAAGGGACAAGCTGCCGTACTCCCACAGGAAGGCAACCCAGGGGCTGGTCACTCAGTGTCTGCCCCATAGCTCCCCTGCCCAGGTCCTGGGGACACCAGGGCACTCCTCTTGTCCTCACTCCTGTTGTTTCTCCCTGGGCTGCTCCTCCCTCTCCTCCTCACACTTCCCATTCCTCATCCTTCAAGACCAGCTACAAATGTCCTGTGAGACTGTCCCTCCCCACCATCCCTGCCCAGTCCCTGTAGCTGGGCTCTTCCTATCGGGCTGCCCATCAGCCTTGCTCACAGTCTCGGAGTAGTGCTTGGCTGAATGTATTTGTCTCCACGTCTCTCTGCTTCACGGCCTTGCTCATCCATGTACACATTCATGCCTCGTTCATCCTGCAATCAACCCAGCAGTGACAGACAGACCAGATTCCCCAGGGCTGCCAGGGAGCTCACAAGCTAGTGAGGGAAGTGTAGGCTTAAAGAGGAGTTATAAGATGGTGACTGTTTTGAAAAGGAGGGTTGGGGAGCCTGGGTCACTCAGTTGGTTAAGGGATCCAACTGAGGATCAGGGATCCAAGGCATCTACCTTTGGCTCAGGTCATGATCTCAGGGTCCTGGGTTCGAGCCTCAAATTGAGCCTCGCATCGGGCTCCATGGTCAGCAGGAGCCTGCTTCTCCCTCTCCTTCTGCCCCTCCGCCAAGTATATAAATAAAATCTTTAATTAAAAAAAAAAAAAAAAAGAAGAAGGTCAAGGTGCTGTGGGAGTATTTCAGAGAGGAGTGTGTTTATTCTGAGGTTCGGGTGGGACAGTTAGGGGCAGTCTCCTTAAAGATGGAACATTTAAGCTGAAATCTAGAGAAGTAGGAAGTCCAGAGTGAGAGGTAGAGGCATGTGTGTGTGTGTGTGAGAGAGAGAGAGAGAGAGAGAGAGAGACGGGTAGAGTCCCAGTTCACACTGTGCACGTGCACGAGCAAAAACTCCACATGGAAAGAGACAGTGTGCCAGGCGGAAGGAACCATGGAAGAGCCACGAAACCAGGAGGGAAACAGCCTGCAGAGTCAGGTAGGAAGAGATCAGGGAATGCCAGGAAAGGCCATGTTCAGTGCCAGCTCCGGAACGGGAGGGTCTCATTTGTTTTTGTATTCCTAAGGCCCCACAGAGCAACAGGTGCTCAAGAAGTGTTTATTGAATAAATAAAGAAGTGAAAACACTTTAGCTAGAGAAACAGAATTTAAACAGGCCATGGACTTATGGCAAGTGAAACAACACCACCTCTCAAGGCCAGCTGTGCCACCACGAGAGCCGTTTTGACCTTTTTGCTGGGAACCCAGGAAGCACCACATCCATCTGATTGATGCAAGAACAGGTTTGTAACGAGTGCCCATGGCATGCTTCGATTTGGTCAGATTCAGCAAGACAAGTGTGCCACTTACCCAAAGCAGGCCCCTCTGGAGCCAGTGGGGGGGGGGGGGGGGTTAAGTGACATCTGCCAGGCTGGGACTTGACACGGCAGGGAAGGAAGTCTGGAGGACAGAGACCCAGTCAGGGGCTGTCTCGATGCTACTCATCAGAGAGGGGCTTTCTCTGCTACTCCCTGCACTCTTGTGGACTTTGGAGAATCAAAGCATTTCAGAGCCAGGGAGGACTCTAGTTTTACAGATGAGGACATTGAAGCCAGAGAGGTTAAGGGACTGACCTCCAGGCTGGCCCTCAAGCCTCCTGGTTCTAGATCCAACCTCGTATAAGCACATCTAGAGGGAAGAAAGGAGGAGAGGAGGGCGGGAGGGTGAGCCAGGGAAACTAGGAAACACTGCCTTGTAACACACTCCTACCCCGAACGTGTGACGTGTTGAAAGGCAGTAAGAGAGAACCCAGTATTCGTCTTTCAGTGGAAGGCTCACCTCTGGGAGGACAGTGTCCACCTCGTAGATCCAGGATGCCACTGGCAGCACTTGGGACCACACCTCCTCCTACTTAAAGCTGTTCCATCCTTAGCCAGTAGATAGGAGCTGGGATCTGGGACTAAATAGCCGAAGTCTGTCTGAGTCCTCACATTTGTATTACCTCCCAAATCATGTCTCCTTCCTTCTAGTAGTGGCACTCCCGAGTTGTAGCTGGCACATGACTGCCTGGAATAAAGACCACATTTCCCAGCTCCTCGTAGCTGGGTTGCCTCTGTGACTGAGTTCTGATCAATGGCATGGAAGCAGAGGGATCAGGTGCATCCTTGGAAAATCAACGGAGAGCAGTGGTTCTCTAACTGGAGAGACTGTGCCCCTGTGAGACATTTGGTAATGTCTGGTGACATTTGTGTTTGTCACATTTGAGAAGGAGGAAGCTACACTGGCATCTAGTGGGTAGAGGTCAAGGATGCTGCTAAACATCCAACAATGCACAATACCCCCTACAGTAATGAAGTATCTGACCTAAGATGCCAGTAGTACCAAGACTGAGAAACCCTAACTCAGAAAGGGAGAGGGCATGCTCACCTCCCTCCCTCCCTGACTGGAGTGTAGATGTGAAGGCCGGAGTCTGAACTGCCATCTTTGACCATGAGGTCCATGTTGAGGATGATGAAGCAACAAGAGAAAAGGTGTCTGGATCCCTGATGATTCCCCACCTGCCATAGAGAGCTATGGACAGTTCTCTTTCAGACTTCGTTGTCTACAACTGAATAGAGTTCTGGTGCATTTAAGCCTCTGTTGATTAGGGTTTCTGTCACTTACAGCTGAACTTAATTAATATACCTTTCCCTCTGGCTCCTTTTTCCATTCCTGTCAACTTACAGTGAGCCCCTACTCACCTAGCCCTTGTTCCTCATCTCTCCTCCATTCATACTCCTCTGTTGCTCCACAGATTATGTGGCAACTATATTCATTCATTCATTCATTCTCAGTTTGATCTATTTTGAATTCTGACACCTGATCCAAGATCCATCTTATTGCAACTCTGAGACTATCAGATCCTGCTTCTTCCAGATTACCACCCAGTCAGGTTCTAAACAGTCCTATGAGTTGGCCATATCATTTGGGTTCTAAACATTTCTTTGTAACCCAGTTTGCAACACGGAGCCACATTCTCCCCCAGACCAGCACTATCTGTAATGACCGGTGTAGTGTGAGTGTCAGCCCAGCTGAATGAAGGCTTGACCAGTGGGACTGGACCCTGGCCCTTACTCCCTTTCCAGCCCTGGTCATATTGTACCTGAAGAATTAATCCATCCATGCATCCATTTGTTCAACACCTACATAAGTTATGTTCAAGGCTCTAGCATGGAATCTGCTATGATAATACCCTGGAGGTCTGTTTATTGTTATTGTTTATCACAGGCTTAAAAATGGCAAACCCTTGGCAACCAAGTAGGATTACCCAGAAAAACAGGGGAAGAGCTGCTCTTCTCTTTATATTTTTTTGTGCCTCCTCTTTGCTAGTGTTGAAGAACTTGATATTTATTAGCTCTTTCCTTTCTGGGAACTTAAAGTCTACTACTGGAGAGCTGAGAAAAAAAATCATGGTGACCCCACCACTATACAAATGAATTCACAGTTTTGCAATCACAACATCAAGGATCCAAGAATAAATCATTTGTATTCAAGAGCAAATATTCCAGAACAAGGAGGGGAATTCAGCCAGTATATTTGCTACTGCTTGCGATTGCCTGCTTGACATCTTGAGAATATAATAAAATGCATAGAATGAATCATTTCAAGGGGAAAGTGGGCAAGGACTAAAGGATAGTAAAACAAAGAACATCCCAGTAGACCTCCATAACCTTCAAATGAACTGGAATATATTATGAATCTAGTCCCAAATTTCTGAATCATGACTGTAAATTTGATGTGGGGTGAAAGCTTCTAGCTCACTCAAAGTAATTTAGTGGGAGAACAAAGATGAATCATTTCAACTGTCTTCCTTTTCAGAGTCTTTGTGGATTGAAGTAGAGAGTGAGACTACAGCTGTCATATTAAAAGGGGGCAGGAATTAATGTTATAGATGCTGCGGAAGCCACCTTCCAAGACAGACCCCAATATTTCTACCTCCTGGTATTCACATCACTGTGTAGTCCCCTCCCACACTCTACTGGAGTTGGTCTGTGGGACCAATAGAATACAATAGAAGTGATGGTATGTGACTTCTGAGGCTAGGTCATAAAAGACCTGTGTTTTTTGCCTTGCACGTGTTCTCTCTCTCTTTCTCCCTCTCTTAGATTGCTCACTCTGGGGGATGCAGCCCTGTAGAGAGGTCAAGTATCTGAGGCCTCTGGCCATGAGCCATGGGATTGGGTCATCTTGGAAGCAGGTCTCCTAGCCCCAGTCAAACCTTCAGATAATTACAACCCCAAACAATCTCACAAGAGCCCCTACATATGAACCACTCAGCATATGCTCCCTGACCCACAGAAACCATGAGATAATAAAGTCTTATTGTTTTAAGGTGCTAAGGTCTGGGGTGATATGTTCATGCAGCAATAGATACCCATTATATCCCTTACTGTCATGTCAGTGTATGATAGAAGCTCAGCCAATTCCCGCGACAATCTTGTGAAACAGAAATTATTTTCTCCATCTTTGAGGCGTGAAAATTCAGAGAGGTAATTTCCCAGGGTCATAAACTGCCTCAAAGCTCACTAACCACGCTGCCTCACTCAGCCATGCTTCTTACACTTTCTACCCCCTCCTCCCACTGACCTCCAGGGATGAGCCAGCCTGTCCAGCAACAGGGCTCTCAGGTTCAATGATGAGATGATACCATCACAGGGAGGGCATGGGTGAGGATTTGAAAACTACCCCTGCCTACAAAATTTTTATTCTTACACACCCTGTGAAGCAGTTTTGAGAACTTGGTGGAGACAAAGTAAAGTAAATGGCATTCTAAAGCAATGACAAATAGAGGCACCTGGGTGGCTCAATCAGTTAAGTGATTCTTGGTTTTGGCTCAGGTCATGATCTCAGGGTTGTGAGATCGAGCCCCATATCAGTTCCATGCTCAGTGGGGAGTCTGCTTGAGATTCTCTCTCCCTCTGCCCTCTCCACCTCCCCACTTCACCATGTGTATTCTCTAACAAATAAATAAATAAATAAATTTTTAAAGCAATGACAAATCAACAAAATAACTAAAAAATGAACAATGTTTCTTATTAGAGTCAGAAATCTGATGACAAATAATAAGACCTCCTTTAAGGCAAAGAGTTGTTGGTGTCATCTGTGGGTCCATGGCAGACATGCCATGGGGAAACAGCTGAGGCCCTAAAAGCTTAAACATCTCTGGCTGGAGGGATTTCCTTTTCAACCCATCTGGAGGGCCCAGCTGACGTCCTGATGTAACTGAGGTCATAAGGCCTGTCCCTTAGTCTTTTTTTAAAAAAAATTTTTTTTTTAAAATTTATTTATGATAGTCACAGAGAGAGAGAGAGGCGCAGAGACACAGGCAGAGGGAGAAGCAGGCTCCATGCACCGGGAGCCCGATGTGGGATTCGATCCCGGGTCTCCAGGATCGCGCCCTGGGCCAAAGGCAGGCGCCAAACCGCTGCGCCACCCAGGGATCCCTGTCCCTTAGTCTAATTCACGAGAAAGACAGCCTGGAGGGATGGTTCGACCCGTTCTAGAATGGACTCAACCTAGGTTCTGTTGGATATCATTAGCAATATACCTTTTCTTCCCCAATTCCCCACACAGTGGGAAATAAAAGGGCATAATTGCCTTTGAGCTAATGTTTTGGGCCAATAAATGAGATTGACTCTGAGCTTTTTTTTTTTTTAAGATTTTATTTTTAAGGGGATCCCTGGGTGGCGCAGCGGTTTGGCGCCTGCCTTTGGCCCAGGGCACGATCCTGGAGACCCAGGATCGAATCCCACATCAGGCTCCCGGTGCATGGAGCCTGCTTCTCCCTCTGCCTGTGTCTCTGCCTCTCTCTCTCTCTCTCTGTGACTATCATAAATAAATAAAAATTAAAAAAAAAAAAGATTTTATTTTTAAGTAATCTCTATACCCAACATGGGGCCCAAACTCACAACCCCAAGATCAAGTCATGCTCCACCGCTCTACGCTCCATGCTCCACACTCCATGCACTGAGGGAGCCAGACGCCCTTGATTCGGAGCTTTTTGATGTAGTTTTGAGATCTGCTCAAGGATTTAAATTAATGCTGATCACAGAAACCCAGGGGACTAATGAGAGTCTGAGTACCTAAATCCCAAACCAGGGCTTCTCAAACTTTAATGCAAATGAATCACGTGGCAGATCTTATTAAAATGCAGATTGGGTTCAGCCCACTCCAATGCATCCTCTCCCTGTCCCCAAAACTCCCCCCACACATACCCCAAGCCGCATACTGCACCCTGTGAGCCTAATCCATCTCCCTGGAAAAATCCCACACTCTACCCTCCCTGAAGGAAAAAAGAAAAGAAAAGAAAAATCCTGGATTTGGCAGGTCTGGGCTGGGGGAAGTCTGAGAACCTGCATTTCTATCCAGCTCACGGGCTATGCTGATGCCCCTGGGCCATCGTCACCACTGTAGTAGGAACGGGCCGGAAAGCATTTGTTCTTAAACTTGGCTGCCTAGGAGAATCAACTGGGGAGTTAACAAAATAATGCTGATGCCAAGGCCTCACCCCAGAAACTCTGCTTTACTTGGTCTTGGGAGCATTCTGGGTATCAGATTCTGGCTCGCAGCTGAGTTTGAGAATCTCTGGTCTAACAAGCCAGTCCCTGGTCCCTGGTCCCAGGTTGCTAGTCCTCCCTGATTTCTTTCCATGGAGAAGTGGTTGACGGGGCCTGGGCCAATGCTGCTGCCCTCCCATCAAAGGCAGGTCAATGCCTCTTGGAGGCTTGTCAGGATGAAACCCATTCGCATACACATGGAGAACTCAGAATGGGGCCTGGCACGATGTGTTAGTACTTCATTCTTACTCTCAACTGCTAAAGGATTAACATTGGTTAAATTTTAGCAGATGGTTTTTTGGGGCCCAGGAGTGAGGAAGCGCCTTTGTTTATTGAGAACTTGTAAGGAAGAGATGGGGGGGGGCAGTTCAAAACCTGCTGCCCCAGGGACCCCTGGATGGCTCAGTGGTTGAGCATCTGCCTTCGGCTCAGGGCATGATCCTGAGGTCTCAGGATCGAGTCCTGCATTGGACATCCCTGCATGGAGCCTGCTTCTCCTTCTGCCTATGTCTCTGCCTCTCTCTCTCTCTCTCTTCTCTCTCTCTCTGTCTCTAGTGAATAAATAAATAGAACCTTAAAAAAAAAAAAAAAAGACATGCTCACCCAAACTGGGTCACTGAAAGCAGAATTAGGACACTGCAGGTCAACTCCTACTTGCACACGGTGGTTCAGGCAGCATTTATGGAGTGCCCACTGTGTACAGGGCTGGTGCTAAGTCTCGGGCAGAACTGCCTAGAGCAAGAAAGCCAGGGCATCCAGCGTTCAAGAGCTTCTAGTCTACCACAGAAGACAGGCGAGGCACATGGTCACAGAGCATGCCTGTAGGACTCATCCATTCACTTGGCCAGTGCCAAAAAGGAGCCTGCTGTGAACTAGCCACAAGAAGGCATGGTTCCTTCCCTGCAAGATGCCTATAGTCAGGGAAAGGAGACAGAAAACCAAATAGAAAATTATACAGCTTCCCAGGTGCTTTGCAAAGCCAAAAGTGGGCCCGTCCCCCGACAGAAGGATGTATGGGAATGTTCTTGGAGGAGGTGACATGGGCTGATGTATTCAAGCTCTACAGCCTCCCATTCTTGGCCCCACAGGCTCTCTCAAGGAAGTCTCTCCTGACAGGTCAAGGCCGTCTCCTGTTTGACTTTGCTCAGGATTGCAAGGTACATGGGAGCAAGGGCAGCATTTGTCTCCTTCACCAGTGTCTCTGGAGACTAGTGCAGAGCCCAGCTCAATGGGTAAATTAATAAATGAGCTATTTGCAGGCTCAAAGCCTGATCAAACTCAAAGACAGGTCAGGCTTGGCCTCTGTCCAGCCATCTCGCCAGCAGATGGTGACTGCCGCCTACAGGATGGTTCTACATCCTTCCCGAGCTCTGCTTGGAAGCCTGCTCAGCAGCCCTGTCAACCCAGCCACAAGGTCCAGAACTGGTGTTCCCCACCCCCCCCCTCACCCCCCCGCCATGATCCACCTGCTTCCACCTCAGTTTCCCTTCTGACTAGACCACTCCTCTGAATACCAGCCTATGAGCCTGAGACTTTCAACGTGCTCTTCCCCAACCCTTCCCTTTGGGGCCTGGATGATGTTCCATTTATCCTCAGCTGTGATTCTTGTCCTCTTGAGAATGGGATGATGGCATACAACCACAGAACTGACTCTGGCACTCAGTACCTTGAACCCCAGTAATCTCCACTAGCACCTGCTACAACCAAGGCCAAGTTAGCTGGACCCTTTTCCACACCATGTCCTGGACTGCTCAGCCTCTACCATTTGGCTAGCCTGTCCTGTCTTCTTCCTCACATCCCCAGGCTGTATGCTAACCTCTTACACACTCTGGCCCTAGGTTAGAGTCTTTTCACATGCAGCCTTGCTCCCTGAGTCCCCCTCCTCAGATGTAATCTCTCTTTTCCCTAGGGTCCCATACCACCTGTACCTCACTTGGAGACCTCTTGCCCTTGCATCTCAGTTCTTAGTGTACCTGGGGTCATTCCTATTAGGCTGTAAACTAGGCACGTGTCTATTTTCTTTGTATCTCAGGTAGACATTTAATGAAGAGATGAAAAAGCATAGAAAACACCAAGCACAAATTAAATGAAATTTAAGGGTCTCCCAGACCTTTGGGCTCCACCTCACTCAGCCAGCACACCACCCCTAAGTTCATCATTCTAAAGCTCAGTTATTCTAAAGCACATGACAAAAGTAACTTGTAGCTCCCCATTGCCTGTAGCATTAAATCCATACTCCCCATCCTGAGTCAAGCCTGCCCCAGCTGCTTTGCCACATCTGGCTTCAATCATTAACTGTCCAACTCCGTCTCCTGATGCGTTCAACTCCGCGCTCCCAACTGTACCTCTATAAGGGCCTGTTTGCCCCTCTTTTCTATCTAAATGTCTAGATTTCTTCATCCTGGAAAATGTTACTTTCCTTTCCTTATTCCCGTCTTGCCACCTATGTAGTTTGATAATTGGTCTGGCTAATAACTCGGTGCTAAGATTTTTTTTAGGATGAAAATGGCCATCATTTATTTTTTTTTTAAGATTTTATTTATTTATTCATGAGAGAGAGAGAGAGATGCAGAGACACAGGCAGAAGGAGAAGCAGGCTCCATGCAGGGAGCCCAACGTGGGACTCCATCCCAGGTCTCCAGGTTCAGGCCCTGCGCTGAAGGCGACACTAAACTGCTGAGCCACCCGGGCTACCTGAGAGATTTTCTTTAATAAAAAAAGCCCTTATTTTGAAAAGCCCTGTGGTTGCACAAGTGAAAATAAGAATCCACCAAAGGTTCTTGGGACAGGACTATGAGGAAATCATGAAACTAAAGGTAAAAGCTTGCCATTTTCAGACTGAGAAACTGGGTGTTCCGTTTAGTACCAGATATGATATATCCCGCCCAGTAGGAGCTGGGTGGGGAGATGGATAATGTTTCTCGGGTTGCAACAAATGTAGCTGATGCTGTACCTGAACTTCGGTTTGTTCCTGCAGGGTATGGGATTTCTTCATTGAGAGTTGCTTGCTAATAATAATAACAAACAGTTGGTACACACTTACTATGTGCCAGGCCTGAGATAAACCCTCTCAAGGATCAACCCCTGTAATCCTCACAACTTTGGTGTTTCTCAGATGAGGAAAAGAAGGTTCTGAGAACCTTACAAATAAAAATCAAAGCCAGGATGTGAACACCAGAGTCTGACTCCATAGTCTTGTCTTCCAACTCTCAGTATCTTTGTTTTTTAAATCTCATCCTTTTAAAACTTCTTTTTGGGGTATGCTTTATAATGAATATAGTAATACATATTTATTACGTGGTAGTGCCAACTCAAAAACCTTTTACTGGTAGGGGTGCCATCACACTTTGCCATTTGTTTTCATATGCTGTATTGCATTATTTGCATATTGTTTCATTTTCATTGGTCATATTTCTCTCAAGGAACTTGAAGTCTCCTTGGAGTGGGTCTTAAACTTCCACTCTGTCTCCCACAGTAGGCCCAAGTATATCCTCCCTAAATACTCCCGGAATTGAATTAAACCGATATTCCAATGACCTTCTTCTTCTGAAGCAAAGTAAAGCTAGTGAAAATATATAACGGTATAGATTTCTAAACCTTCTGAGGCAGGCTGAGGATGCTAACAAGCACTGCAAATAGAACAACGTGGTAACTTAAAAATAATTCTGCTATACAAACATGAAAAGTGTTACTGCAGATCCCCTGAGGTACATAACAGATTTGAACTTTAAAACACCAAAATGAAATTGTATTTAATTTAGGGCTTTGGTGTTCAGGAAACTCAAACTGCCTCGGGTGATCAGCTTGCTTGGAGGTGGTTATAGTGTGTGCTTTGGCTCCCTCTGCGGGCAGGAAGGAGGAGGATTTTTTTTTTTTAATTTTTATTTATTTATGATAGTCACACAGAAAGAGAGAGAGAGAGAGAGAGAGAGGCAGAGACACAGGCAGAGGGAGAAGCAGGCTCCATGCACCGGGAGCCTGACGTGGGACTCGATCCCGGGTCTCCAGGATCGCGCCCTGGGCAAAGGCAGGCGCCAAACTGCTGCGCCACCCAGGGATCCCCCCCCCTTTTTTTTAATTTGAAGAAATTCTTAGTTCAGGTTGTATAATGGATGCTATCTACTGTATGTACTGCCTGAGAAAATTCATTTCAGGGTTAGGGAAGGTTTAGAAAATCTACGGAATCTTTCTCCTTTGATGGCAACTAAATACACATTTCCATTCCTTTTATATGCCAATGTTGCGAAAGGTTTTGGTCTCAACTAGTGAAAGGAATCAAATGCCTAAAATGCTTTAATTCAAGTGGAATTAGGGACACACACATCTTTCCCCAGCACGTGGTCTCTTTCCCAATGCCCCCTTCCCAAAATTTTATATTACAAGTCTAAATTGTTACTTAGGGGAAATCCCTGGGTGGCTCAGTGGTTTAGCGCCTGCCTTTGGCCCAGGGTGTGATCCTGGAGTCCCGGGATCGAGTCCTACGTTGGGCTCCCTGCATGGAGCCTGCTTCTCCCTCTACTTGTGTCTCTGCCTCCCTCCTCTGTGTCTTTCATAAATAAATAAAATCTTAAAAAAAACATTGTTACTTAGGTCAATGAGTGATCGTGTGGGAGCCGGCTCCAGCACTCCCAGACAAGATTCCTGCATACGGTGTTCCCACAGCCACACAGCAGCACTGAGCCATCTCTTCCCCTGTTCCTCCATGTTCAACTCCACGGACCAGTGAAGACTCTGAGATGCCACCAGTGCCTGGTACATTGCAGTGTTCGATAAAGACTGGTTTACATCAATATGATTTACAGTCATACACTATTTTACGGGCTAATTCTGCATATGTGAGAACTCCTTGATGTATGCAAATCATGTGTTTTATTTCATTAATCTTTTCAAAGGGGACATAACAATGTTCTACACGAAATGTTTGTTGTCAAAAAAGAAAAAGAAATGTTTGTTGTCCAGGAATGTTACTTATCTTATGGTGGAATGAACCAGGCCTGGTAGCAATCAGGGTTTTGCCGCTCACTGTTTGGAGAGGCAACCCACCCACAGATGGGCCCTAACCGTCTTTGCACACTCTTGCCAGCTCCTCTAAGAATGTAAGACCCTGCTCACTTGGGCCATTTCTCAGGCGACTGCAGTGAGCCAACTGAGGAACGAGGGTGTCTCCCCATGGGGCAAAGAGAAGGCTTGCTTACTGCTTGCCCATCATGGCGCGTCCCCCAAGTTCAGCATCCCTTTCCTGCAATGCGACCCCCTTTGTGTGCAAGTACCCATCTGGGCCCCTCCGCTTCATTCCTGTGAGAACCGGGGTGCAGACGACCTCCACCGTGTCGGCACCCTGGCTACTGCTTCCGCTGTAACCGGTCCTCCTTTCGGACGCAGGACTCTCGAGGGCGCCGTGGGCATCCACGCACCTGACAAGCTCACCTGTTGGCCTGCAAGGGGAGATTCTTCACAGTTCTCGATACTTCCTAGCGGGGTGTCCCTGCACAAGTAACAGCGTCTCTCAGCTGCGGGGCCCCTTCTGAGGGGGACGACGGTGCCCACCTCACAGCGCTGTGGTGCGGATAAATTAGCTTAGAATAGGGGAGACGCCTACCACACTCGGGTCTTCCCGGGAGCTCCCCTTCCCTCTTCAGGACGGCGGACACTACTCTGTTCGGGCGCTGCGGCGGGTCGTTCGGGCTCGCGCGGCCTGCGGGCCCACCTCGAGGGCGCGCGCGGCGCGGGGGCCGCAGCTGCCGGGGGCGGGGCCTGCGGAGCCGCGGGCTGAGGGGAGCGCGCGGCCCGCCGGGCCGTCGGCAGCGGTTGCCTAGCAACCACGCAGCGTTTACTTGGAGCGTCCATTTCCAGGGGCCTGGGGGACGCGCCGATGGGGATTCCTGCGCCCCGAGCCCCGCCCCCCCCCCCGCGCGCGACCCCCTCACCCGCCTGCCTGGAGGCGACCCCGCCGCCGCCCGGGGAGGCCCCGCGGCCGCGCGCAGCCGCACTCGCAGGCTCCCGGCGCTCCCACGCGCGCGGCCACCCTCGCGGCTGCCGCCCACGCCGAGCGCCCGGCGCGCGGGCTGGGGGCGGCTGGCGGCCCCGGGCGAGCCCTCGGAGGCCGCTGCGGCGCGGGGCGCGTCGACCCCCGCAGGCCCCCAGGGCCCGGAGGCCTCCGAAATTCGGCTCCGGGTCTGTGGGGGGCGAAATGCAACCCACACCCCGTTTTACCGAACCCTGCGCAAATAAAACACGCACAAGCACGCACACAGACGCCGCCGCGGCCCGGCCGGGGAAGAGCCGGGACCCGCCAGCGGCCGCCGCTCGAGATCGGCCGCTGAGAGGTGCGACGTAAGTGCCCGGCGCCTCCGCCCGCTGGTTCCGCCTCACGGCGGCCGGGCCCGGGTCCGGGTCCGGGTCCGGGCGGGGCGCGGCCGGCCGCCGGGGAGAGCCGGTAGGCGGGGGCGCTCGGGGCAGGAAGGGGCCGGGGCCGGAGAGCGCGGGCGTGGTTTGTCCCGGGCAGGCCGGGGGCCGGGCCGTGGCCGCCCTCAGATCGGCGGGGGCCGGGGCCGGCGGCGAGGGACGGCCCCTGCGGCTCGCCCTGGGTGGCGGCGGCCCGGGCTGCGGCGCCCTGGCCTCGGCTGCGCGGACGGGCGGCCCGGGAACGGCCGAGGGGGCGGTGGGAAGGGCGCGGGGCCGTCGCCTCTGGCTTAACACAGCAGATGCGCCGAGACTCCAACAGGTGGCTCCGTGGCGCAATGGATAGCGCATTGGACTTCTAGAGGCTGAGGACATTCAAAGGTTCCGGGTTCGAGTCCCGGCGGAGTCGCAGTTTTTCCCTCCCCCAAAATTTATTTTCTGACGCCATCATTTTCCTACTCCCTCTTTTTTCCCCCCAGACGGTTGAGCTGGCCTCTGCTCCGCCGCCCTTTCTCCTCCTGCCCGCGGCGTCGGCGGCCGCTGCGCAGCCGGCCGGCTCCCAGCCCCGCTCCCTCGGCTCCGTGGCTCGGGGTCCGGGCCCGGCCAGGCCTCGCGGTTCGGGCCCAGCGGCGGCCCCCGCGCTCCCGGCGAACGCCTGGTGGCCCGGATCGCGACCGTGACTCCGGGGAGGCCGCGGGAAGGGTGAGGGGCCTTGGCAGCGCCTCGCCCTGCGCCGCGCTCCGCGGACCGACCCTGCAGCCCTGCAGGCTTCAGAGTCCTCACTACCGGGGTCCTGCCCCCCGAGTGGGGTCCTGCACTCGAATTCAGTCCTAAGGGGAGGGAGCCCAGGAATCTGCATTTTTTAAAAATTAAAATGCACGCTGTTCTCGCGCAGGATTGCAGTGCGTTGAGGTCCGAGGTCCACCTGCCCGTCAGCTCTTCCAGGCCAGCACCGTCATCTGACGACTCCCAGGTTTGCGCGGGATTAGGGTCCCACCTCTCTAAATGCGAATCAGTGAAGGCACGAGTGAATGGGATTTTCAGGATTCAGTGTAACGCCCTCTCTGCCAAAGAATGCAGAATCCAGAATTGGCAAAAAAAAAAAAAAAAAAAAAAAAAGGTACAAAGAAAAGTAAACATCTCTGTTGTCCCTGTATCTGACTTAGCCTTGCAATTCTCTCTTAAAAGCTATTCGTGAAGATGGTTGCTTGGAAATATTTTCAGATTTATTTTAGGCACATGTCACTTTTCTTTTTTTTACATGTCACTTTTGCATAATATTGTCTCCATGTTGGTGGAGGTTGGTAGAGGTGACACACGATTGGTCGTAGGCTATGCTTTTTGACCTCCTAACACAGGTGGAGCTGCACTTGTTCCGTTGTGAATCTGTACATTAATGATTCAGCAGCCCCCAGTAGTTGGCTCATTGAGGCATAAAATATTTTCCTGTTACGATGCTTCGGTGATCATGTTTGTTCTTACACTATTGTACTCAAGTGCGAGTGTACCTGTGGGATGGATTCTAGGAAGTTGGATTGCTGGGTCAAAGGGTAGTTTGTGCGTTTTTTATAGATCTTGCCACACTGCTCTCACAGAGATTACACCTGATTGACCAGCGCTGTGCAAGAGTGCCCATGTCCTCAGGGCGTGTGACTTACCAAATAGGTGAAAAATGGTGGCTGCAGTGTCAATTCATGCCTTTTATTATGAAAGAAAGCTGAGCATTTTTAAAAATTTTTACTTATTTATGATAGAGAGAGAGAGAGGCAGAGACACAGGCAGAGGGAGAAGCAGGCTCCATACACTGGGAGCCCGACATGGGACTCGATTCTGGGTCCCCAGGATCGCGCCCTGGGCCAAAGGCAGGCGCCCAACCGCTGCACCACTGAGGGATCCCTGAGCATTTTTTTCATATGTAGACTAATTTGTATTTCTTTTTTATGACATATCTATTCTTAGGTTTTGTTCATTTTTCTATTGCATAATTGGTCATTTTCTTACTGGTTTGTTGGAGTTTTGTTTTTTTTTTTTTACATATTATGGAAACCAATGCTTTATGATATGTGTTAGAATTGTTCTTCCTCAATGTATTTGCCTTTTGATTTCGTATGTGATATTCATATATTTGGATTTATCAAACTTTTTATGGCTTCTATGTTTGGGGTTATTAGCACTCATTATTAAATAATTTCATCATGTTTTATTTTAGTGTTTTATATGGTTTTATTTTTGTACTTAAATCTTCATTTCATCCAGAATATACTTTTGTATAAGGGGTGAAGTGGGAATTTGGTCCCAGAATTACTCGTAATGAACACGTTTCTTCTCTGTACTCATTTATTTGAAATGCCACTTTTACCATTTTCTAAATTTCCATTTGCATTTGGGTTTTGGGATTCTCTATTCTGTTCCGTTGATCTGTCTGAATTCTGATTCACCAGAACTGTGTTTCTATATCTA
This sequence comes from Canis aureus, assembly GCF_053574225.1. Classification (NCBI taxonomy): domain Eukaryota; kingdom Metazoa; phylum Chordata; class Mammalia; order Carnivora; family Canidae; genus Canis; species Canis aureus. Next base: position 22,319,467 of record NC_135618.1, read on the forward strand.
GGGGGGCCAGTCCTTTCTCATAACTTTCTTTGAAGATTTTTTTCCCTCATCTATTCTTGAATTGTTTTTCCCCACATAACAACTAGCATTAATTTAGCATTTGTTATATACCAGGTAATGTTCTAAGTGCTTTATATATTTTTAAGGCATTTAATCCTCCTGACAACCCTACCAGGTAGGTATTATCCTATCCCCCTTTACGAAAGGAGCGTCTGAGACAAAGAGGTTAGGTAACTTGTACAGGAAGATGCAGCTAATAAGGAGCATGCCAGAATGGCTGGGTCTTTGGGTAAAACCATAATTCTCCATTGTCTTTTCACACGGGCCTTAGTTACAGCTAGTCAAGTTCTAATCTTAGGAGATGTTTATGTTGGATTCATGTTTTTTACAGGTTAATATAGAGAGAATTGAACTATGTTGCATCTTTCTATTCAGAGCAGCAGGGGCGGGCAGATAACACACATGCTTTCCCATTTATTCAGTCCTTCTATGCCCTTAAAAAGTATGTTAAATACACACACAGACACACATATCTTATTAGTTAACTTTATTCCTAGATAGTTTATCTTTTTTGTTGGGATTTTTTTCTTCCATTATATTTTATAAATGATTATGGTTTGTATATAAGAAGGCTTTTGATATATATATATATATATAAATAAATTTATATCCAGCCATCTTAATTTAATTATTTTACTATTTAAAATGATTTTTCAGCTCCAAACAGTGGGATACCACTTCACATCCACAAAGATGGCTGGAATAAAGATAGACAATAACAAGTGTTGGCAAGGATGTGGAGAAGTTAGAACCCTCATAGTTGCCAGTGGGGATGTAAAATGGTAGTCTCTTTGGAAAACAGTTTAGCAATTAGTCAAAAATTTATACAGAGTTATATAACCCAGCAATTTCACTCCTAGGTATGGTATATACCCAAGAGAAGTGAAAACATATGTTAAGACAAAAAATTGTACATGGTTGTTCATAGTAGCATTATTCTTAATAAACAAGAAGTAGTAGCATTATTCTTAATAAATAACCCATATGTCCATCAGCTGATGAGTGGATAAACAAAATGTGGTGTATCTATCCAATGGAATATTATTTTTTTAAAGTATATTTTTTATTTTTTTTTTATTTTTTTTTTAATTTTTATTTATTTATGATAGTCACAGAGAGAGAGGCAGAGGGAGAAGCAGGCTCCATGCACTGGGAGCCCGATGTGGGATTCGATCCCGGGTCTCCAGGATCGCACCCTGGGCCAAAGGCAGGCGCTAAACCGCTGCGCCAGCCAGGGATCCCCCAATGGAATATTATTATTCAGCAATAAAAATGAATGAAATACTGATTCAGGTTGCAACATGGATAAACCTTGGAAACATCATGTCAAGTAAAAGAAGCCAGTCATAAAAGACCACATACTGTATGATTCCATTTATATAAAATATCCTAAATAGGCAAATCTAATGAGACATAAAGTAAATTAGTTGTTGCCACGTGCTGGGGCTAAGGGGAATGTGAAATGACTGCTAATGGGTATATGATGAGATTTTTGGGGAGTGATGGAAATGTTCTGGAATGAGTAGTGGTAACTGCACAACTCTGCATATCCAAAAACCCAGTATACTGCACATTTTTAAAGGGATAAATTTTCTGGTATGTGAATTTTATCTCAATTTTTAAAAGGAAAAGTAGTTTTTTCAGTTAATTATGTTGTATTTTCTGGAAACATATCACCTACCCACAAATAATTATGTTATTATCTTTTTTTCTAATTCTTAGGCCTCATTATTATATCTCTTGTAATAGCATTTGATAGTATCTCCAGAAAATGTTAATTTTTGGATAATGGTGTCAGTGGACTGAATTGTGCTGCTTCTGACCATTATAGGAATGCTTCTCCATTAAGCATGATGCTAGCTTTTGGGATTGGTGCACATGCATTCATTCATACACCCACACACACTTTATCACTAAGAAACTATCCCTACTTGTCAGTAACCTATGGAGGTTTCATAGGTTTCACAATATTAACAGATATTGTGCAGTGTATTAACAGATTTTCTAATAATCAACCCTTCTTGAATTCCTGAAATGAATCCTACTTGGTTGTGATGTATATTTATTTTAGTATTCTAATATTTTGCATTTTTTGTGTATTTAGAAAAATTGACATTTATTTATCTACCATAAATGCAGCATTATTTAAAATGACCCCAAACTAGAACAGATGGTAACTGCTTATAGTGAATATTGTGTAATGTATAGAATTGTCAATCACTGTGTTGTACACTTGAAACTAATATATGCCAACTATACTCAATTAAAAAAATAATGAATGTTTGAAGAAAGTATAATAGAGCCATATAATTGAATACAATGCAGACCTTTAAAAAAGGAGGACTCTCATGAATAAATACATCTTTAAAAAAATGAAGATGTATATATACTGCTATGGAAAAATATCCAAGACTATATGAAAAAAGCTAATATGAGAATGAGCATGTTTAACATGATTCTACTTGTGTTAAATAATGCTAATAATGATAGTAATAACGTGTGTATTACTATGATCTCATGTGCATAGAAACTTTCTGGAAGCATATATAGTTAACAGTGCTGGAGCAGGAGGAGCAGTGATGTGAAGGGATGGAAGGCCGCCTTTTTAAACTTATATCTCATTATAATGTTTGAATTTTTTCAAAATAAGCCAGTCTTATCCTTGTAATAAAAAAGTCAAGTTAAAAAAAAATGGAAAACAAAACCTAATACTAATGATGAAAGAAAAAAAAAACATTTTGTCTATTCCTAGATCACTTTCAAATGGGCAGCTCTGATACTGCTTATCCACTGAAGATTTTCTGAATTGCATTCAACATTTATTGACTCCTTACATTTTACAGTATGCTGGATCTCAGCCATAAGTGTACCTTTTAGGAGCTCCCCCTGTTAAGAGTGGAAACACTAAAACAAGATGTCTCTCTGTAGTGATTCCAGCAGGTAGGGTGTCCTGAAAGCCTTGTACATGTCTCGGACTGTGGGTTTTACCCTAATGGCAGTGGGAAACCACTGAATCAGTTTTAGGTGGGAAGCAGTGTGATTAGATGTGTGGTTTCTCTCTAGTGTGGAGACTAGATGTGTGGAGACTCTCTAGTGTGGATGCCTGGCTGGAAGAGTGCAGGATAGGAAGCTGGAAGACCAGGGCACTTGGAGTTGTCTGGGTAAGAAAATGAGGCTGGAACTAGGAAGGTGGTATGGGGAGAAACCCAAGGCACAGACATTTGAAGGATAGGCAAAGAAGGAGTTTTTCAAAGAGTCCAAGAAAGGGCAGCTGGAGAGGTGGGAAGAAAACTAGGAGAAAGTATTCTCTCCACAAACTGATGGAACAGGTTGCTTCTAGAGAAGGGAGTCGAGAGGAAAGGGAAAAGATCTCGTATTTTTCTAAATGCCAGCAAGTTTATGTAGCTCTTGTCATTTAATTATTCCCCAGATCCTAATAAGTAATAATTATCCCCATTTCACAGATGAGAAAATTAAGATGCAAAGATGGTATGGGAGTAAGGTGAAAAGACTAGCCTAGGAATGATGGGCAAATGTCTGCTCTTCTGAGGCAGGTAGGAAGAGATCAGGGATAAAAGCATGAAAGTGAAGGGAAAATTAAAGGTGTTTATTTTGAAAACCTATTTTCTTTGTGCTCTTTTACAGCTCTGCCTCACATACCCAGGATTCCAGGTGGGTATTGACCAAGAGGGAGTTTCCCCAAGGATCAGAGACACTCCTATCTTATCGCTGCCTGTGGTCCATACAGACTCTAAAGACCAGAGGCCGGGAAGTGGTTTCATTCCAGCTTCCTCCTGATCTGGGGTCTTCTACATCCATCAGCATTTAAAAAATATTTTATAAGCTCATTCATCTTCAATTTGACATGTGTTTTTGAGTACGAGCTTTATTCAAAGAACCACATTGGAAACAAATACAAAGGTGAGTGAGATAGAGTGCATTTTCTTAGAGTTCACTCTAGTGTGGGGCAGGGAGCCAGGGATGGATAATCCCATTAATTAGGATGGGCTTTGGCGTGAGTGGCAGGAGACTCAAAGTAACAATGGGTTTGGAGAGATGGAGGTTTCTTCCTCACGTGAAAAGTTCAAGCACTGGCAACTACTTGATCATGAGAGATCCAGGCTCCTTCTCATTCTTTCACCTTAAAATGTAGCTTTTTCCTGATGTTCCAAGAAGATTGCTCCTTCCTTGCCATCAGATCAATATTACTAGTTAGTGGGGAGAAGATAAAGGGACAGAGCCCCACTTCAAGCTCACTCTTCTCTGAAGGATACTTCCCAGAAGTTGCGCATACTGCTTTTACTTATGTCCCATGAAGAGGTGAAAAATCATAGCTTTTTTTCCCCTCCCACATAGCCACAATCTCAGGTAAAAAATCATGTGTTCTGTAACTGGTGAAGAAAGGAAAAAAGTTCAATTTTTGTTGGTGATGTGGAAACAGGTATGCAGATAGCTATAGTGCAGGTTAAAGTAAGTGTGACAGAGTTATACTTACGAGCTCTGACCTTAGGCAGATTACTTAACCTCTCTGTGCCTCCATTTCTTCAGTTATAAAATGAGGGTAATAGTAGCACCTATTTCATAGGTTTACTTAAGGTTACTTAAATTGTTATATATGTATATAATGTTTCATATGTACATACCTACATAAATGGTTACATAAAAACCAGCTGTATTTGTAAGTCCTCAGAACAGTGCCTGGCAGTTAGTGTTTGTTAAATACAAATATTTTTTTAAAGCAGTCAAATGGGAATTTCAAGAATATACACGTCAGTAGAGAAAATCTGATAAAACATTGTATGAACTGTAGACTGTTCTGTGATGCCTAGAGATGACCTCATTCCTTCCCTGGGCACACACCCTCCACAGAGTAGATGCTCAAGATGCTGGCTTCTTACAAGTTTGAAAGGTAGCAGTGTTTTGTTAGGTGGAAGAGAAGCAAGGACAATTTTAGGTGCAGTTAATCGTATGAACAAAGACATAAAAGGTGAAAACTCACCGTATCTGGCAGTCGCTGGCATACCTAGAATTCAATATATGTTCACTGACTGAACAATCTGTTATCAATAGTTTTGTTTGGCTGAAATGCAGCAGTTGGGTCCAGGCAAAAACATGCATCACTCTAAAGAATTTAATATAGGGAGCTGTTACGCAGGTGATGGACGTTTTAAGTGTAGGCAGCCCAGAGACTGGAAAAGTAGGAAACCTCTCACCCCTAGCGCCAAAGGGACATTAGGTGATGGTGTTACCAGAACTCGGAAGCCTGGGCCATCCAGTGGTGGAGGGCTACGTGGTAGGGACTGGGAAATGGCGGAGCCATTGGATTTCCCAACCCAGCCTAAAGCAGAGGGAAATACCCTCTCTCTCCTCCTCTGGCCCTCCTGTCCTAGGTCAGTGCCTTATTGGGAAGCCAGTTGATAAGTGAATCTGGGAAGTGTAGTTTTTTTGCAGTCCAGAGCAGAGAAACAGGCAAATGACCAGCACAAATGAAGTAGGGGTACGAGCAATAGGGAATATAAACCTGTGGTGGCATTATTTCCTATCTTAGAGGGTCCTGAATGCCAAATTTTGAATGTAGGCATTTCTGCATGTTTTGTCAGGCAGAAGTGGGTAACAGGTTTTTAAAAAACAAACAAAACAAAAAACAGGAAGTCTCCATTAAAAACTGTTTTAGGAAGCCTTCCCTAATGGGGAGGATGGAGAACAGGGAAAGAGTAGCTTCCCTCTGAGTACCTGTCATGTGCCAGCACGGTGCTAGTTAGGTAGTCATCTCAGGTTCTGGGTACGAGGTTGAGAGGACTTTGTGATACCTGGAAGGGCATATTAATTATTTGGAAACATGCATCTGGAGCAGGGGGTGTAGAGATGTAAGGAGGGAAACTCTGGAGTCCACTGTAGAGAGGTAAAGCAGAAGCTGAAGGAGACAGAGGCCAAGATAACAAGTTCTACAGTATAGAGAAAGGTAAGAGAGCAGGCAATGTGGGAATCCAAGTGGTAGGCAGATAAAGAAAATCTGTGAAAGAAAAGTAGCAGCAAGATAGGAGAAGCAGACAAGCTTATCTTCTTACACAGATTGAGAAGCTGAAGTTTCATGGTCAGAAACCTGTGTCAGATGACATTTCTTGGCCAAAAGGTTGAGGGGGGGGAACACTGAACACTTGGGATACATGTAGGAAGTTTCTGTAGACAGGTGGGGTCATGAGGAGTTAGATGGCCTTAGATGTACTAGGCTGGGTAAGCAAAGTTGGAGACAAGGTGTCTGCTGAGGGGGGGGAGTGGGAGTCGGGGGCCTCTGGGGGAGTAGAAATATGCTAGGTCTCCTATAAGCTCTTTGGGTTTGGAGGCTGTTTTCTTCACTGGTGTACCCTAGTGGTTAAATAATCTGTAGAACTCAATTTTGTGGTGACTGGCTGACTTGCAGACTGAATGAATTTGGTGGGAAGTAGTCATAATTGAATAAAGGAACTGTAGAGGAGCAGTGAAAGCCCAGCCAAGAGTCTGTAGCTTATGGTAGTTTTCCAAATCTCAGTAATCTAGACAGATAACAGTGGATATTTCCCTGGCTGGGCCTGGCAGGTGACAGTAACAGAAAAAAATTGAGGATAGACATGGGACACACAAAGAATTTTTAAATGTCTGACCATTGTTCCAGGTTAGGGAGAAAAATGTATCCTGATGGGGTAGAGGATTGGGAGCATAAGAATGGCTGAAATGCTTGAGATCCAGAGTTCACAGTCTTTGCGGGTGGGGCCCAGCTGTCCATATTATTGAAGCCACCTCAGGTAATTCCAAAGTGCAGCCAAAGTTGGATTAGAAGGCTAACAGATTGGGATACTTAGTTCAGAATCTTGACCTCTGAACAAGCCTAAAGCCGTTATAGTGATTGGCTAAAGTGGAGTGGAAAGGAGGGTACTGGAATGGACACTGAAATTTGAGACTTGATATTGGAACTAAATCTAACCAGTCTTCATATCCATGTTTCATTTTTTTCTCCCCTTAGTGAACAAGACCTCAGAATTTCAGTATGTTACATGAGGTGTGAGGTCAGGATTTGGTGCTCAACTTACCAGTCCGTCCTTTGCAGCTCTGGTTGTAACCAAAGAGCCAGAGGAAGGAAAGCACCTCTCAGTGTATAGCTGGCAGAGACCCCGACTGTAGGGCTTTTCAGATAAGCTGTGAAGGAACCTTTGTTCCCATCATCCTACCTTTAGTAGAGAAAGGTTGGCTTAGGAAAGCCCCAAGTCGTTTCCCACCTTCTTTGGCAGAGCACATGACAGGCCCACCCTAACAGAAGACTGACAGCGGCTGATTTCTGACCTATTACAGCATCTCTCTTCACTTGTAACAATACAGCCCGGTATTCTGGGCTCACTTCCATCTAGTGACTCCTTTTACCTCAGGACAAGCAAGGAGGCAGGTAGAGTACAATTTTCTAAGTAGCTCTGCATTCAGCCCATTTAACCAGGCTAGATAGAGCCTTCAGTGCCACACAAAGTGTATGGGTTATCTTTTGGTTTTATAGCAATTCTGTGCTATCCTGAAGAAAAATTTCACATGTTCCCATATTTTTAGAAGATAACAATACAAAGGTGCTAATAAGCATGTAAGGGAAGGGTCTTAAACCTTCCAAATCTACTCAGCTACTAGGTGAGTCAGTGACCTCATTTGATTCATGTAGAGCACATTACTTAGCCAAGCCCTGACCCACCAAATGAGGATATATAATAACTTGGTGGTGGTTCTGAGTCAAAGTTCTGGGGGATAATCGGTTATGCACTGTTACACTATCTGGAACATACACTATCCACCACCCATTGCCTTCCTCATGTTAAGTATTTGCTGAGAACTTTTTCCATTTCAGGACCTCTTTCCAACTGTTCTCTAACTTCGTATTTACTCAAGTTCATTTTGAGGTTTCACTTCTTTGATAAAAGTGATAAGCTATGACATTTAATTATAGGTCATGCTATTTAACCCTGCTTCTTGGAAGCTGTTTGTAATTCACTTCTTTTAACTTGTGTAATAGAGAAGACTTGCATTTTACATTTTAATTAGTCAGATGCTTGGGAAACAGCTAGAAAGCATTCTTTTGTTTTAACCCTTACTGAAAACTTTGAATAAAATGCTCTAGGTTATCACTCTGAACAACAGTTGTCAGTGATGGAGAGACTGAACTGAAAACATACCTGGACATACCTCAGAAATGGTATTAATAACATTTTTGTCATCTGATGTTTTCTTCTAACACTGTTTCTAAGAGTGGGAGCCCATCAATTTATCCCAGTTACTCAAGGTTGTACCGAACCCTCCCTTTTCTTGTTCTTTAAAACCCTCTCATTTTGATATTCTTTCATAACAGGTCCTTATTTTACCCAGTGGAAAGCAAAACTTAATATTCTTAGAATAAAAGTTTTTCTGTAAAAGAATAGATAGATACTTGCCGGACTCCACCTACAAATGTCATTGTTACTATTACCATGTTGGTTATGATCCCAAGCAATAAATAGAAAATAGGAGATTTTATATTACTGAAGTCCCCTGGAAGCAGTTTGCTGGGAAAACAAGTTCCATAAATAATGACATTTAAGGAAGAACCCACTAAGAAGCATTATGAGAAATGGCAACACTCTTTGGGTGCCACAAGCAGGTTAGCCAGGGTGAGTACTTCTGCCATTGGAGATGAAATAAACTGAATCACTTTAAAATTATTCCTGGCTAAGTTAAAATTATGCTGATTTAACCTAATTCACTTGGAATACAACACAATTGGGATATAATTAATCTTTCCTCCTGTTTTAGTTGCTAAGGAGAGAAAACAGTTCTGCTTTGTGTACCTTTACCCCAAACTTTCTTGGAAGTCTTAACTTTTTAAGTCTTTCTTTATAATTTCAATCAAATTATAACTTTCATAACTTTAGTTCTTCCATTATATACCAATATATATTTGCTCCAAGAATACTTTGGTTTCAACCATGACTTTTATACTTCTATCAAGCAGATCTCTATATCCCATCTTCACCAATTTTCTGGACCTGAACTTAGAAAAGGGCATTTCTGGTCTACCATCTCCCTGCACACACAGGTGAATTACAGTATTATTCAGCTTTGATTATGTAATTTTCAAGTTTTCTGTATACGTTAACAAACTTTATATTTTCTAAATGTTTTTAAACTCAATTTTCTTTAAATAACCAAGTGTTGAAAACTTTACAAAAATGTTAATCATCTTAAAATGGTCAAAGTTTTCTTTTTCTTCCTCAAAGCGTCTAATAGGCATGTGTGGGTCTTCTGTAGACACACCTGTTTTTATCTCGAGGGATATGTGACTAATTCTCCCTCTAGTCAACTTTTTTCAAACAGGGCCAGTCTATATTAGTGTGATGATGCTAATTTACAAAATATCTTGAGTAAATAAAGGGAGATGTAAAATATTTAGTATGGCTTGCTCGGTGAATCTTAATTGCGAAATTTTTTCTTCTTTCGAAACTTCTTTCCTGCTGCATTTGCTGCTTTTTCAGCCATGATCTCCGTATACTTCCTTCGGTTGTACCTAAAAAGAAAAACAAGCCTTTAAGTTCTAAAGTATGACCTTAGAAGTTATGTAATGGGTGTTGTGGTGGGGTGGTGTAACTTCTAAATCTCAAAAATTTTTTTGCATTTTCACTATTTTATCATATTTGTACTAAGTTCCACCATGTGGAACCATACTTGGAGCTGAGGGACTGAGCAGTGAACAAGACAAAACCATAGTCCCTATCTTCATAAAGCCTGCATAAAGCCTTCATAAAGTCTAATGAGAAAAAAGTGACAACCATAAGGGAGGGTTTTTGAAAACTTTCAGCCACTGTAAGTCCACACACCATTTCCAGTTACCAGATGATGTTAAATGCTTTCAACATTTTTGTAGAATGAAAATGTAAAAACAGCAGACAGATGCAGAAGTAGGTATGAGGCTCCAACTATCTGGATATTAAAGAGATCTGCACTAAATCATTTTTGTTTTGGTCATCAAAATATATGTCAGTGTGATATATGATATTATTTTATTTTAAAAGGAATATTTTTAAAGTTTCTTAATTTTAATTTCCATTAGGGTAAATATGGACAAATGTAGTCCACAGAAGCTCAAAAGAAGGGCTTATCAGTACAATTGATTAGGAAAAATTAAAATTCTTTAACTATATAAAACTGTTCTAGACCACTTTCACTGTGTTACCTAAATATGTTATTACTAAAGCTGAGGGATTAGCTAATGTTCTCTTTAAAACAGAAGCTACTTGGGACACCTGGGTGGCTCAGCAGTTGAGCGTCTGCCTTTGGCTCAGGGCATGTTCCCGGAGTCCTGGGATGGAGTCCTACATTGGGCTCCATGCATGGAGCCTGCTTCTCCCTCTGCCCATGTCTCTGCCTCTCTCTTCTCATGAATAAATAAAATTTAAAAAATAAATAAAACAGAAGCTTCTTAAGCCTTTTACAACTCTACAGCCTACTGAATCCCACAAGAAGTCAGTAGCACAACTTACACACATTCTAACAAACCTAAGATTACATTAAAAATGAAACAAAACCAAGTCAAATGTGTTCAAACTTAAGTGACATCAAATTAACAGACTGCTGTACACATGTTACATATGAATCCAATACTGACCACCAATCAAAAAAACATAACAGATACACAAAAGAGAGAAGAATCTAAAGATAACACTAAAGAAAGCCATCAAACCACAAGGGTAGAGAACTGAGAAAACTATAAAAACAACCAGAAGACAATTAAAATGGCAATAACTACATACCTATCAGCAATTACTTTAAAAGTATTTATCTTGCATATTACAAAAATTATAAGCCAACAAACCCATTTATAGTAGGCAATATAAAGTTTCCTTTTAAAGCAGGCAGCACGGAAATAATACAAACATTGTGAAAATGGTACTCAGTGACCGAAGTATGGGAACAATGAGCTAATAACACTACCTCTAACCTGCAATTTCATTTGGTAGAGTTTCATTCTACCAAATTTCTAATTTACTCCTCCAACTTCCTCAGGCTATTATTTTTTAGTGAAAGCCCCATCAACACTGCTGTGACTTCTAAGATTGCTATCATTGAGATTACAAAATACAGGTCAATTTTTAACCAAAATATACAGTTAATAAACAAAGACTCAGCTTGCGCCATGCCTGTGTGGGGATGGAAAAACAACAGGCTTTGAGAGATAGGAAGATGGGAGAGACTGACAGTATGAATGTGTGACTGAAGGAGGAGGTGTCAAGGACTTGCTAATGGGTGGATAGTGATAGTGTTCAGTCACGAGAAAAAGAACACTGCGAGAGGATTAGATTGTACTGGAAGACTGGGGTCAGAAAAGACCAAGTGAGCTGTTAGAGGTGCTTGTGAGAAAACCTGGGACAGCAGCTGGATATGTGGGTCTGGACTCAGGAAAGATCTGGACTAGACACTACATTTGGAAGCCAACAGTATACAGGTTATAATTAAAGCTCTGTGGGGGTTGAGATTTCCAAGTAATGCGTAATTCCAAGTAACAAGTAATAAACTTCCAAGAGAGTAATAAGCAAGCAAAGAACACTGCTTATTTCTAAAATGTTTACCATTACCCAGACAAACTAGGTAACTTACGTAACACTTGTGTTAAATTTGTTTTCCATGCTGACAAAGTTTTTAAAACCCTTGATTTTTACTTTGGCTATTAAACCATCTGAAGTTCAACAAGGGTTTCTAATATGAGGTATGCTTTTAAATCTCCTATAATACATACATAGCTGTTTAAATGCTCCCATCTTAAAAAAAATCCTTCTCTTCCATACTCACTACTAGCCTTGCCCCACCCCCCCCCCCCAAACTTCAAAGAATTGTCTCCAATTGTTCATTTTCAACTCACTCTCCAATCCTCTCCAGTCTGGTTTCCTCCCCAACACTCCTCTAAAACTGCTGGCAAGAAAGCTATGATCTCCATGTAAATCCAAATAAGTTTTTAGGTTTTTATAAAAATTTAATTTTATTGGGACGCCTGAGTGGCTTAGCGGTTGGGCGTCTGCCTTCGGCTCAGGTCATGATCCTGGGATCTGAGATCGAGTCCCACATCGGACTCCCCACAGGGAGCCTGCTTCTCCCTCTGCCTGTGTCTGTCATCAATAAATAAATCAATCTTTTAAAAAAATTTAATTTTATTTAATTTCAATTAACATACAGTGTATTATTAGTTTCAGAGATAGAGGCCAGTGATCAGTTGTATGTAACACCCAGTGCTCTTTACATCATGTGCCCTCCTTAATGCCCATCACCCAGTTTGATCTCTCAACAGCATTCAATCCTATTAACTACCACCTCCAGTTTCTATCTGCTCGTTATATTCTCCTTCCTTGGCTTCTGTGACACCCTGGTTTTCTTAATGGCCCCTTGGCTATTCTTTCCTAGTCTCCTTTGCAGGCTCACCTTCCTCTAGCAGTCAAGTATTTTCAAGCTTCCATCTAAAACAGTGGTTCTAAACTGGGAATGCTTATGCCCCACAGAGAACATCTGGAAATGTTGGTAGTGATTTCTGTCACAAATTGGGGATGGGGTGCTACTAGCATAGAGTGGGTAGAGGTCAGAGACGCTGTTAAACATTCTACATTACACAGGACAGTTCCCCCTAATAAAGAATTATCCCATCCAAATGTAAATAGTGCTGTTGAGACACTGCTAAAGCATTTAAAAGTTACCTGAAATTTTAAAGTTTATGTATATTCTAAAGGAAAGCATGCAATAATATGAAGTGAAACATGAATTTCTTTACCTTCTAAACTCAGAATCAGCCAGCAGTTCTTCCACAATAGTTCTCTTCCTTTGTTTTTTGGGAATTCGCGAATGATAGAAGTCAGCTGGATTGTCAACAATGGTTCCAATCTACAAGCAATTGATTGAAAGAAGTCATGCAATACTTGAATGCTAAGTTGCTTTCATATTTTAGGGAAGTTCTAACAAAGTATATTTATAGAAAGGAATGGAAACCCTAACTTAAATGATACCAATATTAAAGTTAGTTTTGGCACTTTTTTAAAAGCAAAAATAAGTCACCTATTCAACTGGCACTGGGTACTACTAAAGACATTTCCTTAGAATTTATAGGAAAGCCAAAAATCCTTTTATATTACATATAACTTAGTGCTAGGCAGGACAGTAAATTCTTGATGAACAGTATAACTAGAAAAATGGGACAGAGAATATCAAATTCTTTAGTCTCCCAATTTAATAAACTTGACACATAAATTCTATTACACACCCATTTGATCTCCTGGGTTATCATGAATGCTACCAGCATAGAACCTTCTTAGGAACCACTCTGCATTTGTTCATACATTCAACCAAGTAAAATTTACAGTGTCCACTATGTGCCAGGTACTGTGTTAAGTGGGAAATAAAGAATATCCGAGTCCCTGCCAGCAGGGAGCTCATAGTCTTAAGGAAAATCCACAGACAAGAAACTAAAAGACTAAAGCATAACATATTATGCTGAACAAAACACTACAGATGCTCTGAAAAAATAAGTGACCAATTCTACCTAAGGCAGGTCAAGATGCCTCCAAGTATGTTGTAGCTTAAGAGGGCTATGTGATAAAAGAAGAGCAAGTAAGTTGGTCAGAGTGCAGGCTGTAGAGACTCTACCCTATAGGTCATAAAGAATCATTGAAAATATTACTGAACAGGAGTGTATCATGAACAGAGTGCTTAAAAAAAAAAAAAGAACAGATGACTTGGCTACAATGTGGAGGATGAACTAGAAGGGAGATCAGACCTGGAGGTGAAGGACTATTAGACTAATTCAGATAAGTGACAAGAAAGAAGAACAAAATGAAGCTGACTAGATTCACTAGAGGGTGAATCAACTGGATTTTCATCTGAAAACACTTTGAAAACCAACTTTTAACTTATTTTCAGCATTTGCATGGGGATTTCCCTCTATCTGGAGAAGAGTTTGGGACAAATGATTCCCTATTTCCTCCTCCATTATGTACTGATTCTTTCTGTTAGGCTAATACTATTCATATGTGATATACCCAACTTAGAGATCCCATTAACTTTTAGAGGTATGACCTGGAAACTTAGTTACCACCATTACAAGCTGGTGGCCAAATGGCTGTCTGATTTGGGTTCTGCCCATTATTATACAGCCTAAGCATATGTGCACTGTAAATATTCACCTATGTTAAGAGTAAACAGAAAGAACACTACAGTGTTTTCCAAACTAAAATCCATCGAACATCACTGCCATTGTTATTTTTTTCATACCTGAAAGTACTTGGGGAAGCCATCCCTATCATTTTTCTTGTAAAACCTTTTTGGGTCCATGCTAGCTCTCATCTTCAGTGCTTTGAGATCATTTTTTAGTTCATTTGTCAATTCTGGAGCTTTCATACCAAACCAGCCATCACCTGCTGTTTTCTGTCGTTCTTTCTGAAATTCAGATTTCAAAAACAATTAGACAGAACATTCTACCTTTAATAAGCATTGTATAAGCTATACCTCATTCCCTCCAAAATATATAGAAAACTTTATGAATAAGACAGAAATGAAAGGGCAGCCCCAGTGGCGCAGCGGTTTAGCACCGCCTGCAGCCCAGGGTGTGATCCTGGAGACCCTGGATAGAGTCCCACGTCAGGCTCTCTGTATGATGCCTGCTTCTCCTCCCTCTGCCTCTCTTTCTTTCTGTCTCTATGAATAAATAAATAAAATCTTAAAAAAAAATAAATGAAAAAAAAATGAAGTTACTTTACATAACAAGTTAATCCCCAGATTCACTTTTCATAAAAGAAATTAAATCATGGTATTTTCTTTGGTAAATTAGGCATAGTACCATCAGTTTCATAAATGAGGTCTCCTTAAAATTTATTTTTTAAAAGATTTTATTTATTTATTCATGAGAGAGACAGAGAGAGAGAGAGAGAGAGAGAGGGGCAGAGACACAGGCAGAGGGAGAAGCAGGCTCCAGGGAGCCCAATGCGGGACCTGATCCTGGGACTCCAGGATCACACCCTGGGCCAAAGGCAGGTGCTAAACCGCTGAGCCACTCGGGAATTCCCCCTACAATTTATTTATTTTTTATCTTAGTAAGAACTGCTGACTTGCTGGGAGAACAACACACACCATCAATTTTTATTGTGCAATATAGCCTACACAAGAGAGAATGTATAAAAACGTTTTCACATCTGGAGCTTCTATGTAAATATTAACATTTTTATTCAGTCACCCGGGTGACTCAGTCATTTACCCCAACCAGTTCAGAAATTTCTATCATTTCTAAAATTAAAAAAAAAAAAAAATTCTATTCTTTGGGAAACTCTTAGCAAGTTATTCAGTTTTATTTTTATTTCATTCATACATTATGGAGTGTCTACCATGTACCAGCATGCTCCTCCATATTAGTGATGAGACATTACTGGAGCACCATCCTCAAATTTTCTTCAAGCTCTCTTGATAACTTTTTTACATTTATTGAAATGGCAGATGAAAACAATCCTCTATTTTCACAAAGGAAAATAGTTTCCTACCTTCTCACTGGGAGACTACAGAGACCCGGGTTTTTAGGAGGAGATTTGCCTCCTAAAGGATTTTTTTAAAGATTTTATTTTAAGATAAAAATAAGATTTTTTTGGTAAGATTTTATTTATTCATGAGAGACACAGAGAGAGAGGCAGAGACCCAGGCAGAGGGAGAAGCAGGCTCTATGCTGGGAGCCCGACGTGAGACTTGATCCCAAGTCTGATCCTGCTAAACTGCTGAGCCACCAGGGCTGACTTAGATGGCTATATTAAGTTCTCTACAAAGACCTGCAGTGAGCTCTTAGCTCTTTGTGAACAGTACCTATAAGCCAAGAGGTGTGGACAATGACCTTATATGCTGGCTGTCACTGTTTTTAAGAAAGAGGTAAAAATGGGACACCTCATGGCTCAGTGGTTAAGCATCTGCCTTTGGCTCACGGTGTGATCCCGGGGTCCTGAGATTGAGTCCTGCAACAGGCTCACTGCAGGGAGCTTGATGCTTCTCCCTCTGCCTGTGTCTCTGTCTCTCTCATGAATAAATAAATTTTAAAAATCTTAAAAAAACCGGGGGGAGGGGGTAGAAAAAAACAAACACGTCTTCTCTGTGCACCACTTGGTGGACTCTCACTTTGTGAAAATCTATATAAAATGTGTTTATGGAACTGTATTTTATGGGCCCTTAAATTTCTGTGATAACTTTGCATATATACATATATATATATATATATATATTTTTTTTTTTTTTTTAAAGATTTTATTTATTCATGAGATACACAGAGAGAGCGAGAGAGGCAGAGACACAGGCAGAGGGAGAAGCAGTCTCCATGCAGGGAGCCCGAAGCAGGACTTGATCCCGGGACTCCAAGATCACACCCTGGACCGAAGGCAGATGCTAAATCGCTGAGCCACCCAGGGATCCCCTGCCAATATATATTTTTAAGATTTTATTTTCTTAACTAATCTCTACACCCAATGTGGGGCTAGAACTCATAACCCTGAGATCAAGAGTCACATGCTTTACCGAATGAGCTAGCCAGGTGCCCTGAAGTACATATTTTTATATTATACAACTATGTTTTGTAAGCTGAATGTATATAGTCAAACACACCTTAACAACCTAAATAATAAGTCACTATACTTACTCTGCGTTTTTTCTGAAGTTGATGCTTTGATTCGCTATATGGTGGGACACAGTAGTTTTTTTCAAAATCAGGAGTAATGACGGCTTTCTGCAAAAGCTTAAAATATTAAACTAGTTTTAAAATAGTATCAGAATATCATAAAATTTTTTCCAACATCTTTTTCCTTATAAGAGAAACATCTCTCACAATGAAGACTACTCCAAATATATTAATCTACTTTATACACAATCATGCTACTACAAAGTTGTTTCAGTCCTTAAGTTTGTAAATTATATCACAATAAAAATGTTTTAGAAGGCAAATTGAAGGATTATTTTACGAAACTTCATTCATCTTAAATTTCTTTTTCTGAACTGAATCAGCACACATCAGATTTATATTAATGTGTCTAACTTGTATTTATTGGTTTACAACCAGCCACTTGCATCAAACAACTGAAAAATAAAGTCAACAAGAACAAATGCTATAATAGCTCTTGAAATTTCTGAAAACAAACAAAAACTCTAGGTCTTTAATAAATCCTTTTGATGTTGGTTAAACAGCTTCCTCGGATCTAAGAAGACTGTATTATTAAGTACAATGATACAGATTTGATTAAACAACATACTTACTGTCCTATCAATGAAATAATTCTATCTAGACAAATCTTTTTGTAATTCAACAATATCTTAGATGTTCTTTCAGTATCAATTCACACATAGATCAACTTCATTCTAATAGCTGTTATGCTCTACAATTTTTCTTCTGACATTCAGTTTAAGTCTCCATTAAACCTTTTTCCATTAAACACTGCAAACATCATCTCTGCATATTTGATTATAAGATTCCAAAATGCATCAACTTAAATTTTGACAGGTACTACTAAATTACCTTGTATTCAAGTAATGTTAAGTCCTACCAACAGTTAATCAGTGCCTTTTTCTTTACATTGCCACCAACACTGGGTTTACCTTTTTATGTGTAGTCACTGATGCCTCATGGCTGTTTTCGTTTGCTGTTGATCACCTTTTTTGTGTGTTTATTAGCTATATATTAAGTCTTCTACAGGAGATGCCTGTATTTTCTGGAGTTCTTTTTCATTTTTATATGTCATTTTTATTAATTTGTAGAACTGTATTTTGTACCTTAGTGGAATTAACCTATGGTCTTTAACTTGTCTTTGTTAAGGTATTAATTGTGTAAGTTTTAAAACTTTGTGTGGTCAAACCTGTTAATCCTTTCCTAAATAACTCTCATTTTTTGTATAGGATGAACCAATATTGTCATAATACTGTTTATGTGACTAAAAGGTGCCTCAGGGTAACTAGTCATCTCCCATAGGGTATGAACTAAAGATTGTTCCATAGCCCTCAACATAGTTCACAGAAATACTAATTTGGCCTGTAACAATTGAAATTATCAATTCAGAAATCCCCAAATCCCCTAGAAGTTTCTGGGTAGTAGAGCAGCAATCTAGATTTTCCTTTGACTCAGAAATAAGAACAAGGTATTTATTTAGCAGATTAAGAGCATGTTGCATGACAAGTACTATAGTGTGCTTTAGGACAGTGGTTCTCAACTGGGAGCAAATGGCAATGTTTGAAGACGTTTTTGGGGTACGTGTGGATGCATGTGTATGTGCAGAGCAGCTGGGGGGGTGGTGGATGCTACTGACATCTAGTAGGTAGAGACGAGGGATGTCACTACATATCCTACAATGAACAAGACATCCTCCTCACAACAAAGAATTATCCAGCCCAAAATACCAATATTGCTGAGGCTGAGAAATCCTGTTTTAGGAATATAAAGCTAAAAAAACAGTAAAATTATAATTATAATATGATCAATAATGAATCAGATTGATACTGGGTGTTGCAAAAGCACAGAGGAGGTGGTGCAGAGGACTAGAGTCAGAGAACATCTCCCATAGGCAGTGATCTATGATCTCTGCACTGGCTTGGGAAAGAGCAGGGTATGTTGGGACGCCTGGGTGGCCCTGTAGTTGAACATCTGCCTTCAGCTCAGGGTGTGATCCCAGGGTCCAGGGATTGAGTCCCACATCGGGCTCCTGCAGGGAGCCTGCTTCTCCCTCTGCCTCTCTTTCATGAATAAATAAAACCTTTAAAAAAAGAAAAAGCAGGGTATGTTCAGGGAACTACAGTGGTCTTCAGTGGCAAGAACACAGCAGGTGGACAGAGATGAAGGTACAGAGGCACTCTGAATGTTGAGGGACTTAAATAGAATATCATGGTCAGGTTTGTGTTTTGTTGTTCTGAAGTGGTATCTACCCCCAACATGGGCTTGAACTCATGACCTGGAAACCAAGTGTCACATGCTCTTTCAACTGAGCCAGCCAGGCACCCTTTTTGGTGTTTTTTAAAAGAGAAATCTATCAAAAGTACAGAGAGTGGCTTGGAGAAAATAAGGAGGCTACTCCAATAGTCTAGATGAAAAATAAATGTCTGTACTATACTAGCCAGTGACAGTGGGGTGGAAAGGAGAGAACAGAGTAGAGAGTATGTAAGCAGCCGCATCCTCTAGGTTCAGTGATTGACTGCAAAAGGAAAAGAGAGTTTGGCATCATTAACCAGGCCAGAGAATAACTAAAGTAGCTGGTTCAGGTAGGGAAGTGAAGGAGGGCAATTAGAAAGGTCAAGTGCCTGAGCACATCTGAATAAACAGTTAACAGACACAACAGAATTTAAAGACCTGAAGGGGCAGCAAGGCTAGAGAATACAGATTTGGGGGAAGCCATGCCATGTAATTAAAGGTGAGGCTTTGGATGAGGTTACCTACCCTGTAATTCCCTTCTGAAATTTTATGTGTGTGCACATGTATAGTTTTCCTGGTGGGGGGTGAAGTGGGCACTCACAATTTTCAGATTCTCAACAGCATCCAGAATAGTTATGAACTAAAAATATAGCAAAAGAAAAAAAAAAAAAACAGCCCTTAGAATAACTAGTGGGTACAAGAGGAATGCTGACCTTGTATTAATTTATTTTTCCAAGTGTCATCTTTTATAGCTAGGACCTTAAGGGGAAATTAGAAGTAGGCATTTTGGTTTCACTGTAGGCTAATGTGTTTCAGTGCAGGAAAATTAAGTCTCTTAACAAGGACTAATCATGTCTAGAAGTGATTGGTTAGTTGTATAAAAACCAACAGGACACTCCATGTAACTTACCTCATTTTTCTTTTTCTCCTTGATCTGTGTTAGGGTTCTCTTGTTCGACTGTAGTTTGTTTGCATTGAAATTAATATACAAACCACCCAACTGCTTGATACTCATACCAGGGTCTATGCTGCTGCTTGTCAACTTCAGACTGAAAAAGAAAGGATCACTCAAAGATCAAATAATCAAATCAAAATGTAAACAACTAAGATTATATTTTTAAGATCACTTTTTTCTTTTCTCCCCTTTTAGTGCCAATGACAAGAAAAAAAAAGAGAGGATCCCTGGGTGGCTCAACGGTTTGGCCTCTGCCTTCGGCCCAGGGTGTGATCTTAGAGTCCCGGGATCAAGTCCCACATCGGGGCTCCCTGCATGGAGCCTGCTTCTCCCTCTGCCTGTGTCTCTGCCTCGCTCTCTGTCTCTCATGAATAAATAAAATCTTAAAAAAAAAAAAATCTTATTTTTACAATGGAGTTTCTGAAAAACTGAATACAGGTTTTAAATCTAATAAAATCATTTATAAGAAAATTCTGGGAGGAATGAAGAATGAAAAAAACCTTTGGAAACACATCTGAATCTATTTCTCAGATTTTCTTAAAAGCACGCCTGGGTGGCTCAGCAGTTGAGTGTCTGCCTTCAGCTCAGGACATGATCCTGGAGCCCGAGATCGAGTCCTACATTGGGCTCCCTGCATGGAGCCTGCTTCTCCCTCTGCCTGTGTCTCTGCCTCTTTCTGTGTCTCTCATAAATGAATGAATGAATAAAAATAAAATCTTAAAAAAAAAAAGAGGATTAGGACCATACAATATGCCAGTAGACTTCATAGAGGGATTTTAGAAAGAAAGAAATTGCAGAGAAGAGGAGATACATCTGGCAATTCAGCTCAACTTCATATACAGGTAGTGAGTTAATAAATGTACTACCTCCATCTCTAAAATCACTGAGAAAAGACTTGCAGGTTATCCAAACTTAGAATGTTTTTCTGGGTGACTAAGGGCATTTGGTAATGTCTCTAAATCAGTGACTTTTAAACAATGTGAACAGGTGAACAACTGTACTTCCCACTGGAGGTTTCCAAAAATACACAAGTCATACCTCATATCTACCAAATCAGTTGGTTCTGGGCTCCTGCTATAAGGAATTTCTACTTTTACATTACTGAAAGGTTCTTTTTATAAGCAAATACATTTGGACTTCCAGTTATTTTCTTCCCTATTTATTCATATAAACTGAGTAGTTAAAAGCTTTTGATCAATCTCCACTGGAAAGTAAAATCATTCTACTGCAGTGGTTTGGCAGTGATTCTCAAACCTAAAGGTACATGAGAATAATCCTGGGAAGAAGTGTGGCTTTTAAAAAATAAGTATGCTTGAGGCTAGCCTCAGAGATCTGTATCATTGGCTCGGAGATCTGTATCATTGGCTTAGAGTGAAAACCGAGCATCTGTTAATGTATAGACCCTCTCCAAGGACGTCTGTATTTCCAGCAGATGCACTGCCACCACGGCCCTATGCCTAAGAAAAACAAAAACAGAAAAAAAAAAAAAAAAAAAAAGCTAAAGAAACCACCCCAAAAGTTATCACTTTTCAATGGGTGATAGATGGGATTATAGGTGATTACTTTTCTCTATTTTTCAACATCTCTACAATTAGCATCAAGAAAAGATAAAAATTTCTTTCCATTTTATGTTGCTCTTAACAATCATGCAAGAAAACCTTAACAGATGATTTCTAATAGATCACTGGTGGAGAAATATGACTAACCAATGCACCCATAGACTAGGGAAATGCTGGATAAAAGCACTCTTCCATAAAGAACCTGACAGTAATTTTCTCAATTCCTGTGTATATTTTTATGGTAAATCAGCCACTTGAAATATGTATCAAAAATTTACTTTTAGGGGATCCCTGGGTGGCTCAGCAGTTTAGCGCTTGCCTTTGGCCCAGGGTGTGATCCTGGAGTCCCAGGATCGAGTCCTGCATAGGGCTCCCTGCATGGAGCCTGCTTCTCCCTCTGCCTGTGTCTCTGCCTCTCTCTGTGTCTCTCATGAATAAATACAATCTTTTTTAAAAAAATTTACTTTTAAAAATAAAGGTAAAACTTACAGCTTAGACTTTGTGCTATTTAGTAAGTCGTCTTCATCACTAAACTCATTTCTGTCATGGTCTGATGGTTCTTCACTTTTTTCATCCTCTTCCTCCTCTTTTTCTTCCTCAGTGGCAACCTCACTTGCCTTGTCTCTCTCATCGAGGTAAAAATGTTTATCAGTACTCAATCCAGGAGTTGTGTCAATTACAAACAATGCATTGTCACATGACATATTTTCTGATTCTCCATTTAATGACTCCTTTTGACCATTATTTTCAACAAAACACACAGTGTCCTCTTCATTCTCACTGTTTTCAGACTGTTGGCTTTCATCGCTGCTGAGAACTAAGAAAACAGAATCACCTTTGTCCAGGGATGTGTGGAACTCAGACTTGAATAGTTTGGCTTCACGCTCAAAATCTACATCCTTTCCTTCATTCCCGTCTTTGCTGATACCAGTAACTGTGCACTCTTCTTCATCACTACCACCATTACCAAATTCTGTGAAGTCACCTGTTTTTATGGTGCTCTCTTTCTCTTCATTCCATCTGTCCACTTCCACCACTGCAAATGTTTGAGCTAATGATTTCATTATAGATTCACAGTTCAGATTTGAGAGTTCTGATGTGGTTTTGTTACTTTGGGGGGTTGAATGCCTTTGAGAAACTAACCCCTGAATGCCAGTGTCCTGAGGTTCAGAAAGGCTCTCCAACTGAGAATTATTCTTATTTATTTCTTTTTCCTCATCTACTATTCCTTTGGCTTCTTCATTTAAATTCTTACAATTCTGTTTTGTTATTTCTTTCAGAGGTCCAACACTGGGCTGTTTTCCCTCTTTTATATTAAAACGGCGTTTTTGCACCATTCGTTTTTTTTCTGAATTTATGTGGTAGGAATCATCATCGAAGTCATTATGAATTTCATTATTATAGAAATTTGGCTCATTTATCTGAGAAACAGATCTTGCTAGTAAACAGGTTGCTTGTCTGGTATCTGAATCCTCTGAATTTATAGGTGATTTTATGATATGCTTTTCATTTTCTGGTACAACATCATTATCTTTCTCCTCAGTTTGTGCCTGTATTTTCTTCTGCATACTTCTCGTTCTCATAGTTGCAACTCCAGAAAATGAAGAGATGTTTGAGTTTGATGATTCAGCATCAGAAATAGCTTCTGTATGTAAATCTTGGCTTGGATCTGTTACAGATTTAGCCTTACCTCTTCTGGTCCTTGTAGATTTTAATGTAGGCACCACAATTCTAGAAATACCCGAGACATGTGATTCAGCTTCAGAGTCATCGTTTTCTTCAGTAGGAGACTGATGTGCTGGTGTTATTTTTGGCCTTTTCGTAACACTGGGCACTGGGGTGCATGCAACTAAGATCTGCCGTCTCCTAGTTACTCTTAAAATGAGATCCTGCAGCTCAGACACAGAAGAACAATTTGACTCTGCTTCAGAGATCTCTCCATCAGTACATGGTTTGTTTATTTCAGGTAATGAGACTGTAGTTCCACTCTTCCTCTTTCTGGTTTTAGGAGTTCTAGAAGCTGGACTTTGTTTCCTAGTGGTTTGTGATTCAGCAGTAGTTGGGTCGACAGGTAGACATTCCTTCCTGCCTTTTGAATGTGTGTGAATTCTTTTAGCAGCAGAAGTCTGTAAGCCAGAACAAGTACACTGTAATTTAGATAGGGCTGGAACTAGGGTAAAGTGAACGAGGCACTCCTCTCAGGAGCAAATTTTAAGACAGTACTAAAAACCTCAGTAAACAAGATTAATACAAAAACCACCACCATCACCATCACCATCAACTTAAAAAAAACAACTAAATACTAAACACTGGATCCAACATTGCATTTGCAAGGCCTTGCCTCACAACAACCAGTACCCATGATCTTTAATAATAAAAATTAAAAACATATACTGGATCTGACTCTGCCTCACTCGCCTCACCCAAGACCTAGATCTAACTTTGGGGAGCAAAACTATTAATTGAAAAGAAAATTTTCTGCACCTAAGTATCAAAAGCCAAATACGCTTGGTGGACCTACATTCTGATTCACAGGGGAAGGGCGAAGAAAGGAAATATTAACTCTGAGCACAGCTGTGTCACAGCACACACACACCTATGGAATCAGTCGCTGCCCTCCCCTTGACGTGCATAAATGAATTAACGCTCCCTCCCCCACGCCGCAGAATCCGAGCCGGCGGACGCCCGGAGCCCCTGGTCGCCGCCAGGGGGCGTCACTGCAGCCATCCCCACTCCAGAAAAAAGCGCTGTGGGCCACGACCAGCTCCCCCACGTGACCACGGGAACCTTCTCTTCAATACCCTCACACTTGGTAGCCCGGAGTGAAGCCTCCTTCGTACGGTTTTAACAGGTTAAAAGGCCTCAGCATCACGAACGTGAACTATCCAGCAAGTGACCTGGCCTCTCCGTTCCAGGCCTGGGACCGTCTTAAAAAACCGCAGCCGAGGACCGAAGAGGAAGCTACGGGCTTGGCCCTGGGCCTGGAGGCGGCAGCGCGCGCACGCTCGGGCTCCCTCCGCCGCTCCGCCTCGCCCCGCCGGGCCCTCCCACCCAGGCGCCGCTCCGGGAGGCCGCGGGCAGACGCGAGGGCGCTCTGCGGTCTCCTACCTTCTGTGGGGAGTCTTCGGCCAACGTGGCCTCCCTCGCGGGCGGATGCCGCCCCGACCGGGTCACCACCATCCTGCTCGCTCGCAGCCACCTCGGCCTGCCTCCGTTCCGGCGCGCCGGAAGTGCGTCAAAGAGGCGCCTCGCCCTCATCTACCGCGAGGATCCCGGAAATAACGAAAATCTCGTCCGGGCCTCCGGCCCGCGTGCCTGGGTCTGGGGCTCGAGCCGCGGGGCACCCGAAGCCGCGGTTCCCGGCGCTCGGGGCGGCGTCTGCAGCGCGGTGGGAGGCGGGCGGGCCGCCGGAGCCCGCGGTGACGGAGGGCCCGCGTCCCAGCTTCCACAGACGAATTGGAAGGTCGCATCTTCTTTCCAAGTCCAACCATCCTCCTGCGTTTGGTCCTAGTGTAGTCGTGGGTGTGACCAAACGATGGGTTTGCTT
The DNA here is from genome assembly GCF_053574225.1 of Canis aureus. Lineage (NCBI taxonomy): Eukaryota > Metazoa > Chordata > Mammalia > Carnivora > Canidae > Canis > Canis aureus. The sequence goes on from NC_135618.1 coordinate 22,344,519, forward strand.
TATTTAGAATACCTTTTTTTTTTTTTTTTGCAACGACGTAATCTTGTCTTATTCATGAAATTATTGCATTATTTAGAATACCTTTTTTTTTTGCAACGACGTAATCTTGTCTTATTCATGAAATTAAATATTAAATTTGTATTAATAAATAAAATCGGAAGACTCGGTTGGGGGTAAAGATGTATTTGTTAAATGTTCCAGAAACACAGAGACTCGGAAGCTATGTAATATAAGGGTGAGATGGTGACTAGGGATCGGGAAATAAGAAATGTTAAATTTTAAAGGAGAGCGATTTTTTTTTCCCCAGTAAATGACCAGAATAAAGAGAAAGTGTTTGCTTTATTTTAGGATGAAGTATGGAGAGCTAGAATGTACCTGAGGAAGGGACTGAGGAAGTAGGCAAACGGCTGTTGTTGGAGGTGAGGAAGGATGAGCGCTGCACCAAATCTGCTCTTTGTAACAGAAAATCCCTTCCCCCCCCCCCATTATCACAAAACAGATTTATCATTGTGCGCTTTGCCACCCAGCTTAATAGGTCCTTTAATAGTTTCCCTTGCAGCCAAATACCACTGGCTAAATTTTGGCCAATTAGTATAATTTTTTTTTTAAGATTTTATTCATTTATTCAGGAGACACACACACACACAGAGGCAGAGACACAGGCAGAGGGAGAAGCAGGCTCCTTGCAAGGAGCCCGACGGGACTCGATCCCAGGACCCCGGGATCACGCCCTGGGCCGAAGGCAGGTGCTCAACCACTGAGCCACCCAGGCTATCCCACAACACCTGTCTTTTTAGAGTCCTGTTATTTGGGGGAGATTTTGTTATTGCAGCTAAGCCAAATCCAACTGAAGAAAGGAATTAAAAAAGAGACAGATGGACTTAGCCATAGAAGAATGCTCCTTCCTTTGAGGCAGGTGGGAAGAGTTTTTGAAGTAGAGAATGTGAATGCAGGGAAGTTAAACTGCAGGGAAGGAAAGAAAAGGAGCTTTTCAATGGATAATCTCAATCTTCTCTGTAAGTTGAAGATTCATCTGCTTAGAGGGATGGAAAAGGTTTAGATTGACCCTTGGGAATGTGGTAAGGAACAAAAAGAATTGTAGTTTGGCTGAGTAGCAAAGAGACCATGTAAGAGGAACAACATAAAACAGGCTAGATTTCAAGAGAAGCAGAATGGTGTAGAGGAAGGAAAGTGAACCTATCAGGGATAGGTAGTGGAGATCAAAGCAGCAGGGGACAACAGCATCAATCACAGTAATAATGACACAGTTCACATTTGCTGGGTATTAAGTGCTTCACATGCATCAACTTTTTGGCTCTACAACAACTTTAACATAAGCAAATGGATGAAAATGAATTTAAGATCACAGGAGTGGATATAGAAATTGGGGATTAGGTAGAAAATCAATGTGTAATATTCACTTGCAAGCATGGCCCTCTTAAAACTAAAACTCCCAAATGTTACAATCTAACAAGATTGAGAAACAAAATACAGAACTAAAATGTCAGTACATATTCATAATTAGAGAAGACTGATTGGCTGATAATAGGCAAAACTACAAAGTGTGCTGTTTTGGTTTTATGTGCACCTACCAGGTCTGCCCTGTTTCTACCTTTATTGCCTACCCTCTTTATCCATCGTGGATTTGGGGCAAATACAGGATACCCAATTTTAGATATAGTATGAAAATACAGTAGTTATCACTCAGGCCCAAAGGGAAGCTGCCTCTTGATAGTTAATATTTTACTTATTAAACCCTTAAGAAGCTGAAGGTTGAGTCTCTCCCTGGAATTTCAGGCATTAACCAAAAGATGAAAGGCTTTTTTTTTTTAGTTTATGAGCCTTCTAAAAATAAACACTATTTGTAGTTATTCTGAATTATTACATGTAAAATGTTACACTGAAGTTTGGCTTGTAAGATGGTCCCCGGTGATCCCATCTCCCAGTTTCAAACCCTTGAGTGGGGTCTGGACCTGGTGACTTATAGTGAAAAGAATGAGAAAAGTGATGAATATCTCTTTCATGATTAGGTTAGCCAAAAAGCTGGCTTGCATCTTGCACTCTCTCACCTGTTCATTCTGTGGGAAGCTAGTGGCATGGTATGAGCTGTCCTGTGCAGAGGGCCACGTGGCAAGGAAGTGAGGGAGGCCTCTTGGCCTGCAGCCAACAAAGAACTCAGGTCTAGCCAACAACCATATGTGGGAGCCTGGAAGTAGACCAACCTCAATCTTGCATGTAGGGGAGACTGTAATCCTAGCTGACATTTTGTAACCTTTGAGACACCCTGAGGTACCCAGACGCAGCAATACATGTCGTTATTGAATAATTGTCTACTCTAAAATTTCATGTACATGCTCTTTCATGTCTAGCTTCTTTCACTCAGCATGTGTCTGAGATTTGTGTTACTGTATATGATTTTTATTGCTGACTAGTATTCCATTGTATGATTACAATACATTTATTCATTCAACTGTTGATAGCATTTGGGTGGTTTTCAGTTTTCAGCTATTATGAGTAAACTGCTATAAACACATATATATGTCCTTTTTGGACATCTGTTTTTATTTCTCCTGCGTAAATACCTTGGAGAATAACTGCTGGGCCTTATGGTAAGTGTACATTGAATTTGTAAGAAATGCCAAAGTATTATCCATAGTAGTCATATCATTTTACATTCCCTCCAGCAACAGGAGAGTTCTGCTTGCTGCACATCCTTGTCAACACTCGGTATTGTCAGCGTTTTAAAATTGTAGATATTTTGCATTTTAGTGATATTTCCTTGTGGTTTTAAATTGCATTTCCCTGATAACGATCTAAGCATCTTTTAATGTTTTATTGGCTATTCATGTTATCTTTGGTGAAAAATCTGTTCTATTTTTTATTGGGTTGTCTTATGAAATTTTAAGAGTTCTTTATACAACCTTGATAGAAGACCATTATAGACACAATTTATAAAGATTTTCTCTCATTCTATGGGGTGTCTTTTCACTTTGACAGTGTCCTCTGAAGTGCATATTATTTTTTTAAGATCATTTATTCATGAGAGACACACAGAGAGAGGGGCAGAGACATGGGCAGAGGGAAAAGCAGGCTCCATGCAGGGAGCCAGATGTGGGACTCAATCCCAGGACCCCAGATCATGCCCTGAGCCAAAGGCAGACGCTCAACTGTGAAGCCATCCAGGCATCCCTGAAGTGCAATTTAAAAATAATTTGATTCCTTATTTTTCATCAGAAATATGTAATGGAAATATTTTCCCCCATGTGACTTGTATTTTCACTTCCTTAACAGTGTCTTTTTTTTTTTTTTTTTTTAAGATTTTATTTACTTATTCATGATAGACATAGGAGAAGAAAGAGGCAGAGACACAGGCAGAGGGAGAAGCAGGCTCCATGCAGGGAGCCTGATGTGGGACTTGATCCTGGGACTCCAAGATCGCGTCCTGGGCCAAAGGCAGGCGCTAAACCGCTGAGCCACCCAGGGATCCCCCCTTAACAGTGTCTTTTGAGGGACAGAAGATTTAAACTTTGATTAAATCCAATTATCAATTAAAAAAAAATTTTTTTTTGTTATTGTTACCAAAAAGCTTTGCAGCCAGTTTTAATTTTCCTGCTTTGTTCTAATTCGATATACACAATGTAAGCTGAAATTTTAAACTCAGGGAAAGTATTTGGAAACTTAGAATTCTATAATGTCAAATGATTATTTAGGATTGAGAACATAGAGAAGACATTTCAGACAAGCAGGACCTTCTAGGTTTACTGCCCAAAAACCTTCAGTGAAAGAATTACTGATGACGTCCTTAAGAAAAAAGCAAATTTAAATGGAATAGAATGCAAGAATCAATGAGGAAAACTGAGGAAAGAAGGAAAACAGCTGAATCAAAGTAATGCATATTGCAAAACAGGAACCTTTCTAAAATAATGGACCAACACACACAAAAATCTTGTATGACATTTTATACGTTTATTCATTGCCGAGAGATACATACTAAAGTTTTGTTTGGCTTTTCTGGTAGTGAAACTACATAACAGCCATATTCTGATATATTTGGGAGATTTGGTCAAATTTTAGCCTCTTTTTTATAAGATATTACTTTTCCCACCTCACTCTTGTCTCAACAGAAGCCATTCCCTTCTAACTGTTAAGGGCAAGCTCTTTAAGAAACTTTTCACTGAATTTCTAAAGTTTACATAGAAGTTGTTCATCATTCAATAAAAGCTTATTTACAAACAAGGCAAACAAAGGCCTCTGCTGGAATTCCCACTCCTTCTTTCATCCTACTCTAATTTCTTCAGGGAAGCCTCCAAGCAGTACATACTCCCTGGCCCCACTTCCATCACCAACAGATGCAGACTTTATTGCTCTTGTTCATGTACAGATCTCTCTAACCCCCCACAACTACTATATGCTCCTTAAAGACAGAGGTTTTTTATTTGTGTCTATCTGCCAATATCTTACACAGTGGCTGGCATATAGTAGGCATTTAATGAATCTGAATGAATACATGAATAGCTTTATGGTTTGGATCTGTAAAAATTATATTTTCAAATCATACTGAATTTGAGTTCAAATAGGTCAAAATCAATACTCTAGGATGCTTTCAGCTATTCAAACAACGCAATGAAAAAATATACAACACACTTTATTTTAATTAGATAATTCATAATACTCATAGTATAGGTGAAATTAAAGACATAAATATTAATGCTTTATGCTTTATATTTTGCCTGTATTTTATAATACATCACTAAAGACACATAAAAGTAGAATTATCTAACAAAAACATTTTCCCCTAAGTATTTCTAATTCTGAAAACTATAAAAAATATTAATGAAAGTTATGTTACATAGTTTTCAAAAATAAAGCTGACATATCCCATCATCTTTATGGGAAAATGACAGGTACAAGGTCTGGTACATTATGAAGTTAACTTTAAAAAGTATGTTCAGAATCAGAAGGTGGTATATTTGATTATGAAAACAATGGTTTAAATTCCCATTAAAGCAACTTCAAATTTCTGTAAATGTACAACTGGCAAAGAGATGAATTGTCAATCACTTATATTCCCCAGTATTGAAAATGCTAGGTTGAAAAGTTGCAAAGAAAATCCGTTAAAAAATGAGATGTACTTAAATGAGCCTTAGACCTTTATCATTGAAAACTGAGATCCTATTTCAGTTACTTCTCGGCTCTGGTAGGGAAAAGTCTGACCATCCACTCAAAATAGAGTAACTTTATTTTCCATTCCACACATGGCTGTTTAAGTGATCTTTGAGAACAGAAAAATTATTAGCTTTTTGTTATTCAATCTAGCACAGGCCATTCCTAAATGGATACTCTACGAGTGTACTGGTACAATGTGGCCTTCAGAATTTACATCATATGAACATATTTTATAAGACACCTTGGTCCTTCTGGTGACTACAGTTTCTTGGATGGGAATTCAAGACAGACTCATCACAGAACAAATTCTAAGTTATGGTATATTGTGTTAATGTAAGGCTCCAGTGTACTTTGGAAATATAATAAACTTATAGTTTCTTTTCATGTTTACTGAAAAAAAAAATAAGTTCTTTCTGCCTTGAGTCACTGAATACACCTCACCTCAGAAAACATACCTGTTATATACACTGTTGATAACTTAGCTTTCAGCTTTAAACAATTATTTGGTAGTATACTGTTTGTTATTTTATGGCTTTTTAAACATTAAGTCCTTAAATATCTGAAAAGCATTCACTATATTCTGATAGTTCACAAAAAAAAAAGATGTGAACATCAGCTTGAAAAATTGTAAAGCCTTAAAAAAATCAGTTTTTAAAAAAGGTTATTCAATAACAGAAATTAAAGGTACAGAAATGAAACAAAAAACTCATTTTGAAGTCCCATACATACATGATCCCCTTCACAAAATGAATCTATAGTCTTGCTTGTCAGGAGGTGGGGAGAAAGAACACAAAAAAAGCTCCTCTAAAGTTTAGATCAATTAGCAACATAAGTTTATTTTCCCACTTTCAAAATAACCCTTCAAACAATCGAATTTTTTAAGTGTAGGGTTTTAAGAAGCAACAAATGTATATTAAAGTTCCCTCTTAAAATAGTTTGACCAATTAACTGTTAAGGCTTAAATTAAAATAAGCATTTGTTTAAAGACTTATGTTGTATGAAAACATGTTGCACATTTCGAAATAAAAAAGTTAACTATATACATTCAATAATATTGTATACAATTAATATAAAGGCTATATAAGGCTTTAGGAAGCTCTAGGTCTAGTTTTAGCAAGTCAGTCAGCTGATTTGTTACAATTCTAATGATCAAATTATCTGACCAGTAAACTACAAAAGCTTATTTAGGGTAGGAAGAGTCTGGTGTGTGTGTGTGTGTATATATATATATATATATATATATTTTTTTAAATATTTATTTATTTGAGAGAGAGAGAGTGCACGGACTGTGAGTGGCGGCAGGGGTGGGGGTGTGGCAGAGAGGGAGAAAGAGAATCCCAAGCCAATTCTGGCACCAAGAGTCAGAGTCCTACACAGGGCTTGATCTCATGACCTGAGCCAAAACCAAGAGTCGGATAACTTAACCGACTGCACCACCGAGGTGGCTCTAGTGTATTTATTTGAATATGGAACCACTTTTCTTTTCTCTAAGTTGAAAAAACTTGGGCAAAATAGTTTTATATATTAGTTTATTTTTTATAAACCATGTATTAAGACACATGGTTTAAAAGTACTGATTGACATACAAGACATTTAAAACCTTTTCAAACCATTTGGGTTACAGATACAAATTTATAGAACTAAGGAGACCTGCAGTATATATCAAAGGCCATGGCTTATTTATTTTCTCTTTTCTGGTTCTTAAACTAATGAGGAATTATAAGAAATAATCCATAACCTTTTCCAGCTCTAAAGTTTTGATTATATCATTTTGCTTTTAAACAGTTAAGACCATATCTCAAGTTGTCTAGACAGTGTTGGCCCTGAATTAAAGATTTTTTTTGCTCGCTTTCTATTTGTCCCTCCAAGTCAGTTATTAGTGAGGAGCAAATATTACATATTTTACTCAACTGATTCTGAATCTCTGCACACCGCCTTTCCCCCAGAGCCACAGTGCTCAGCACATGGTAAACACTCAATACTTACTGAATATTCTTGAATGAATAGCAAAATATTAAGAATGGATCAAGTATTAAAAAGAATCTGGAGATGATAATAGTTGCTTTTATAAATCCCCCAAACAATAATTTCAAAGATTCTAGTCTCCTTTTTCAGATTTACTTTGGTTTGTCTTGGAAATAATAGCAAGGAAAATATGGCACAAGAATACAGGATTAAATCATTATAGGTAACCTACAAGCAAGGACAGCTAAATTTAAGTTTTCATTCATGTATTGAAGAAATGAATTTTACTTAGACTACTAATAGATCCCAGCTACTCCAGTTACTCTGGGATATAATCATCTTATTAATAACAGAAAAAATATCTTCCAGTATTGCAGTTTTAACAATTGTAATTAAATTGCTTATACTATAGAATAAGAAGCCATTAATTTTTAGAAATAAAAAATATGTATATACATTACCCTGATGCCTAGGCCCAAAATATATCTAACAACAAATTTTCTTGATTTCTATTAGTCATAAAAATAAAGGAAAAATATATTGCAAGTACTTTCTTTATAGACAATTTCAATTAGAAAACAATAGTTTAATGAAAACAATACAGTGGTTCATGTGAGTGAACTGATATGGAGGCAAGAAAAGTATTCAAAATTGGCAGATAACATTGTCAAATATAACTGAAGAATATCTGCCTCCATGACACCATTTACAGCCAGTAACTAATTTTTACACGTCTCAATTTTATCTTATATTCAAGGAAAATACAAGTCAGTAGGTTATGATCCTAAGTCGTAGTTAGGAACCCCTTCTTTTAGCTTGCAAAATGTAGCCTTTTGATTTGATAATTCCTCTACTTTTAACAATGACCGAATATCTCAGTAGCCACAGGGGCACCCACTCCTGTGCTTGAATGTCAGGGATGCTTTCCTGAAGGGCTTCTTGGAAACTGGCTTCAGAAAGCAGTTCTTAAAACAAACACACACACACAAACAAACATCCAGTGTTAAATTAGAAAATAACAGCACTTTACTATGTAGATAAACATTTAAAAGCAACAAAAGAAACACTTCAAAATTGATTATAAAATATGCTTTCCCTTGATGTGTGCTATGAATCTGAACCAGAATATCAGAAAGATCCAGGCAGTTCTTTAGAAAGTACCCCTGTACCCCAGCCTATTTAATTCATAACCTCTGATGAGTGGAACCTGCATATTTGTTTCTTGTTCTTTTTGGGAAGATTTCCAGGCAATTCTAATGTACAGCCAGTGAAAATACAGAAAAGTTACATACAAAGAAGAAAAATGTACCCATAATCCTATCAAGCAGAGATGGATCATTTCCATTGCCATGTATTTCCTTCCAACTTTTTTCTGTATCTATCTTTCCATATATCAAAAACTAAAAATCACGCTGTAGTTACAGCCTAATTTACTTATTTTTTCAACTTATATTATGAATCTTCCCATGTAATTAAATATTCTGTGAAAGTATCATTTTAAATAATTATCCAGATACTATATTATATAGATCTCATCATTTATACATTTCCTCATTGTTGACCAAAAAAATTTAGGTATTTCCTAATAAAAATAATACTGCGCTGAACATCTTTAAAATGCATGCCTGGCTACGGAATGACAAAGTCAAAGTATAAGTACATTTTAAAGGTCTGATAAAAAAAAATAAATAAATAAAGGTCTGATAGACAGTATATTGCCAATTACTTTCCTTAACAGCTGTATTTTATATTTCCACTAGCAGTTGATAACAGAGTGTCAATCCTACCATATCCTCACAAGTACCAGCAATCATTTAAAAACTCTCTGGCAATGGTTATCTTTTTGTTTTGTTTTGTTTTTTAAAAGATTTCAGAGCAGCCTGGGTGGCTCAGCGGTTTAGCGCCCCTTCAGCCTAGGGCGTTATCCTGGAGATCTGGGATTGAGTCCCACATCGGGCTCCCTGCATGGAGCCTGCTTCTTCCTTTGTGTCTCTGCCTCTCTCATGAATAAATAAATAAAATCTTTAAAAATAAATAAAAAAAGATTTTATTTATTTATTCATGAGACATACACACACAAACACACACACACACACACACACACACACACACAGAGGGAGAGACACAGGCAGAGGGAGAAGCAGGCTCCATGTAGCAAGCCTGATGTGGGACTCGATCCCAGGACCCCGGGATCACACCCTGGGCTGAAGGCAGACGCTCAACCACTGAGCCACCCAGGTGTCCCTATCTTTTTATTTGTATCTTTTTGATGAAATAATTTTCTAATTCCATATTCATGTCCAAACCCTCTACTCCTGCTCTGATGTACTATTCCCCTCTTCACTGCCTCTCCTCCAGCCACAATGGCCTCATACCTGTATCCTGAAATCCTCAAGCACACACACACTTTTTGAGGCCTTTGAATGAGTTGCTCCCTCTTCCTTGAACACTCTTCTTCCAGATTCTCACAGGGCTCTCACCCTTCTTGTAGGTCTCTGATTAATGTCACGTTAGCAGAGAGGCCTCCCTACTCTGTATAAAACAACCCCTAACCTGGGCACTCTTTTCTCCCTCAGTCAACTTTTCTCCATAGCATATACCACCATTTATTACATTTAACATTTACCTTACTGTCTATCTCTTCCCAACAAAACATAAATTCCTTGAGGGTTAGAATTTCTCTGACTCCCTATAAGGTACTGAACAATGCCTGACATATAGTAGGTACTCAAATATCTGCTGAATCACTCAATCAATCTGTAAACATTCTATCAGGGTCAGAAGCAACCAAATAGGGACTAAGTGATCTATACAGTATGATGTGGGAGCACGAAAGGACCCACCTGACCCAAAAGAACTGCTGTGATATTTGAGTAACATCAATAGTAAACTCTCAGTAAATGTTAGCTATTATCATGTGCCAGGCACTTTTCTGAGTACTTAACTTGTATTAACTCCTTTAATCCACATGTTAACCCTATAAGACAGATAATACTCTCTCCTTTTCCAGGGGGCAAATGAGGCAGAGAGGTAGATCACTTGCCCATATTCATGCAGACATTAAGTGGTAGGTTTCACAAATGGAAGGCAAATGTCTCCTTGGGAAAGTAACATGAACATGGATTTATCAGACTTACAGAGAACAGGACCTAGAGGGAATGAGGCATTAGGCAGATCAGATTTAATGGGAGTGAGGGGAGGGTAAAATAAACAAAAAGGGGAAGGCTCTGAGTCAGGAACTCCTACTTCACAATTTTACCCTGGTTGTAGTTAAACTGTTACCACAAATCCTAGGACAAAGAATAATGGAAAATAAACACTTTCTGAAGAATAGGTTAATTTTAGAACTGGGGACTTTAGAACAGGGGACTTAGAGGGGACTTAAAAACAAAGCTACTTTGGATGACAAGTAGATTTAATGTTTTACAACTTGATTGCTTAAAAAATAAAATGTGACACAGAGAGCTATGCTATTCATCAACTTAACTACATACTTTTAAATTAACTATGCAAGCTCTTTAGAATCAGTAAACATGATAAATCTTTTAAGAAAAGAATTGCTTCATTATAGATCAAAGTGAAGAATCACTAATGCAGGATCAACCTATAAATTCTAATTAAAGGGTTTAGTATTAAAATTAGAAAGACATTTAAATGTCAAGTTATGTCAGTAAAACAAAAAATACCAAAAAAGGATTAAATCTCTCTTCTCATATGTATATGCAATTTATTTTGCCATAACAACGATGCATTAGCACATATCCACATGCCAACTTTAGGTATCATGGAAATAAAATACCAGACACCTTAGTCTTATCCTATTTCCTTTCCTACTGGAAAAGGGAAAGAGTTTGTTTTTTTTTTTTTAAGTGGGGCCAGAACGGGGTGTAGGCTCATCCATCAGCTGTTGATAATAATTACTGTTGGAAGAGCTGCACATCCTCCCCCTGCCCTGAAACAGATAAATGATATAGTATCTTGCCAACATATGGAAAGTTAGAATTTAAATGGTTTATGTTTCCGAATAAATCAGCATAAAAATTCTTTGTTAGATTTTCACTAAAATGATTTTTTTTTTTTTTTTTTTTTTTTAATGAATCTAATCACTTGTCAAAGTACTTACTGTAGGGAGAAGCAAAAGTCATTATCTCTTACTCTGGTATCATTTAAATGGAAACTGACAAGAAATAAGGTTCTCAGAATGAAATACTACAATGTTTACATCTCAAATCAAAACGATAGTACAGTATTGGGGAGAAAGGCTCCCAATTTAACCAGAACCAAGTCTAAGTTTAAATTTTGCCCTTTGCCAGCTGAGTGACCTTGGCTAGTTTCTTAAATTGTAAGGCTCTATTTTCTCATCAATAAAATGCCTAGTTTCAGCTGTTGTGAGGATTACAGATCATCTTTCTAAGGCATTTAGCATGATGCCTAGCATTTGAGGAGCAATAACTATTAAAACAACTCCTTTTCCTACAAAACAGTGAAAAAATGAGAATGGGGCAGATTGCTAATAAGTAATGTAACAGCTTAAGGGGTTATCCATAAGCACACTAAAAATAAACTGTGTCAAACCACCAATATAATGCCATCTTTTTAGACATGGAAGTAAAAGCTACATGTTTTTTACTTACCTCCTCTAGTATTTATTAAACTAGAACTTCTATAAAAATGTTATAGAGATTTAAAACTTTCACAAGACATTTCACAGTTATAACTACTAAAAATACCATTTCATTTTTTCACTGAAAAAATGAGAATGGGGGAGACTGCTAAATAAAGTATAAAACATTCTCTTCTCAGCTTTCCTACTTATCCCATAAAATGTTCATAAAACATCATTCTACAGAAGGTGGACAAGCCATTCTCATTAATCAAATAATGTTTCTAATTGATGACATAGATCTTGATAGTAATGATTAATAAAATACCTAATCAATTACCTATCCTAAGATGCTCAAATTTCAAAATAAATTTTACCTGCCTCTCTTTCCAGATATTTACCCTCTTTAAATAAGTGACTGTTTGGTACAATTTTTGCTGTACTATACAAGGTTTTATATGATACTACTTAGAATATCTCAAAAGATCTTTTTTGTGTAGTTTAATATTTATAAACTTCAACAGGCTGTTCAGGAAATGATCCCTTCAATTTTTTTCTCACTGATAGACAAAATAAAGTTTTGTGAAACTAAAGTCATATACATTTCAAACTATTATGAAAAGTTCCAGGTAACATTTATCACTGTATAAAATTAAAAATTAAATTTTAACAAGTAGTTTCTTATAAGATAAAAAGCTCATGATCAATCAATCAAATGAAAATATAAGTCTTACCTTTTGGATCATTATGAGTCAACAGCTGTATGTCAAATTGTTTAGCAAATGCAGTCAAGTCTGGAGGCATCACACAGCAGGAGGCCAAGTTAACTTGGTTACTATTTGGTTTTACCTAGAAGTGAAAATCAGGACACTGCCACTAAGTACTATGAAAAGTAGAAAGCAGTAAAAGAACACAATTTTAGAAAATATGAAAGACTGCATTTCATAGTGCTTAAAGTTCATAAAACATTTTTGTATGAACATATTTGTTAATGTATGCTGCTTTTTCTAACTCATGTCAGTGGTAACGGGGACAGGAAAGCTCTAGGAAAGGGGGAAAAAAGCCAATATAGTGCTACAACCCTTAGAAATTGTCCTGCTACAACTTGCAATCTAATACACTTGCCTCAGAAACACAGTTCTAAGTGCAATGGTTCCAGCTCTTAAAGAGGGAATAGGTCCTCAAGGTAAAGGATCAAATAGAAACATAAGAACAGTTAAAGTATAAAATATGGTTATAAATCAGACACATGTTGAAAATGAATTAGATAATTTCTAAAAGTTTCTCTGGTTAATTTACAGATACATTCCAGATCACCCAAGTCTCTCCAGCAGAATCTTAGCTGCATTCTGGCTATCACCAAATCAAAGGGAGAAGGGACAATACTTTCTCTAAAGTCTTCCTGTCCATAAGAAACTGAAAGCTCTGTAAAGGGGAAGGCTGGGGATCAAGTAAAAAGAATAAACAAAAATACAGGAAGTAAAGGTAAAATACTAGTAAGCAAGTTTCCTAATAATATTGTATACTATTAGGCCAGAGAGTGGTGGTGATTAATTTGATACCTATTCCTTATCAAATTCTATGAACCAAAAGTCTTTTATATCTTTAAATAACAGCAAAATATTTGTTACATATGATATTTCCTTAAGAAATCAGAACCATGACCTAATCATAGAGAAAAATGTAGTATTTTTATCACAAAGTAAAACCTGAGGAAATAGCCTAAATTCACTTTACTGTAATGCTTCAGTACACATTTTAGTGTTTTTGTCACTCCTTTTAAGTGAGATTCATATTAAGTTCAATTAGGTATATATTTGAGACAAAAAAGTCCAATGCTTTAGATAAAGCTTGCCTCAAAACTCCCATATTTGGAATAGCCACCCCATCATAAGTGTCCACTATTGCATATGATGCTAAATGATACGTAGCAAAGACTCTAAAAGATAGGCTCCTCCCAGAGTGCTTGTGATTGAGCTGTGCTTTACCTGCGCCCACTGATACAGCTGTTCCAACTGTGTTTTGTCTAGATCAGAGGTACCTATTGCAACAATCTTTTTGCTCTGAACTAAGTTTTCTAATTCCTCCCAGTAAGGCTGCAAATGCTCCAAGGAGAGATTAACTCCATCTTCAATAGGAGGTGAAGCAATGATCACAGAATCCAGCTGTGCAACTCCAAGGACTGAACAGGCTGATGTGAAGGAAAACAAAATATGATAAGTATTTGTTACATATTAAAAATGAAGATTTCCAACATCCTTCAAGTATCCCACTAAATTCTGTCCATACAGTTCACTAGTTTTCTAATATAGGTTATTTCATTCAGTTTCATAATTTACCTATCATTTAGAACATTTCCATCTCTTAAAAAGTCTAAGCCCCTGTTCATCTACTTGGTCTGTGTGGCGGACAAGTCAGTTTGTTTGACCTGCCTCTTTCCTAGGGACTCAAGCTATGATAGTCCTTCTGGGGAAAAAGGCCTCCTTATTTCCTAGGCCCTAGGAATTTTTTGGTAGCTTCTTTATCTTCATAAAATTCTCTTCTCCAGTTCTACCAGTATCTTGTATGGATGATCACAAGAATTCTGACCTCATGCTTTATAATTGGTAGTCATGGCCAAGAATAGTCTTGAGACTCTGAAAAACTAAATTTATAGTCCTAATTTATATTATAGAGGTAGATAATTTCTGTAAAAATAATTGAAAGAGTTTAAGTGATCATTGTTCATTCCACAGATATATTAATGAGCTAATTATTTCAGTGTTCAACGTCTATAATATTGGAAGAATGTCTTAAAAGAAAAAATGTTGGGACACCTGGGTGGCTCAGTGGTTGAAGAGTCTGCCTTTGGCTCAGGGCATGATCCTCGGTCCAGGGATCGAGTTTCGCATCAAGCTTTCTACAGGGAGCCTGCTTCTCCCCTTGCCTATGTCACTGCCTCTCTCTGTGTCTCTCATGAATAAGAAATAAAATATTTAAAAAAAGAAAAGAAAGAAAAGAAAAAATGTTGAATAAATGTAATATCACAATAACCTAACCAAGTGTTGAACAAAGATGAAAATGCTTATTTTGTTGCAGTGGTGGTGGTCATGGTGTTTCACCGATAGTCTACAAGGGCTAAGAATACAGTTAAGGAGAATTTTATCTCCAAATGCATAGTTAACAATTAATTATGTCACATCTTTTGCATTTCTCTGACGTATCAAAATACCTACATAAGTCAATATGATCTGACGGAAGCCTTAAGAAATTAGGCTAGAACTTTAGAAAGTAAAATTGGGACGAGCTCATCTTCTTTTTCACCTGGTCCTGAACACAAGATATAACTAATAAACCTACACTAATTTAAAGTTCATTATGGGGGCAGCCCTGGTGGCTCAGCGGTTTAGTGCCACCTTCAGCCAGGGCTGTGATCCTAGAGACACAGGATCGAGTCCCACGTCGGGCTCCCCGCATGGAGCCTGCTTCTCCCTCTGCCTGTGTCTCTGCCTCTCTCTCGCTATGTCTCTCATGAATAAATAAATAAAATCTTAAAAAAAAAATAAAGTTCATTATGAACATAGTTAAATTTTTGCTTACCCATATCAACTGCATTTCTTGTTGATGATGAAGAGTTTGATCCTACAATGAACAGTTTTGCTGGGTAACAAAAGAAAATAAAATTGATTACTACATTTGGGTAAACATTCTACTACACAGTATGAACACTGCCAACAATACGAAGATGACAGAGAATCCTGAATTATTTTTCTATTCCTAATCACATAATTTTATAGTTTTCATTTTTAAAACATGAAAGAATATTTCCACTGTAATTTTTAAATTATATGCTAGTTGCCAAAAAATATGCATTTGTCAAAGAAACAAATATTAATTTTCCATTGTTAGAAGGCAGGTCACATAAATATACAAACTTAAAATGCTTGTAATTCATTTTTAGGAATTAAATATTAATGGAACATATTATATACATTCTCCAATAAACTAAAATCAATAAAAGGCTAGGTTAAACTTGCTTATAATGGGGGAAAAAAATGAAAAAAACTCCATGATCCCATCTTTCTAACACATAATCATTTTAAGTTTTAGACATTAGCTTCCAGCTTTTGATCATATGAAGATAGGTAACATTTATTCCACTTCTATTTAGTTTGCCTTTATGTAATATATTTTTTTACATCTGTCTCTTTTACATGTCTCTCTATAATTAAATAAATAAATAAATAAATAAATAAATCTTTAAAATAAAAAAAGATTTTATTTATTTAATCATGAAAGACAGAGAGACAGAGAGACAGAGAGACAGAGAGAGAGAGGCAGAGGCACAGGGAGAAGCAGGCTCTATGCAGGGAGCCCGAGGTGGGACTCGATTCCGGGTATCCAGGATCACGCCCTGGGCTGAAGGTGGCGCTAAACCGTTGAGCCACCGGGGCTGCTCTTGTATACTCTATTTTATTTATTTTATTTTATTTTATTTTATTTTATTTTATTTTATTTTATTTTATTTTATTTTATTTTATTGTATACTCTATTTTAATGAATACTTTTAGATATTTATTTTTAATGGCTGAACATTATTCTATAATTTTGATACGTTATAACTCAAATGATTTCCTACTTTTTGAACATTTACGTTAGTTCCAGTTTTTTGTTATCACATACAATGCTAAAATAAACATCTTGGTAACTTTGCGCCACTGTCTGCTGAAGCATTTCCTAAGGACAAATTGTTAAAAATATGTATATGAGTCAAAGGGTATGATCTTTTTTGTCAATTTTTTTCTTTTTTAAGATTTTATTTATTTGAGAAAGAGCACAAGAGTGGGAGGAGAGGCAGAGGAAGATGGAGAGGCAGACTCCTCCCTGAGCACTGCCAGAAATGGGGCTTGATCCCAGGACCCTGAGATCATGACCTGAGCTGAAATCAGACGCTTAACTGACTTAGCCACCCAGGCACCCTGAATCTTGTTCTTATTTACTTCCTACTTCTATATAAAAGATTTGTACCAGTTTCCCACCCAACTAAAAATTAAGAATTGCTCTCCTAACAATATAGGACACTATCAAAAACTATATGTTTTTGCTAATTTAGTAGATGTAATATACACCTGTCCAGGAGTGCATTAATTGGCATTTCTTTGGTTACCAGGTAAACTGAGTAGTTTTCCATAAGATTGAGGCTTTGACTTGATTCAAACTCAAATTTATTTGTAAAGATTCACTTCATGTAAATTCATTGTTTAAAATCTAAATTTATTCAATAGAGTAGTAGGAGAGAAAATCAGAAAAGGGAATGGAGAGAAAAGAGGGCTAATGAAATCACTCTATGTGAATTTCCCAGTATTCAACAAATACAACAAATTTACCTTGTATATTTATTTGTCCTTTCCTTTTTACTGTTAGATAATCTTCCTAAAGCATTGATTTCCTTATGCTACTTCCCTATTTAAAAGTCATCGCCACTCCCCTGCCAGGTGAGAGTTAATCTTCACTACTTTAATCCACCCATAGCTCCCGTAATTATACTCCATGAAAACTCCTCCTATCATTATCCCTCTGGCCATGAATTTGTGCCATTTAAAATGGTCTCCTTTCTCTGAAAGAGGAGGCATTTTTAGATATGTAGAGAAAGGAAAGCTCTTCATATGGGGAGAATTTTGATACCTATAAATAATCTCAAGCCCTGGGGCACCTGGGTGGCTCAGTGGTTGAGCATCTGCCTTTGGCTCAGGTTGGGATCCAGGGGTCCTGGGATGGGAGTCCTGCATTGGGCTCCCTGCAGGGAGCCTGTTTCTTCCTCTGCCTATGTCTCTGCCTCTCTCTCAATCTGTGTCTCTCATGAATAAATAAATAAAATCTTTTTTTTTAATAAAATCTTTAAAAAAAAAATCTCAAGCCCTCTAGGAACTGAGGAGAACCTGAAAAAGCTCCAAGATAGGTCTAAACCATGAAAAATTACAATCAACCACAGAGAAGAGATTGCTTTTACTTCCTTTCCAACACAAATAGCAACGTGAAATTAATAGAAAGAGATGGGTTTTGGAGTCAGGCATACCTGGATGGATTCCTGGTTTAACCACTTGCTAGTTATATGACAACTTTCAAGTTGTTTAATGTCACTTGTGCAATGGGACTAGGTATACCTACCTTATACAATTGTTTTGACAATCATGTAAGTAATATAAAGTAATATAACCCAAATGTGCTAAGTACAGTGCCTGGTATAAAACAAGGCTCAATAAATGGTAGTTACTGAGTCAAAAAACAATGCCCTATCTCATCTTACATGTCCACCCTAATAAAAAATAATCACAACCACAAATGGTAATAAATAATAGCTACTTAGCCCTTCATTTTTTATATTTTAAAAAGATTTTATTTATTTATTCAAGAGGGACACACAGAGAGAGGCAGAGACATAGGCAGAGAGACAAGCAGGCTCTTCGCAAGGAGCCCCACGCAGAACTCAATCCTGGATCCTGGGATTACACCCTGAGCCGAAGGCAGATGCGCAACCACTGATAATGGTAATAAATAATAGCTACTTAGCCCTTCATTTTTTATATTTTAAAAAGATTTTATTTATTTATTCAAGAGGGACACACAGAGAGAGGCAGAGACATAGGCAGAGAGACAAGCAGGCTCTTCGCAAGGAGCCCCACGCAGAACTCAATCCTGGATCCTGGGATTACACCCTGAGCCGAAGGCAGATGCGCAACCACTGAGCCACCCAAGCATCCCAGCACTTCACTTTCTGCCAAGCACTGTTATGTGTTTTTTTGGTTATTTCATCTAATTTACGAAGAAGCCCATTAAACAGATGCATCCCTATTTTTTTTTTTTTTGCATCCCTATTTTATAGATGAAAAAATAGGGCTCAGAGAGATTAAATAACTTGTTAGCCCAAGATTATACCAGTCAGTAATCTGCATACCAAGCAATTTTGATCTAGCTAAATTCAAGCTTTTAATGACTATGCTATGCTGACTGTAAGCTGAGGGCAAGAACTGTCTTTTTTTTTTTTTTTTTTCATTCCTTGAACTTAGCATGGTCTCTGGAAAATATGCACTCGATACATTTGTTGAATGGGTGCAACATGTATTTTAATTCCTTTTCATGCAACTTGTTGCCCAGACTTCTGCCTACACTTCCTGGTGATTTCAGCCATTGCTCAACAGTGTTCCACCAGGAAAAGAGAGCCTATGCTCACTTTGGATAGATACAGCTCTTAAGCCTTCCCTTTATTCTTTCCATTTTCTCCAACTTAATATTCCTGAAGTCCAACATATAAGTTAGTGAGACCTTCCTGAAGAATGGCAAGGCGAAGTCCTTTTCTGACTCCACTTAAGTGCCAAACCTGACCTCCTATAACTTCCTCTTGGAGTTTACATTATGCTTAAAAAAGAATCTATTGCTCACACTTAGTGACTGAGTCACTTATTACCAGAAGCAAAGAAAGGCTTATTCCCATGCCTGACAAAACCTCACTATCACTTCCACTGTATAACAAAATAAATTCTGAAGGCTTGACTTTACCAGAAACTTTCATCTCTTCTCTTTCATCAGGGTTGATCTTTTCTACTGCATGAGATACAGTACATTCCAAGACATCTGGAAATTCCTACAAAAACACATGATGTTTACAATAAATACAAAATTAATGTTTTTTTTAAAAAAATTAATGTTTTTGATA
Organism: Canis aureus; assembly: GCF_053574225.1. Lineage (NCBI taxonomy): Eukaryota > Metazoa > Chordata > Mammalia > Carnivora > Canidae > Canis > Canis aureus. The sequence continues at coordinate 22,363,946 of NC_135618.1, forward strand.
AGCTATATATTTTCTACTGTCCATAATACCCTTTAGAAAGAGAACCAAAACAAAACAAAACAAAACAACGAAACAGAGAACCATAACATAACAGATACCTAACATCTGGATGGGCTGCATAAGGTTTATAAAGTCCTAAAAGAAAGATAAAATGCTGTGTATGTGTATCCATTTTCTGGGAAAAAGTATCTCATTCTGATCAGGTACTCGAGGAATGCATGATCAAAAAACCCTAAACAAATGGTAGTGGTGGGAGCATGGGAGCAGCCGCGAGGAGCCACGAGGAGTTCGAACCACCAACACAGCACAAATTTTGGTTAAAAATGAAACCAATGAAAAACAGCAAATATTTACTCATTCTGCATAATGACATCCTAAAAACTTATTAATCACAAACATTTTAAACCAAGAGTTTTTCTGAGTGCAATAAAAAGGTAAAGGCAATTCTAACATATTATAATAATTTACAAGAAAAATGGTAAAATGTTAGTACATGTAAATCAGAAATATATTAACTCACAAGATTAAAACAAAGTAAACAATGAGGCATTTCCCACAATTCTTGAGCATATTACAATGCCTGGCACATAACAAGGGCTTAGTAAGTGTTTATCAGTCATGCATAGAGGCAAATGTCATTTCAGAGAAACAGAGACTGAAAGAAGACATTAATCAACATCTGCCTAACAGCTATAGAGTTTAAACTTGCAGAATGCCCACAGCAACAACTGTTTCTGGCACATGTCCTCTTCCGTAGTCTTAAAGTAGTCTATGTAATTTTTATGAGCTTTTGGCTGAGTTGGATTCCAAAGAATGGTTTGCAGACAGGTGGTCTGTATATTAATATTTATAATAGTCCTTTATTAACATTTAATGAAATGCCCAGTGTTCCATTTGAAACTGACATTAAAAAATTTTTAGTGACCATATTTACTCTACCTAACAACCAAAACTGTTCAATAATTATTCCTTTACTAGACTAAATATAAACTGGAACAAAATATGCTGTGAAGAAACTGTGGTGGGAATTTAACAGAGAGAATCCTGGTATCTAGTCTAGTTGAAGAGTTGGTAACATCCTGGATTTTCTGTTTTATGCTTAAGCATACTGGGCCAGTCAACCATCTCAGTAAATCAGCCACAGGAGTTTTATGCTAATTGCCTATTTGACTTCCCTGTCAAAACTGGGGAAATTAATTTCCTGCTTACTGCACTTTGCTTTTGACCTGCATGATTTCTTCATTCACATTTTACTCACCCTGACCAAATCTGGGCTGATTTGGGAACTCCACTCATTCAAGGTCTTTTGGATGCAATCTCGAAGCTGTAAAAGGAATGCATTTTGAAACTGTTAATCAAGCTCTATACACTTTTCTGTACTTCTACAATAAGAATATATTAGTTTGGTAGGTTGGAAAAAGATGTCAATAGGAAAAGCCATAAAAAACAAAATTTTAGTTCTACAGGGTTTTTCTTTTCAACAAAGACATGGTTAGATCTGTTTTTATCTTAATATGTTAATGTAAAACAGTAATCTATTTTTAAAGTGTTTTTGTAAACAATGAAAGTTTAGTAAGCCTTTGAGACATAAAAGCATTCACAAAGAAACAAAAAGAAAATTTTCAAGAACAAGTTTATAAGTAGAGGAACAGGAGTTCAAGTCCAAGGAGTCTGACTAAAATTAGTATTAAGCACTATGAGAAAATCCTCAAAGATGAACAAATGATTCTCCAAGCGTAGCCAGAGAAACTCCATCATTCACTTGTCCTGTTCATTAAAAATTCCAGTTCCTGAGCCCCATTCTAGACCTGCTCACTCACTCTCAGGGCAGCAGAAGTTGCATTTAACAAGCATTCCAAGGAATCAACATGTAAGGTCTGAAAACTACCATAGTCATATCTTATACAAGTCAACTTGCATAATGCCAGCCTATATGACATTTCTTACCACTTAGGTATACCTCCAACCGGTCTTCAATGTTTTCTTATATAAACAAAATTTATTTACATCAACATTATAGTATGTTGTATATCTATTAAAGTGTTAATGGATTTTTCATCCCTCATGTTGGTGTATTTCAAACTTGTCTAATATGCTCCAAAGTTAAGACATACATACATTCACAAAGTAAGGACTATAAATACATTTGACAGAACAAAAAACTTATAAAACAATATGTTCACTACATGCTAGGTACTCTGATGGCTTCTATTAATTAGACAAAAACATGCTGTCCTATGGCTCACCAAACTGATTTACGATCACTAATGGGCAACACTAGCAATTTGAAATCACCATCTTATAAAAATCCAAGGACACAGTGCTTTGCATTCTGTGGGCAATCAATGAAAAAATAAATGAGTAACTGGAAGCAAGTCCCTAAACTGCAATAACAGAGGCTAAACTTCTGAACTTAGTGATCTATGATTGTTTATGATAAAAACTGACACAAGTATTTTATTGCTTTTATCTTAGTACACATAACAAGGGACAACTGCTTTATCAATTTAAGAGCTCAGAGTATCTATGTTAAGCTTCACAATCCACAACAAAAACTTATGTGCTATCCTCAATAGTCCACATGAACTCAATTTACAAGGTCTATATCTTCATGGAAAATATATTTACAACGAAATTTAAGATATTAAATAAAAATTAGTTGATAATTATTCCGGACAGAATTTCAAGTCAATATTCTTTTCAAAATTAGTAAAAGTTGGGGCAGCAGGAACGATTAGAAGTTAACAATTCTATCAGGAGTACTTTCTTTGGTTCAAATCATGGGAGAATTTTTAAGATATTTTCCTCTGAAAGGATGGCTCATGTGCATACTTAAGGCTTTCCTGATAAAAAGCCCAATTCAGGAAGGTAAGTATATTTTCAGAGTATTCACTTCCTTCTTGAAACCATTTCTTTAATTAATCTTGGATTCTGCAAAATGTCAGGACAAATCACAAGTCAATGAGAAATTCATGAACTATTATCACAATGTTACAATGAGAAATTCATGGACTATTATCACAAACCTAATGATTTCTAATCTTTTTACATGTTATCTATATTGATTGAACATTAAACTTGTATTTTTTTGTTCTCTGCTCTCTTCATTCTTATCATATATGCATAGGATCACTGAAGATAAGTATCATCATAATGTAGTGCATCATTAGATCTGGAGTTGTATGAGAGTTTTAAATATACTACATGATTCATCTGGCCAAATAAGCTTACAACAAAGAACTGAGCAAAACAGTCCTATAATGGCTCACTTAAAAAGATTTGATTTCATAAAATTCCAGTGAAAAAAAATTTTAAAGATAATAGAATTTAAAAAACAAACACATTAGAACTAGAAGAGACCTTTTAGGAAACTTAATCTAACTCTCTACTCAATGTGTAAATTTTATTTTTTAAAGATTTTTTTTATTCATGAGAGGCAGAGACATAGGCAGAGTTGGAAAAGCAGGCTCTTCTCAGGGAGCCTGATGCAGGACTTGATCCCAGACCCCAGGATCACGCCTTGAGCCAAAGGCATATGCTCAACTGCTGAGCCACCCAGGCATCCCTAAATTTTCTTAATAATGAGTGATTTACTTAGTTTCTTTATGAGGTTAACTGTTTCAAATAGCATATTCCAATTTGGAGCTCTATTTGTTACAAAGTTGTTTCTTTTTTTCAACACAGAATTAAAACCTGTCTCTCTTAAACTGTCCTAATTTCCTATGATTTGCTGCCGTATCTTCAAGTTTTCCTTAAATGTTTTCTAGCTTATTTTGTACCTCTTATGCAGCACCCCCTGCCAAAAAAAAAAAAAAAAAAAAAAAACTAGAATTAGTCCTTTGAACAATGTTTTTCAAACTGTGGAGTGTGACTCATTATATTAAGAAATATTTTTTAAAATTAAAATAGGATAGAAACAGAATACACAGTATACACTAAAGATTGGTATCTTTATAAAATCTTTGAGAGATAAACAGCTTTAGTAAAGTACAGACACAAAATTCACTTATTTTATGTGCACAATTCAATGATTTTTGGAGAGTGTGTGCAGTTTTACAGAGTTGTGCAGCCATCACCACAATCCAACTTTAGAACATCACCATGTGCCCACTAGCAGTCACTACCTATTCTTATCCCCAGCCAAAGGCAATCACTCATCCTACTTTCCGTCCTTATGGACTATGAACTAGATTGCAAAAGGTAAAATTGCTCACTGGGTTTGCAGTCAAGAAACTTTGAAGGTCACTAGAGTGTGTTGTAGTGAAACCAGACGGCAAAACTTTCACCAAATATTGTCAATATACATGGAAAATGGTGTATTGAACCAGCAGTTCTGGGAGGAAACTGAAGGAATTGAGAAAATATTTATAATATAAATATTTATAATATAAATATAATATATATATAATATAAATTGAGAAATATTTCTTTGGGGGAAAAATAGTCCAAGTGGGGTGGTTTAAACAAAAAAAGGTAGACATACTGAGATGGATGGAGCCTGGTCACAGAATGTGATACAGATTTCGGCTCCTATTAAAGTCACAACCAAAGAGTTCTCATCTGGTGGGTGCTCACTCCCCACCCCAGGCCTGGGCACAGACCCAGAGCATACTCAAAGGGATGCCAGTGCTGCTGCAAAGCCCATCACCAACATCTTACATGAAAGAGCAAAAACTGGGCAGCCTGGGTGGCCCAGTGGTTTAGCGCCGCCTTCAGCCCAGGGCCTGATCCAGGAGACCTGGGATCGAGTTCCATGTCGGGCTCCCTGCATGGAGCCTGCTTCTCCCTCTGCCTGTGTGTGTGTGTGTCTGTCTCTTGAATAAATAAATAAAATCTTAAAAAAAAAAAAAAAAGAAAAAGAAAGAGCAAAAACTGCCTAGGAATACAGTACGGCTGATATCGTAATACGGCACAGGATATTTTTTTTTCTTTCAATCAAGATTTCTTTAAAATCCTGATATAAAGGGAGATATATGCCTGCAAGGTGAGCGTTCTCCTGTTTTATCTCTGATTCCTCCCAGTGAGTTGATGAGGACCTTATCACCATCCAGCTTCGAAGTTGCCCGAACAAGACTCAGAGAAGGGAACTTTCCCAAACTCACGCAGCTCCTCGACGAAAGGTGAGTCTTCATTTACTGTTATTTTTCAACACCGAAAGCATCCCATGCCGCCTGAGGCCTCCGCAACTAACTGGGCACACTGTCCACTGAGGGATGACCAGCTATGGGCCGAATATGTATCATTCCAGATTCATCACTGCCACTCCAAGCTAGTGATTAGTCTCCAAATAAACCGAGGCAGGTTAATCTTCAGCCAGAAAAATACATACCTTACTCCGAAGGCGAATTTGAGCCTTGAGTCATGTGCCTCACAGCCACAGAGAAACTACTGTTAACAGCCTCAGAGCTAAGTGGATTATTGCTACTACCTTCACCTGCACCCTGGAAAAGCGAATCTAAACTGTGTTCACCTGGCCGCGGTGGGGGGTGGGGGGTGGGGGGTGGAAGGGGGCGAGAGCTGGGGCGGAGGGGTGGGTCCTCCCTGCACCCCCCTCCCCTCCCCCGGCCCCAAGAGGGGTCCAGCGAGTCGGGCTGCCGGCCGGGAGCACTGGCCGAGGCATCCCTCGGGGTGAAGTTGCACCTGCCGACTGTTTGAGGACGCGCGCCCCCCGCGCCCGCGTTGCCCAGGGGCGCGCCTCCCCGGGCGCCCTCCCCGCGCCGCGGCCTGCCCGGGGGCCCCGCGTCTCTCACCTCCTCGCTGTGTGTGGACGGGCACTTCTTCCGCAGGCGACCCCAGTTCAGCAGGTTGCCCGTCTGCAGGTGCAGGGTGCGGGCCCGCGCCAGCAGCGCCCCGGCCGCGCGGGGGTCGGTGCCCATGGCAGCGGCCGACGGAGGGCGGGAGGGCGGCCGGGCGGCGCCGGGGCCGCGGGCAGGGAGGAGGCCGGAGAGCCGGGCGCGAGGCCGCCCGCCCCACGCGGCGGGACCTCAGCCCGCGCTCGGGGCGGAGGAGGCCGGACGGCGGCGCAGCGGCGGCCCGGGAAGGACGCTCTGGCGGCGGCGGCGGCGGCGGCGGCTGCTCCTCCTGCGGCCGCCGCCGGAGAGTTGACTCCCAACTGGAGGGACCGTTTCCTGGAAGACAATGACTAAGCAGAAATCGCGGCTGAGAAAGTGCTTGGTAACCGTTACCCGTCCCGCGGCGGGGCCGGGCGGGGCGGGGCGGCGAGAGGGCTGCGGGACGCCCGCCCGCGGGTGACTGGCCCTCGGCCTGCGGCGGGCGTGGCGCCGGGAGGCGGGCGGGAGCGCGCGGCGGAGCGGGCGCGGGGGCGGGGCCGGGGCCGATCGGGGGGCGGGGCTGGTCGGGGGCGGGGCTCCTGCCTGCGCCCGCGCCCGCGCCACCCGGTCGCCCGCCGCGCTCGCGCTCTCGCCTCCCAGCCAATGGGCGGCCGCGCTGCTGCTCTCCTGCCGCACCTCTTTAAAAAGACCCCGAGAGCCGCTGCCGAGGCTTTGAAATACCAGCGGGTTTGAGTTCTCCCAGGCGGGGGTGAAGGCTAGGTGCCCCCTCATCGCTTTTCTACCGCCCTAGTTCATCTTTCTCAAGGTCCCCGCCCGCCCCGAGCTGCGCGCTTTTCTCCCTGCCCACGGGGTCTAGTGAGTCGCGCCGCTTGCTGCACAGGGAGGCCCTCGAGTGAGACTCGGTCTTGGCCTCGACAGGCTAAAACTCTAGTTCCCAAGGCGAGGCCTGGCCTGAGCGTGCGAGAGAGCGTGTTAGGGCAGTTTGCACATGAGTTCAGGTTAGAGAGCCCTTCATCCGGTGGAGCCGGGGGAGATTTTCGTCAGCCCCTCCCTTAGAGACCTTTGTGGTTCTTTACTCCTGTTTCTTTTCTTATATTTTCTTTTCTTTTCTTTTCTTTCTTTTTATTGGAGTTCAATTTGCCAACATATAGCATAACACCCAGTGCTCATCCCATCAAGTGCCCCCCTCAGTGCCCGTCACCCAGTCACCCCCACCCCCCGCCCAGCTCCCCTTCCACCACCCCTTGTTCGTTTCCCAGAGTTAGGGGTCTCTCATGTTCTGTCTCCCTTTCTGATGTTTCCCACTCATTTTTTCTCCTTTCCCCTTTATTCCCTTTCACTATTTTCTATATTCCCCAAATGAATGAGACCATATAATGTTTGTCCTTCTCCGATTGACTTACTTCACTCAGCATAATACCCTCCAGTTCCATCCACCTCGAAGCAAATGGTGGGTATTTGTCATTTCTGATGGCTGAGGAATATTCCATTGTATACATAAACCACATCTTGTTTATCCATTCATCTTTCGATGGACACGGAGGCTCCTTCCAAAGCTTGGCTTTTGTGGACATTGCTGCTATAAACATTGGGGTGCAGGTGTCCTGCCATTTCACTGCATCTATATCTTTGGGGTAAATCCCCAACAGTGCAATTGCTGGGTCGTAGGGCAGGTCTATTTTTAACTCTCTGAGGAACCTCCACACAGTTCTCCAGAGTGGATGCAGCAGTTCACATTCCCACCAACAGTGTAAGAGGGTTCCCCTTTCTCCGCATCATCTCCAACATTTGTGGTTTCCTGCTTTGTTAATTTTCCCCATTCTCACTGGTGTGAGGTGGTATCTCATTGTGGTTTTGATTTCTATTTGCCTGATGGCAAGTGATGAGAAGCATTTTCTCATGTGCATGTTGGCCATGTCTATGTGTTCCTCTGTGAGATTTATGTCTTTTGCCCATTTCATGTTGGATTGTTTGTTTCTTTGCTTTTGAGTTTAATAAGTTCTTTATAGATCTTGGATACTAGCCCTTTATCTGATACGTCATTTGCAAATATCTTCTCCCATTCTGTAGGTTGTCTTTTAGTTTTGTTGACTGTTTCTTTTGCTGTGCAAAAGCTTCTTATCTTGATGAGGTCCCAGTAGTTCATTTTTGCTGGTTTCATATGTGGTTGACTTGGTGTGAATCTCAGGTTGGACATTTATGGGGCTTTTCTCAAGAAACCTTTGCCTTTGTGAAAAGTAATCAGAAAGAGTAAAAGGCAAAATGCTGTCTTAGAGGATAAACTCCGGTTGGTAAGAATTGAGGGTGAGGTGGAAAAGAAGCTCCTTGGAGCAGGGAGTTAGAGATGGCGCCTGATTTTAACCAAGTATTTGTTGGCTGGATGAAGGTAAGAATTCCTTGAAGAGAAGGGTGGTGCCAGAATCAGGAAGAAGCATTTCTTAACAAGCATTAAGGATAAACTGTTTACATAATTAAAATTTTAATTAATTAAAATTAAAATCACCGGCGGGTATTTTAATTAATGCAAACAGTTTATCCTTATACTGAATTTTTTGTGGTATCATTTCTTAACTTTTTGTATATTCTCTAATACCATGCAAATAATTCTTTTTTTTTTAAAAAAATATTTTATTTATTCATGAGAGGCACAGAGAGGGAGGCAGAGACACAGGCAGAGGGAAAAGCAGGCTCCCTGCAGGGAGCCCGACTCAATCCCGGGACCCTGGGGTCACGCCCTGGGCTGAAGACAGACTCTCAACCCCTGAGCCACGCAGGTGGCCCCACACGAATAATTCCTGATTAAAACTTAGAGGTTTGGGGGATCCCTGGGTGGCGCAGCGGTTTAGCTCCTGCCTTTGGCCCAGGGCGCGATCCTGGAGACCTGGGATCGAATCCCACGTCGGGCTCCCGATGCATGGAGCCTGCTTCTCCCTCTGCCTGTGTCTCTGCCTCTCTCTCTCTCTGTATGACTATCATAAAAAAAAAAAAAAACACTTAGAGGTTTGGGGCAGCCTGGGTGGCTCAGTGGTCTAGCACCTGCCTTCGGCCCAGGGTGTGATCCTGGAGACCTGGGATCGAGTCCCAGGTCAGGCTCCCTACATGGAGTCTGCTTCTCTCTCTGCCTCTCTCTCTCTCTCTCTGTCTCTCTCTCTCTCTTTCATTAATGAATAAATGAAATCTTTAAAAAAAAAAAAAACCAACTTAGAGGTTTTACATCCTCAACTATTAGACCTGCTTTCTTGCTGGGAATTTATGTAGCATATTGGTCATGGACCAAACCTGACCTTACCAGATACTGGTTATTTTAACTTAGGTCACTTAGTCTCTCTGTTTCACTTTCTCCAATCTGGGCAGATAATAGTTTAAACTATACAAAATTGCTCGTAATTGACCATTTTTGACCTACAGAAATGGCTAGGTGTCATGGTTCCTCCTGATATAGTATCTTCCACCTTAAGTAGGAGCGAGGAATTAGAGAGCTTACCGAAAGCTCTTAGTAGTATTCGGCTCATGGTAAAGGTTTAGTAAGTGAGAGCTCCTATTACTAATGCCTCTGTCCTTTCCCCCTTATAATCCAGTTCTCACAACATTGACAAATTCGTGGCATGAAATTAGAGCAGCATTCTGTTATGCTTTTAAAATGTACATTGTGTAAGCTCATTTACTCTTCATAGCAACTCAGGTAAGTAACTTATTGAAAATCTCACTATTAGTAAGTGTTGGGGCCCCAATCAAAACCGAGATTCCTTATCTTTAAACTCCTTGCTCTTCCATGCGTCAACTTATTTTTGACGCAAAAAGTATGTTCATTGAGGTGATTTTAATTCTCGGATGTGTGTGTGTATGATTTAGATGCTTTTTATGCCTGTACAGCTCTTTAAGAGACTATGTATGTTACTTACTGGTATCCTTGCCACAACACCATAGTTTTGAGAAAGGGAAACTTAATCATCTAAATTTATTTGGTGACAAAAAAAGTGAAAAAATTGGAAGAATTTTATTATATACAGTTATTTTGAAGAAATCTTTTCTGTAGAAGAGGAGTAATATTGCTGACATTGCCACCTTTGGGAATGTGTAATTTTGGTTTTATGTGCTTTAAAATTCTTCTGCGAATGTTAGTAGATACAAAAAAATATCTGCTGCTCTTTTTCTTCATTCTCCTTGACCTTTTCAGGATCTGATACTACCTACCATCCATCCTTCCCTTTGAGAACCATTCTCCTCAACTGGCTTATAATACACTACACTTGAGTTTCCTCAACATATTTGATCACAAAACAATTTTAAAAAATCATAGGGCAGCCCTGGTGGTGCAGCGGTTTAGCGCCTCCTGCATCCTGCAGCCTGGGGTGTGATCCTGGAGACCTGGGATCGAGTCCCACATCGGGCTTCCAGCATGGGGCCTGCTTCTCCCTCTGCCTCTCTCTCGCTCTCTCTGAATGAATAAATAAATAAATATTTTAAAAAAATAAAATAAAAATAAAAAAATCATAATGAAACGTTGGAAGCCCAACAGGAGCTCATGAGCTATAAGTGTTTACATTTAAAGCAAACAGCAAAAATGATCTCATGGTTGAATTGATTTTTGCAGGAAGTGATCACATTTTTATTCATACTGTGTTCTTACGTTATACAAGAGTAAACAGAATGTGAGAATTAAAATTCATTTTACCTTTTTAAGGGATTACCATTTTATTCTTAATGAGGTAAAATATATTGAAATTATCAAATTTTGGTTTAATATTTTATGCAATTGATATTAAATCTAATATTATTCTCCATAACAGAAAATATAGTACGTAGATACTCATCCATATTAAAAACAACCTAATATTCCATTATACAAATATACTGTAGTTTATTTATTCTCTGTATTTGATGGCCAGGTAAGTTGCTTTCAGGCTTTTGCTAGAATAAACATTGTGGCCATAAACATTCTTAGTACTTGCCTATTTGTACATGGGGAAGCATTTTTCTCCAATAACTAAATGTTGCATTACTCTCTTGAAGGGTGTGCACATTTCCTACTTTATTTTTTTTAAGATTTTATTTATTTATTCATGAGAGACAGAAAGAGAGAGAGAGAGAGGCAGAGACATAGGCAGAGGGAGAAGCAGGCTCCATGCAGGGAGGCCAGTGTGGGGCTCGATCCCGGGACCGTAGGATCATGCCCTGGGCCAAAGGCAGGCGCTCAACAGCTGAGCCACCAGGTGTACCCATTTCCTACTCCAATAGCTACTGCTGAACCAATTACACTCAAATCTAAATTGGACAAGACTGGGCAGCCCCTGTGGCCCAGCGGTTTAGCGCCGCCTTCAGCCCGGGGTGTGATCCTGGAGTCCCAGGATTGAGTCCCATGTCAGGCTCCCAGTATGGAGCCTGCTTCTCCCTCTGCCTATGTCTCTGCCTATGTCTCTGTCTCTCTCTCTCTCTCTCTCTCTCTCTGTGTCTCATGAATAAATAAATCTTTGAAAAAAATAATAAATTGCACAAGACTACCTATTTCCTCCCACAATCACTAACACTAGATATTATCTGTCTTTTCAATTTTTGCCAGCCTAATGGGTAAATGTATCTTGTTATTCTTTCATTACCCGTAAGATTTCATTGTTTTATGATACAGTGATCATGCTCTATGTGATTTTGCATGCCTTTAAAATTAATATTGTATCAAGCATTTTTGTTGTGTTATTATATTAAATTATCTAGTCTCTGTTGACACACAGACAAGAACATTGCTAATTCCTGTCTTTTTTTGGGGGGGGGCCTTAAAACATGTTTAATCAAGGCAGCTAACACATGTTTATTGCCAATATGTAACTCCCAGAGACGAACAAGCTTTTAGCAAGAGGTAATTTAGACATGTTTTTAAAAATTCACAAGCCAACTTTCTTCTCTCTTTGTTCCTGTTTCTGTAGCAGTTCCAATGGAGTGTGTTAGACAACATTCCATGAAGGGCTGGAGACTGCTGCTCAGTTACTGAAGTGGGGGTTTGCCCATGGAACAGACTGGTCTGCCTCATTGCTGTAGAACTCCATGCTACAGTATTTGATAATGCGCTCTGTGGTAGAAATCTTTGGTTGGCACTCAATCCCCAAATTCCTTCTAGGGTGCCTTTCTGTATGGCAGAGGCTGGAAGCTAAACACTGTAATTCTCAGCATCTCTTACAGCTCTTCTTCTAGGTAAAAATTAGATGATGTGAATTCCATGTGCTAGTTTTAACTTTCAAAGCTAGAGTGTGTTGGAGGACATCTTCCTGCATCTTTAGCTGTTGAGTTTTGCTCAACATCAGCCATGGTCTGATGTCCTATCTCCAGCTTCACAGGTGTCAGGAGGCAGTTTTGGCCACTTATCCCTGGATCAAAACGAGAGTAATATTGTCTCAAACTCAGCAGATTCAGGGCAACCTCCTGATTGCTCACCCTTCTTATTGTAACACAGGATGAGTTCTGGAAGGACACTTAGTTTATTTATATATTTATTTTTAAAGATTTTGTTTATTTATTCATGAGAGGCACAGAAAGAGAGAGGCAGAGACATAGAGGGAGAAGCAGGCTCCTTGCAGGAAGCCCAATGTGGGACTCGATCCTGGGACCTGGGATTGTGCCCTAAGCTGAGGGCAGACGCTCAACCACTGAGCCATATATATGTATATGTATATATATATTTTTAAGATTTTATTTACTTATTCATGAGAGAGAGAGAGAGGCAGAGACACAGGCAGAGGGAGAAGCAGGCTCCACGCACCGGGAGCCCGACGTGGGACTCGATCCCGGGTCTCCAGGATCAGGCCTTGGACTGAAGGCGGCACTAAACCACTGAGCCACCCGGGCTGCCCTAAATATATTTTTTATATAAAAATATAATAGCAAAGTTCTAGGAAGATTAAAAATAGGGAAAAGCTCATGATTTTGATGTGCATTTTGAAGATTATATTCATAGATGAATGATAGATGATGGCTAGCCAGAGAATCATTCTAGTAGAATTGGTAAGAGAGCAAGAATATTGGATCAGAATATTGCAATACTCACAACCGTAGTTCAAACCCTAGCTCCAACACCAGGCATCAGAATAGGTTTGGGTAAAATTTTTATTCTCTCTAAGCCTCAGTTTTCTCATCCAGAAAATTGGGCTAACACTAGTGCTCAATTCATACAGTTATTACGTAAATGAGATAATCTATGTAAGATTCTTAGCATAATGTATACAATATATAGCTTAATAAATGGCAACTATCATAGGAGCATACATATTTTTTGCATAATTTACTGAGAAAATACCAGACTATTGGGCAAGGATTCTAAAAATATACTTACTGGTTTCTAGTATTAGTTATTTCTATATAATATTTCATATGATCCATATGATCGTACAGATCAGTCTGTTGGCTGCCTTCCTCAAAGTTTCATTCAAAATCCCTGAGGAAATACTAGATGATGAAAGAAATTACCTTCAAATGTATTCAAAACTTACTAATACTTGTGAACTCTGGATAAGCTGTATTTAAAATCTGACTAGTAGCGCTGAGATGCCTTTGGGCTTTCATTAAATTGCCAGATAGATATAAGGAAGTCTGGGGGCCCGTGAACTTTAGGGTCTGGTCTAAGCTGCCAGTGCACAGCCCAGTGTGGTAGCCCAGATCTTCACCATCCCTGGTGATGACCCCACCCCAAGGTGAACACAGACTGAAGGCAGAATAAGTGAAGAATTATCATTGAAGAACTGAAAGCGTTGGAGAACCCCGGGAGCTGCTGGGGAATCTGGAGCCTGGAGAGCAAAAGCAGGGGCAGGGGCTCGGCAGTAAGCAGCAGGGGGAGCTCAGGCAGGTGCCGTCAGGATATCATGTGGGAAGTAGAGGAACTGGATGGGATGATGCTCTTTTCCACGGGCTAGCCTATTTCCCAAAAAGGACTCTTCTGAGTTACTGGCTACTGAGAAAGCAAAAGGTTATTATCATAAGAGCTGAAATTCAGAGATAAAAGAAAAGAAACAGTATTATGGTATTTAGAGACATAATGAGAAATTGGTCCTTACTAGAAGATACTGGGTTGAGCTATTCATATTCACCTCATACTATTTTGGATTGTCAGAATCTTCCAGGTGTCTCCTAGGGTCCCTGCAATCTGAGAACGATTGGTGTTCTATAATGTATTTTGACAACTGACCACAGGGACAATTCAATTTGTTAAGGAATCCTAATTATTTTGCCAGTGTTGTTCTTTAAAATTTCTTTTTAATTATAAAAAGAATGTAATTTCATTGCAGAACATTTGGGCTAGGGGATCCCTGGGTGGCGCAGCGGTTTAGCGCCTGCCTTTGGCCCAGGGCGTGATCCTGGAGACCCGGGATCGAATCCCACGTCGGGTTCCCGGTGCATGGAGCCTGCTTCTCTCTCTGCCTATGTCTCTGCCTCTCTCTCTGTGTGTGTGTGTGTGTGTGTGTGTGTGACTATCATAAATAAAATAAAATTTAAAAAAAATAAAAAGAACATTTGGGCTATGCAGTAAAGTAGAAAGAAGAAAAATTATAGTACTGAAAGGTACCTACTTTGTTTTTTCAAATACATGTTTTTACATCACTACCATTCATGCTGTCAGCAACCATCTTCCTTTATTTTAGAAAACTTAATATCATAGAAGACATTATTATGTTATTAAAACTACTTTTAAGCAGGGGCACCTGGATGGTACAGTCAGTTAGGTGTCTCTTAGTTTTGACTCTGGAACTGATCTCAGGGTTGTGAGATTGAGCCCCCTGTTGAGCCCTAGGGCCTGTTTCTGGCTTCATGCTTAGCTGAGAGTCTGCTTGGGACTCTTTCTCCCTCTGCCCCTCCCATCTGGCACACAGGCTCTTTCTCTCTCTTTCTAAAATAAATAAGTAAACCATAAAAATAAAATAAACCCTACTTTAACATTTCTAAACCAGCATTTTTCTTATGACAAAATTAATGCTTATTTATTATAGAAAATTTAAAATAAATGAGAATAAAGTCCATATCCTACCATCTGGAAATCACCATTGTACTAGGATATGTCTCTGTCTAGACTTTTTTTGCACATATATAATATATATACATATTTATTTTTGTACATATTTATTCTTTTTAAATATTTATTTATTTATTTATTTATTTATTTATTTATTTATTTATTTATGATAGATGTAGAGAGAGAGAGAGAGAGAGGCAGAGACACAGGAGAAGGGAGAAGCAGGCTCCATGCCAGGAGCCCGATGTGAGACTCGATCCCGGGACTCTAGGATTGCACCCTGGGCCAAAGGTAGGCACTAAACCGCCGAGCCACCCAGGGATCCCCATATTTATTTATTTATTTATTTGTTTATTTATTTAATTTTATTTTTTTCCCCATATTTATTTTTAAAACAAAACACGATCATACTTTTGAACTGTTTCATAATCTATTTGTATTTACTATGTTGCAAATATTTCTATGGTAATAAATATTCATCTGCATACTTTTATTTTTTAATTTTTAAAAATTTATTTATTTATTAATGTGAGTCCCACATCCGGCTCCCTGCATGGAGTCTGCTTCTCCCTCTGCCTGTGTTTCTGCCTCTCTCTCTCTGTGTCTCTATGAATAAATAAATAAAATGTTTTAAAAAAAATATCAGCTGTCTTAGGTCATTCAGGCTTCTATAACAAGTTACTATAGATTGAGGGACTTATAAACAACAGAAATTTATTTCTCACAGTTCTGAGAGAGGCTGTAAGTCCAAGAACAGGGCACTAGCATTTCAGTGTCTGGTGAGGATCTGTTTCCTGGTTCATAGATGCCCTCTTTTCATGTCCTCACAAAGCAAAAGCATTGAGGGAGTTCTCTAGGATCTCTTTTTTAAGGGCACTACTGCATCTCATTCATGAGGATGCCCCCGTCATGACCTAGTCCCCTTCCAAAGGTCCTGCCTCCTCTTCCCATCACATTGGGTGTTAGGATAGATATGATTGCAGGGGGAAAGGAAGGGGGGCACAGCATTCAGTCTATGGCACCTGGCATGGTTTGGATTACTCATCAGATATTGATTACTCTCCCTCCCCTTAGCAGTGGAATCTGTTTACACACCGCAGTAAGGTTGGAGTTTGCCATGTGACTTGCTCATGCAATGTTAGTGGAAGATAGGAGGCTAAAGGTCTAAAATGTGCTTGGGTGGTGGCCAGCGCTCTGTTCGTCTTCTGCCCTTACTGTGAGGAGAACATGCTCTGGCCAGCCTCCTGGCCAAAAGGATGAGACCTGGACCTAACCTGCATCTTGTGACAAGCCCAGCTGAATCCAATGCCCAAACAACTTTAGTGATCTGCACAACATAAGTGAGAATGAATGTTTTTGACAGTGAATTTTGGGGCTGTTTATTATTGATTTTTGGTGGCAATAGCTAACTGACACAATGCCCTAGCCACTTTTCTACTGTAATGTTTTATTTTCTTACTGATTTGTAAGAACTAAGGACATGATTGCTTTGTTAGTCTTATGTCATATATAATTCCCCCTATTTTGCATTTTCTTTCTAATTTTGGTTACTGTGTTTATTGATTTATGGAAGCTTTTTATTTCTTTATAAACAAATCTGACATTTTTTTTCCTTTATGGCCTCAGCCTTTGGTGTTATGCTTAGAAAGGCCTTTCTATCACAAGGTAACATAAATATCTCCTGTTTTCTGCTAGTATTTTCATTGCTTCAGTTTCTACAGTAAATCTTTATTCATTTGGATTTTTTTTTGGATACAGGACATGAAATAGATATA
This sequence comes from Canis aureus, assembly GCF_053574225.1. Lineage (NCBI taxonomy): Eukaryota > Metazoa > Chordata > Mammalia > Carnivora > Canidae > Canis > Canis aureus. The sequence continues at coordinate 22,380,505 of NC_135618.1, forward strand.
ATCTAATTCATATACATATTTGGGTTTGTTTCTAGGCATTCAATTCTATTTATCTGTCTTCCACCCAGTGGCACACAATCATGTTATTTTATTTTACTTCATTTATTTTAATCTTCTAGTATGAGTTCATTTATATTGATAAAACTATGCCATACCATTTGAGGATGCATACACAGGTATTAAAAGTAGAAAATAAAGGAAAGAAGCAGTAGTCACAAAATTCAGGACAGTGCTCACTTCTTAGAGTGAGGGCAGGGTTGGGAATTGAGAAGTGCATACAGCTGGCTTCTCCAGCCGTCTCCCACGCCCTTCTCCACACCCCCTGGCCTCTGTTCTGCACCACTCTGCCCATGCTCCCACTCTTTTCTTCCCTGTGGGTAGGACTGGTTAGCAGCCCCCTCCAATGCTCCGTGCCCTTTTCTGCTCAGAGCCCCTTCTGGGATTGCCATGACCGCCGTATTAAAGTCCAACAAGACTGAAAGCCCTCAGAGGCCCTCCAGTCCTGTCCCAGGTCACTCCCACATGGGAACCCTCTGCTCCTTCCTGCAACACCCAGTCCTCCTCCTCCCTAGCTGCCTTCCCCTTGATTGGGCACTTGAACCCACCTCCTCCTTTCACACTAAGCTTCCATGGCACCTCTTCTCCATGGTATGTTTCCTCATACTCTGGCTACACTTTCTATTTCTGGGAGTGCCTGGCTGGCTGAGTCCATGGAGCACGTGACTCTTGATTTCGGGGTTGTAACCCCCACATTGGGTGTAAAGATTACTTAAAAATAAGATCTCGGGATCCCTGGGTGGCTCGGCGGTTGAGCACCTGCCTTCAGCCCACAGCACGTGGTCCTGGAGTCCCAGGGTCAAGTCCCACGTCAGGCTCCCTACATGGAGCCTGCTTCTCTCTCTGCCTGTGTCTCTGCATCTCTCTCTCTGTGTCTCTCATGAATAAATAAATAAAATATTAAAAAAAATAAGGTCTCAACCACCCCCCCAAACTTCCTATTTCCTACCTCTGAACTTTTATGACATTTAATTTCTATTAACCTTTGTCACATATGTCTTTAAATTCTCATTTTTGTATTTGCCAATCAGTTATTAGCTCCTGGAGCTGAGATGCTCTATCCCAATATCTCCCATCCTCTGGAGTTTCAGACCATCTGAATGCAGTAGGCTACTTGGCGAAGACAGGATCGGATGACTAATGGTGTTACTCAGTTCTATTCAGAGTAATTGCAGGATTTAGGCAACTGTATATTTACTTTCATTATATCTTACTTTTCTTGCTCACGACAAGAAGGTGATAATTTTATTCCATAAAAGAATGGGACAAAACAAAATTGGACAGATGCTCTACACTTTTCAGTGTCCTGTGTCTTTATTATTATTTTTTAAAATTTATTTTTATTTTTATTTTTATTTTTTTTACTGTGTCTTTATTATTGCTTCAAATAAATGTGCTTGCTAATTCAGATATAACAGAAGAAGCAGTTTCTCTGGGGTGTGGCTGCATTCTCCAGCTAACTTGTGGTAGAAGTTGATAGGGTTTGGATTCTGCTAGATAGCTTAGGGAAAAAGAAAACATCTAACACACAATTTCAGTAAATTCTAGTTATTGAAAGCTCTTGGAGAGGGGGCTAAAACAAGTTCTGTACACACAGAGGAAACAGGCAAGTGGTCCATCCTTTAGAAGTTAGAGCCCTGTGCTGTGTGCACCATCTGACGATGGTCCACCTCCTTGCTGGACACCTTCACTTGGAGAGCCCAATGGCACCTCCAGCTCTTGGCAGCTAAACCTGGCTCCCTGTTTTCCCTCCTAAACTATTCTGTATCTCACTTGGTGTACCACCTTCTACAAGTTTCTCCAGGGACCATGGGAGCCAGGGGAGCCCTCCAGGCCTCCTTTATGGCTCCCCCGCACCCATGCTGATTTTCTTTGTGAAAACCACCAATTTTCCATTCCTGCTTTTGGTCCCCTCTGTTCAACCCGTGCAGAAGCCTCTTTGTGCTGTGGATTTCTTTATTTTTTTTTAATATTTTATTTATTCATGACAGAGAGAGAGGCAGAGACACAGGCAGAGGGAGAAGCAGGTTCCGTGCAGGGAGCCCGATGTGGGACTCCATCCAAGGTCTCCAGGATCACGCCCTGGGCCGAAGGCGGTGCTGAACCGCTGGGCCACCGGGGCTGCCCCTGTGCTGTGGATTTCCACAAATGCCACCTTGGTGATCTTTCTAAACTGCAAATGGGTATCTTTTGTCTCGGTTTAAAACCTGTTTCTGTACTCTCTGAATGAGACGCCCGTCCTCTCCTGCCTGCCTGGTGACAAACTCACCCTTGGAAACACTGCACGGGTGTCTTTCCTTCTAGGCCATCTTTGCTTCTCCCAGTGAACTCCTCTGTTCATCCCTTCCTCTACCTGTGTAGCTATCCTGCAGGTCTGCGACTGCAGTCTCACACTCTAATTGGGGTTTCCAGTCTGTTTTCTGTACTAGACCTGGAGCACTGGGATGGTGGCTGGCTTACTTTTGTACTGCCCTATCCAGCACACTGCCCTAATAGATGCTTGGCTAATGTCTGTTGAGCTGAACATGGCAACTAAGTCATCCCCGGCTTTGATGTCCAGCAGAAAGATGGACTTTGCTACCTTCTCATTTAAGTGTGCATCTTGGGGCCCCCAAATAGCTAGTAGCCACTGCATGCCTTTGCCTGTCCCTCTCTGCATTTGGCAGGGCAGTTCTTCTTCTCCTGCTCTACTTCCCATCAGTCCCCTCTCCATGTGAGTAAGCATATTTCCCCCCCCCTCCGTCTGCGTGGTGTCATGGAAGGGCCACTGAATTTGGAGCAGTAGACCTAAGGAACTTATCTTGGCTCTGCTAGCAACTAGCTGTGTGACCTAGGACAAGTCAAATGTTTTCTTCTTAGCCTCAGGCTTTTTTTCTGTAAAATGACAGGGGCAGTGGGTTAGACTACAACGAGTAGTTTTAGAAGTGCTCAGGGGTAGGGGGTGGCAGCTAGAACTGGGGCCTGGATCCTGCCTTTCACCAGAGCAGCTCTGTCTTGGTGTGTTTTGTTTGTTTACCCATCTTGGTAATATCTAGTTTGAACAAAGGTTCCCCTTAGGCAAAACCTGTTTGAAAATCCATGGCTTAGATGAATTTTAAAATCCGTTTCCTTTGTTTATTATTTCAGGAATTACAAATCCTTACTTGTTATTAAGAAAAAGGCTTTGCTGGAGGCGCCTGGCTCTTGATTTCAGCTCAGCTCATGATCTCAGGGTCCTGGGATCAAGCCCCATGCCAGGCTCTGTGCTCAATGGTGGAGTCTGCCTCAGGATTCTCTTTCCTCCTCCCTCTGCCCTTCCACCCCTCAAATAGATAAATAAGTCTTAAAAAAATAAGGGGTGCCTGGGTAGCTCAGTTAGTTAAGCATCTTACTTTTGATTTCAGCTCAGGTCATTATCTCAGGGTCATGAGATTGAATCCCAAGAAGGGCTCCTTGCTCAGCTCAATGTCTGAGATTCTCTCTCCTTCCACCCCTCCCCCTGCACACACTCTCTCAATTAATTAATTAATTATTTTAAAAATCTTTTAAAAAAAGATCAAAAGGCTTTGCTGGCCTTCTGAGAAGGATTCTTATTTGCTGGGAAGATTTCTTCTGCCACAGTTTTCTTAAAATTAAAATCTAATCATAGGTCCAGCTGGTTCTCCAAACTGACTTGACTTGTACAATCATGGCTTGTTTGTATTTTTATTGTCTTTCTAACCTTCGCTCTCGGTTCATGCTGAGATTTGTTAGCTGATAATAAAATACAGCTCTGCAGTGAGGTCATCTTGGAGATTAGCCTGCTGCTCTAAGAGATCAGAGGCAGGCCCAAACTTGACTTGTGTGATTTGCAAGGAAGAGAAGCATTGGGCATTGGTAAAATTCATTGTAACATTCACTGTCTAAAAACCATTTGTTAAAAAAAATACACTTAGGATACAAATGAAAATTTAAGTGCATTTGAGTGTAAAAGAAAAAAAGGCATTTGTTACCTAACTACCACATGCAAGATGCTGTGCTGGTGACAAAGGTGGGAAGTAAAAACCAAGACTCTGCTATGTCTTCTCTTACAGATCAGAAATCTGCTAAGAGGGGGATCCCTGGGTGGTGCAGCGGTTTGGCGCCTGCCTTTGGCCCAGGGCGTGATCCTGGAGACCCGGGATCGAATCCCACATCGGGCTCCCTGCATGGAGCCTGCTTCTCCCTCTGCCTGTGTCTCTGCCTCTCTCTCCTTCTCTCCCTGTGACTATCATAAATTAAAAAAAAAAAAAAAAAGAAATCTGCTAAGAAATGATCCAATTAACCCAAAATTGTGAGGTCCATAAATGTCTGTTTCCTATTGAAAATAAAGAGAACCTCATGAGCCGTACTGACTTCGTCGGTATCAGCTTCAAAGATAAATTCAGTTCTGACTTGCTCTTTGTCATCTGAATCTGAATTGTTTGCTGTTTGTACATTAATGGTAAAGGCACAGTACAAATTGTGTAATAACCGTCATTTGGCAACTGACTTCTGGTTTATTTCTTTAAATGAAGCAAACTTGCAAAAGAAAACATGGACTGCCTACACGCCTTTGCCTATGCCGTTCCTTCATTCTGGAACACTCTTCTCCCTGTCCTCACATCCCCTCCCTGTGTTTATCTGACTCTTTCAGTCTCTGCTTAAAGTATGACACCTTTTGGGGAGCCCTCCTTTCTGGGTTATGCATCCCTCCTGTGCCCTCCTGAAACAGCTGTAGGACCCTTGCTGTAGGGAGCACCTACGTCTTATTGTATCCGTTTGTTTCATTGTCACTACAGTCTGTAGTACTAACATATGCAAAGGACTCCCTGGCTAATCAGAAACACAGTGAATTCACTTAAACATGAATCCACACAAACGTGCATTCCCTTAATCCTCTTGGGGGGTACTGTAGGCATCACCACTGTATACGTGAGGAAACTAAGAGACTTAGGGGTTAAGTGACTTTCCCAGGGTCACATTGTTAGCATGTGGGAGAGCCAGGATTCTGATCCAGACAGTCCAGCTCCCAAGGTCTGCGGTGAGAACAGAATGTCAGCAGGGGTTGATTGAGGAGAACTACTTGGGAAGAGACATGCTTCTTGCACATGTAGGGCTCCTTCCCCAGCACACGGGATCCTGCTTCTTCCCCTTACCCCGGGGCCCTCCAAATCCTTCCCCTTTTCCACACCTTCCCAAACAACTCCGCTGCTCACTAATTTCCTACTCTTTGGAAATACTCCATCACTTGTAATTTGTTGTAAAATGGTAAAAGCAGTATTATATGATACTCTCCCATATTAGGTTGTGCAATTTAAGATTATTTCTGCCAGTTTCTTGAACATGCCGCTTAACCTCTCTGAGCTTTCCTACTAAGAAGAGTTCCATGGTTATGAGGATTCACTGAAAAGATATATGGAAAGTAGTTGGCATACTGCCGGGTGTACGCCCTGCCCTCATGGGCCAGTTTTGTTCAGCAGGACCCTAGAAGCTTCTCTTGGCCTCTGGATCCTTTCTGGTCCCGGAGGTGTCCCAGAAGTGACTTTGGGGTTGGAGGTGGTCTTGTCACCTACCACATGCTGCAGACACAGGGAAGTAAGTGGATAGGGACCGAAGCTACTAATCTAGTGTCTATGTCCCTTTGTATTGAGGAGGATCCCTCCGAGCTACAGATTAGAATGTGCTAGAACAGCTTCATCACTGGCTTATTTATTAACCAAGCCACGGAAAGTTTGGCTGAGGACCCTCACTGACGTGTGGGGTGTTAGTCTTTATTTGCTCTATTGCCTGCCCTCATCTTGATCCTTCGGTTTTATTTAAATATAAGAAACTAAGACCAATCCAAACAAAACAAAAAGGTTTATTGGCCCCGAGCTGCAGAGGCGCCCGGAAGACTCACCTCTCTGTCCAAGGGCCATTCATTATCACGGACTCGGAGGGTGTTCCTAACTTCCTGGTCCTCAGCCTCCCACAAAGCGACTGCAGGGACTTTTCATGAGATTAAAAAGTAACTATTCTGAAGGTTCTGCAGTGAGTAAGCAAAAGCTCCCTGGGGCACAGGCACCACAGGCTCCAAGTTAGTCACTTGTAATTGGACAGCCTGACCTCAGGGCCCTGCCGCCTGGGCTGATGTGAGCTGGGGGGACTCCGGGGTCACCGCTGGGGCCTGCCCCCGGGCCCAGCAGCAGGCTGCTCTCTGCAGGCGGGGTTTCACGGTCACAATCCTGAGCTCCCAGCTGTCTGTCACTGGGAGCAGCTGCCACTAGGGGGCAGTGAGGCAGCCCGACAGGACAGGACCCGAATTCTGGGCTGTGGGATCAGGATTTGGGCCTGATCATGATACATGGGGAAGTTCTTTTTCTTTTCTTTCTTTTTAAAGATTTTATTTATTTATTCATGAGATACACAGAGAGAGGCAGAGACACAGGCAGAGGGAGAACCAGGCTCCATGCAGGGAGCCCGATGTGGGACTCGATCCCAGGTCTCCAGGATCAGGCTCTGGGCTGAAGGCGGTGCTCAACCGCAAGCCACCCAGGGATCCCCCATGGGGAAGCTCTTTTAGAAACTCAAGCCCCCTTGCTCCATGCCGGGCATTTCCAGGCTGCCAGCAGTTGCTAAGCACTGCGTGTGCGCTCGGCAGGCCCCGTGCTAGAGGTTTGACAGGCTTTCATCCAGGGCTCCCAACAGCCCTTCTAGGTAGGCCAGGGCGGGCATTACCTCCCTACTCTACAGATGTGAACCAGATGCACAGAGGCGGATATCTGGTCCAAAGTTAAATAAGTTGAGAGCAGCAGAATTGGGACTTGAACTCCCATGTGAGCAATGCCACGCTCACGTGCATTGTAGGGGAGAGCACCTCAGTGCATGCTCTCCTCCCCGCCCCCAGCTCGCTGAAATTGGTGGGAATAGATGGGTTCCCCTCTTTATAACCAGGTCAATGGCCTTGCCACCCCAGTGCCCTGGAAGGGGGCTGTCGATTTGCCTCCAGAGTTGTCTCAGGGAGGGAGGCTCAGGCTGGTGACAGCCTAGCACCCTGGGCCAGGTGATTGCCTGGTTTTGGTTGAAGTAAGGTCCAAGCACAGCTGGCACTGTGGGGAAAGGGGTTCAAGGAGGCACGTGTCCTTCCCCTTCAAGGACAGGTACCAATCCAGTCTCACTTTGCTTGTTTGTGAGAAGCACCAACCGCAAGGGCCTTGGGGGGATTTTTGCCCCGTGGCCCAGACTGTGAGTGTCCAGTGGAGGGGTGTTGGATTTAGGGAGGAGGATTGGAGTCGGGCTGTACCTGGGGCTGAGGTCAAGGTTGAGTGGAGCCCAACTGAGGTGCTTTTCAGGTGGGTGGGCTCCTCTCCTCCCTCCCCGCCCAGGACTGTGGCCAGCACTGGGCCCAGCCCTTGGCTTCACGGGCCTGGGTGGACGGGTCAGAGAGGTGAAGGGATTTGCCCAAAGTCCCAGAACTGGGCATGGGCTCAGAATCAGAGCTCTGGGCCCCTGGTTCGCTTGCTCTTCTCTGCCCTGCCGGGCCCTGTAGCTCCTCTTTACTCTCAGTAAATCCACACCTGAGAACTGTGTGGCAGGTCTGCAGTGCCATCATCTCTGTTGGCATGTTGGATGTTGAGGTCTCTCTTCCAGGGTGAGATGCTTCAGCAGGGGCAGATACTGCCACCCTCTTCCCCCGGGGACTCTGAGGAGCTTGCAGGAGCGTCGTGAGAGCACAGAGGCACTGACCTGAGCTTGTGTGAAGGGTCGGGAGGCTACTGGCCTGATGCAGGCTATCGCCCTCACAGGGTCGGCCGGCAGCTGGGGGGGCCGTGGGCGAGCATTCAGGCGACCTTCTACCCGGTGGGAATGTGTCAGGGGAGGACTCCGGGTGTTCCGGGAGCACCGTTGATGGTATCTTACTCTGGGGGGCCCCGGGAGGACTCTGCGAGGGGGGGAATAATGCAGCTGGGAATGGAGGAAGGAGTGAAGGGGCAAGGGAGGGAGGGGCTACAGGCTCAAGAGGTGACAGTTTGGGGACAGCACTTAGTTTATTGCCTGGAACAAGAGCTGGAAGAGGGGAGAGGTAGGCTGGAGAGGAAGTCAGGGGCCGCACCTTGTGAATCTTGATGAAGACATCGGACATTCTCATGAGAGCAGCAGGATGAGAGACCTGGATTCCATCTCTTGCTTACAGCCTCAATGTGTGTAAAAGAGAAACCCTTTGAACCCTGTGGGGACTGCCTACAAAAGAAGGGGTGTGTGTGTGTGGGGGGGGGGGTATGTGTTTAAACTCTGGAGGCAGAACAAGTCCGGCCTCTATGCCAGGGATAATAACTAACCCTGGCACTCCATGCTGGCCACCAAACCAGCTTTTGCCTTCGGACATGGTTCAGTTCCAGACACTGGGGCTACAGAAGCTCCCGTGCATTCCGCTGCTCTGTGCTCCATTGCCTGCCACAGGCTGCAGCATACTCTCGGTGTGATCATGAGCTCTGCTGTCTGTCACCCTCACACTTTCAATCTCTGAAAGCCAAATGCCATATCTGGTGTTTTTTGTGTGTGCTTGTTTTTCTAAATGGGACTGTCTTCTCGTTTGTTACTATTATGAAAGTAATATATGTTCCTTACAAAAATTTAAACATCCCAGAAGTGTATATAATAGAGGGTGGAATTTCCTGCCTCCTCTTATAATCCCACTTCCCTAAGAAAACCATAATCCTTCCAGACTTTAAAAGGAATGCATATATATGTACGCCCAGACATTTTCTATTGCAGGATCCCATGCAAAAACAGGTTCTCTGGCCCCTTAAAATGTCCTCCAGTTCTTTCTGGGAGTCCCCAAGAGGGTGCCTCACCCGTGTCCATAAACCTGTCAGTTGTCCTTCGCATAGTAACTTCTCTGTCCCCACTCCAGTGTTTCTTGTGTATCTGCTGTTCATAGAAACTTGAAGAAGTTCACAGAAGCCAAACACCAAAGTCTCCAAAGTTTCCATTCCTTGGTTGGCAGAGCTGGGGCACCGAGTTTCAAGCAGATATGGGGAAAAGGCCATCTATCTACTCACCATGTGCCAACCATCCTTTGTCACTGGGCCCCCAAGGCCACACTGCTGAGATCCTGAGTCTTGACATCTCTTCTGAATGTCCTATCAATTTCTGCTGCCAATGCCTGCAGTAGGGGCACCAATTTCAGTCTGGGCGTCAAGTGGAAGGGGGAGATGCTCTTTTTTTTTTTTTTTTTTAACCTGTTCCTCCCCTCCCCCCAGCCTTTTTTTTTTTTTGCCCCTGCCACCCTCACAAAGAAAAGTCTTGTCTTTCTTGTCCTTTGCGTTCAAAGGGTTTATATGAATTTGCAGAAGCTCTTTATATATTATAGGTATTGTATTTTATTAACCTTTATATATTATTATTGCTAACCCACATTGAAAATATTTATATCAGTTTATCTTTAACATGGTTAGATTACAATAATATTCTAATAATGTAGGAGTTGTATATTTAAGTTAAGAACCTTCCCCTATCTGGAATTTGTTCTTGTGAATGTTGTGTGTTAAGTGTTATGCTATATGTTGGCAAATTGAACTCCAATAAAAAAAATAAAATCAGATCCAAAAGCTAAAAAAAAAAGTGAAATTTCTTTAAAATTCCTCAGGGTGCCTAGGTGGCTCAGTTAGTTAAGCATCTGACTCCTGGTCTCAGCTCAGGTCATGATCTCAAGGTTGTGAGATTGAGTCCTGCATTGGACTCCATGCTCCACAAGGAGTCTGTTTCAGATTTTCTCTCCCCCTCCCTCCCTCTTCTTCTCCCCCAGCTTGTGCTTGTTCTATCTCATAAATAAATAAGTAAGTAAGTAAAATCTTTAAAATTCCCCAAAGAGTTGGGTGTGGAAGCTAAAAGCTAAGAGAAGAGATAGACCAAGAGACCCATCTCTCTTGGATGCGTGAGTGGGAGAAGCTTGTTTGCTGAAAACATAGAGGATTGTGCCCTTTGCCAGCTTATAATTCCATCTGCTTCCTGCTGAGAATGACTCTCAAACTCTGTGTCTTTAGAGCCAGTCTTTCCTGTGTGATATTAGTCCAGGCTTCAGAAGTTTGGATATGTTCATTTTGTTGCATGTGGGGGCAAGCTGAAGAATCACTGTAGACCATGAGGACTGTGTTTCAGAGGCGGCCAGGACTCTCCTGTCCCCAGTGTCCAGCCCTGCCCTGGCAGGGTGGGTAAGTAACTATGAGTTCTGAGCTGCTCTGAGATCCTAAGATCCTTGATAACTCTTGGCTAACTTCATCAATGATGGTACCTTTCTGTACCTGGCACTTGTTGGGGCCTCAAAAATATTCATGTGTCAGATTGTCCGGGAGCCATTAGGAAGGAAGTACAGATGCCCAAGAAGATGATACCAAAAGAGGAGAACTTTAATGGCAGTTCTTTGTAGGGGAGATGGCATCCCTCCATTCATCTATTCAGCAGATATTTGTTGAGTGCCTGCTATGCTCCAGGCACGTTTCTACAGCCATAGTATGTCATTTTCTATCAACAACCAATTCTCCAATACCAAGTGGGTGTCCAACAATTCAACTCAATGTTGATACTAACTGTTGGAAGTCAGTGCAACCCCCACAGTAACATTAGGTGCTCAATCCCACAAGATTGCCCCACTTTAGATGTCAACTACAAATGGAGTCCCCAGACTACTGGTATTTCTGTCCAGGTGACTACAAAACTGGGGATTTCCATGGTCCTCCCACTCTCTCAGGTTTGATAATTTGCTAGAACAACACACAGAACTCAGGAACTTACACTTATGATCACAGTTTATTGTGAAGAATATAACTGGACCAGATGAAGAGGTACATAGGGTGAGGTCCAGAAAGGTCTCCACTGTAGGAGTTTTTGTCCTGGTGGAGTAGGGGCACACCATGCTCCCAGCATGTGATTATGTTTAACAATTGGAAGCTCCCCAAACTCTGTTTTTAAAGTTTTTATATGGAGTTCCATTTATAGGCACAGTTGATGAAATCATTGGCAAATGGTGATTGGACTCAATTTTCAGCCCTTTCCCCCTCCCCAGATCTAATCACATGGTTACTTCCTCTGGTGACCAGCCCTCATCCTAAAGCTACGTAGGGCCCCACCACTAGTTACCTCACCAGCATAAATTTAGCTATGGTCAGAAAGAAGTATGTTATGAATAAAAATACCTTGATCATAATGGGAGGAAGAGTAAATTATATTAAATGAAATGTAACTACAAAACCATTAAAGAGACAATCACTAAATGAATTAGAATGAAGTAGGGGCACATGGGTGGTTCAGTTGGTTAAGCATCCAACTCTTCATTTAAGCTCAGGTTGTGATTTGAGGGTCATAAGCTTGAGCCCCATCTTGTGCTCCACACTGGATGTGGATCCTGCTTAAGATTCTCCCTCTCCCTCTGCCCCCCACCTACCCCCATTGTCTTTCTCTCTTAAAAAAAGAGAGAGAGAGAAATAGAATAAGGTGCCCTCATTAATAAGGTTAGCCAGGAGGCATCAAGGATCTTAGGGTCTCAGAGCAGCTCAGAAATCATGCCCACCTCAGCAGGATAGGGCCAGACATTGTGAGCAGGAGAGTCCTGGCCCCCTCTGAAACACAGTTCTCATGGTCTACAATGATTCTTCAGCTTGCCCCTCTTTGCAACAAAACACAGCCCTGAACACATCCCTGTTAAGAGAAGTAGGCTTAGGTTCAAATCTAAGCTCTGCCTCTCATTAGCTGTATGAGCTTGGTAGATAATTCAGTGGGAGTGGGGGTCGGGGGCTCATCTGAAAACCTAGGTATGAATAACTACTTCACAGGATTATTTTGAAAGCTTCTGGCTCATAATGGAAACTTGACAATGTTAGTGTTCCTGTCATTCCTATTATGTCTCTTTGGCCTTCTCTGTCTGCCATGGGTGGGGGAGGGGGTGGGGTTGAGGAGTCACATAATTGCCATACAATTATTACTGTTTGGGGCAATTGAAGTTTATAAGCAGAGAGGACAATTTGAAATGGGAAGGACTCAGCCCAACCTGATATACAGTCTCTAAGAGGAAGCAGCCAGGTGCACATAAAGCCTTTCATATGGCTCAGCTGAAGGGAGCACAGCTGTTTGTGTGCAAAGTAAATATTGATCTCCTGAAACTCACTTTTGTCATCGAGTATCTGAAAGTTTGTCCCATGCTTCTGAGTAATGTCCCCGAGCTCAGGGCACTTGGGAAGGGTAGAGGAGTGGCAGGGGGGCCCCCTGACCTTTGGTTCTGCCCTGATTAGCATTGGTATAAATATGCTAGGGACATCCTAGATCAGTAGGACATATGACCAATATATGTAGAGGGTTTTTTTTAAAAGATTTTATTTAATTTTTCATGTGAGACACAGAAGGAGAGGGAGACAGAGACACAGGCAGAGGGAGAAGCAGGCTCCATGTAGGAGCCTGACGTGGGCCTTGATCTCAGGTCTCCAGGATCACGCCCTGGGCTGAAGGCGGCGCTAAACCACTGAGCCACGGGGGCTGCCCTATATGTAGTTTTTTATTGTAACTTTTGCTTATACCAGTGGAGACTCTTGACAATAAGATCCACAAACAACTGCATCTTCTGGATAAAGGAGCAAGCCTAGGTATCATAGATGTGGTGTGATAGAAAGTGTAGCAGAAACAATATGGAAAATGGGGCAGACAAATCTGGGTGAATCCCAACTCTGTAATTTACCAGTTAGATGATCTTGAGCTCTCTAATAATCAATCCTCTTAATTAAAGTTGAGATAAGAGTATCTAGAATTAAATGACATGGAATGAATTTTGTGTATGTGAAAGTATCGCCATATATGTCCTGACTTTTGACTATAAAATGACACAAATATATCATTTTGAAGACTACCTAAAATAAAGGTTTATTTTAATTAAAATAAACTAATTCTTGAATCCTAAATCTTAAGGTTGTCTCGAGATTTCAAGTGTCTCTATTCCAGATCACAATGAGTGGTGACAGTGCCTACCAGTTGGGTGAGCTACAAACTCCTGTCCCCAGGCATCACAGGCAGCAGAGTGACGATTGTCATTGGATTGTCCTGACCTCTTGGCCTCTTGTACCAAGACCTAGGGAACTTGACTGGGTCTCACGAAGACCAACCACTCAACTCCTCACGTTAATGAACTGTGATGACATTGTTCCTTTAGTTCTTTAGAATAATATCTTTGATAACCATCTCTTCAAGCTTTAATGGTGGTATTGAAAGTTAATTACAAACGCTTAGCTCTCTACACTCATTGTTAATGATAAATATTTTTTATACCTAAATAGAACCTTACTTTTTGATTGATGATGTCAGGATGATGTTTCTTAGATTTTTTTAGGTATTGACTGCACCTCACACATGTCATTAGATCACAGGCAAATGATGTTTAAATGTTTATGGCCTAGAAGCTGACAGACAAGTTGACACAAGAAGCCAAAATATTTGAGTTAGATACCTTGTAGCTGCTTTAAATGGAATTATCTCCTACTGCCTGTTTAAAGCAACTGAACATGATTATTTTTCCGTTTGCTTCTCTAGATCCTCAATGGTGTTCCACAAGACTGTCAATGAGGCTTAGTTTCAGGAAATGCCAGTCACGATTCAGCCAGTGATGGGGCAATCCTGTTAAGCATAAACCAAAAAATAAAATAAAATAAAATAAAATAAAAAATCTAGGGAGTGTTCAGGAAATAGATGTTTTGGTCTAGAGGCTGGCGACTGGGTGGCTACAGAGCTGAGCTGTTAGGATGTCGGCTCAGGGACCGAACACGGCCCAGACAGAGGCCTTGTTCAGAGCTCCTCACCTGAGTGGTTGCTCATTGGTACAGGGAGTCAGAAACAAGAAGCCTAAGACCTATATAGTTCTTGCCCTCTGAGGTGGTAGTGTGAAAGGAAATGTTACTGACTACAGCACTGTACAACTCTGGGGGAGACGCATCTTTGCTGTCAGAGAGGCAGGGAAGATGGCGTTGATGCTGGCTTCCAAAGGCTCACCTGGCGTGCATGTGGGTGGTGAGCACCAAGGTAACGTGAACATTACCTAGTCCTCCATGCTGTTGGCCAGCATCAGTTGGCTTGGGTTTCTCACCAGGCTCAGAATCACTGGATAATGAGAAGGCAATTTCTGCAGAAATCCTGCTCAATTGATTAGGCAGCTCCAAGGAGCAAGGGGGCAGGCTCTTGGTTGGAATGTCATTGTCGTCGCCACCACAAAATACTTATCAATGTGTTCATCACCACTGGCTACAGGAAATTAGGCTACATTAATTAGGGTGGGTTCATTCTCTGAAATTATATAATTGCCATTTTAGGTAAATAGCTGATGTGGCCTGCACCCAAATCCCCCTGGGCCTTTGTTAACCAAATGAGCACAGGTTCTATCCTGTCCAGAACTCCTATGGCCTTGAGTAAACTAGACCTGGACCCAGGCCAGGCCCCAGCCCCCAGCAGAGCCTGTATTCTCTAGAACCCAGAAGTCTGTCAGTGGATCTGGGGCCCCAAGGCTTTCATGTTTTCATAGCCAGCATTCTTTGTTGCCTGGGTTTTGGGACCCAAGGAAAACAGTCCAAGAGTACTCAGGCATGACCCTTCCAGTGGCCTCTCTTGTCAGGAGTCTGTCTCTTTCAGAGCCAAATCTGAGCTCTCCAGCCCGTGGGCAGCAGAAGGTTACTGGGGGATTATCAAAGGATTAGGAGGCTTTGCTGAGTGAGCATGAACGGGGCACTTTCTGCCAGAGTGACTTTTCTGAAACAGATCTGATCACGCCACCCCTCTATGGCTCTATGGCTCCTACAGCTGTATTTAGAAAAGTGTTGCCCAATCATCCTCTTCAACAAACTCACCCAGCACAGGGAGTGATTATTAAAATGCAGATTCCAGGGTTCACTCCCTGACCTCCCGAATCTGAATTTCTGTGTGCAGCATTTGGGAACCACAGTTAAAACAACCCCTGCCCCTCACAGATTGTTTTCTTCTTCTTCTTTTTATTTTTTGGAGAATTTTTAAAATTTGAGAGAAAGAACATTGGAGAGAGAATATGAGCAGGTATGTGGCGAGGAGCAGAGGGAGATGGAAAAACAGACCCCACTGAGCAGGGAGCCCAACAAGGGGCTGGACTCCAGGACCCAGGGGGTCATGACCTGAGCTAAAGGCAGATGCCCAACCAACTGAGCCACCCAGGAGCCCCCTCCCCTGCAGATTCCTATGTATGGTAAAGGTTAAGAACCATATTACATTACAGGATAAAGTCCAAACTGCTTAGCCTGGAGTACAAGACCTACCAGAATGTGGATCTGCCTGTCTCTATCTTCTCATCCCCCTGGAAGCACCTGCCCATCCTGCACTCTCTGCTTCTAGCCAAACTGATGCACTGTTGAGAATTAGGGTCTCTTACCCCCATGTTGCTTTCACTGCTTAGAAGATGCTCTCTCCCTTCCTCTGCCTTTTGTTATTTTTTTAAAAAAAGATTTTATTTATTTATTCATGAGAGACAGAGAGAGAGAGAGAGAGGCAGAGACACAGGCAGAGAGAGAAGCAGGCTCCATGCAGGGGCCCAATGTCGGGCAGTGGGAGCAACATGGGGGTAAGAGACCCTAATTCTCAACAGTGCATCAGTTTGGCTAGAAGCAGAGAGTGCAGGATGGGCAGGTGCTTCCAGGGGGATGAGAAGATAGAGACTCAGCAGCCAACTCCACACTAACCATTTGGAACTCTTCCTCTAGGAGACACAGTAAGCAAGATCACTGGACCCGAAAACCGGCTGGGCTGTGTAGATGCACCAGGGAGAGAGACTGTTTATCAAGCAGGATTGAGACTCTGTAGAAGTATCTTATTCCCAAAAAGGCTACAAACAGCTCCCAAGGCATGTGAGCCCCAAATCCAACCAGCTACTCACCAGATAACAACCAGGGATCAAGGATCAGTTGTTACATAACACACACACACACACACACACACACACACACACACACACACACATCGACTGGGGGACTCCAGGATCACACCCTGGGCTGAAGGCAGCGCTAAACTGCTGAGCCACCCGGGCTGCCCTGCCTTTTGTTATTCTTTCATTTCTTTTAACAATGTGTCCTCAGTTCTATCTCCTTTGGGTTAGGCTTGCCTCCTCTACTTACCTTGAGTGGTGCTAACACTGACTCATGTCCATTTGGGTACTCGTCTGTCTCCCCCTTGGACTACGAGTCACATGATAATGGGGGCCTTGTCTTGTCCCTGGGTCCCCAGTGTGTTCTATGCTCCTTGGCCCTTAGTAGTGGCCCATAAACAGTTGCAAATGAATCAAGTTCTCAAGGTAGAAGCACCAGAGACTTGCGACTACTGTGTTGAGTACATCCTAACAGAATGCAACTAGTAGCAGTGGTATTAAAATTCTCTTAAGGGGGGAATCCCTGGGTGGCTCAGCGGTTTAGCGCCTGCCTTTGGCTCAGGGTGTGATCCTGGAGTCCCGGGATCGGGTCCCGCATCAGGCTCCCTGCATGGAGCCTGCTTCTCTCTCTGCCTGTGTCTCTGCATCTCTCTCTTTCTATCATGAATAAACAAATAAAATCTTAAAAATAAATAAATTCTCTTAAGGACAATAAAGGGGTTAATGCAGAAAAAATCAAGGGAATCAGATTAACGTGCCCTTTGGTAAGGATTATTAGGCATAATGTATGCAACAAGTTACAAATGGAGGTACAATCACAGGTCCCACTGTGGTCTGGTCCTAACTATGCAGAACCATGCTCACAGGTCTGGGGTTGGATTGGCAGGGTACTGGGGTGGTGGGCAGGGGGAGGTTGGCTATAGCTGGGAGTCAGGGGACCCAGAGGCTGAAAGTAAGTAAGATAGAGGTCCTACCCAGGACTATAAAGGAGAAAGAAATCAGAGGTCTAGGTCAGCATTGGCAGGCATACCAAGGGCTGGCACTCCTAAGAAAAAGTAATGTCATGAAGTCCTAAAGGCGACCACTGTGGAAGTGGCCATGAACACCACCATCGTCAAGAGTCAGGAACCAAAGACTAGGCCACGAACTGTGAAGAGTTTGGAAAAGGTAGGGCTAGCAGGACCCTCCAAGAGCTCTGGAGACAGCATGGCAAGCTTCTTCAATGAGATTTTACAATAAAAGTCTTGTTTTGGGCAGTCAACTGAAGACTAGCTGTGGGCCGTGTGTGTGTGTGTGTGTGTGTGTGTGTGTGTGTGTGTGTGTGTGTGTTCATGGGAACATGGCCTCCAGGGATGGGTGGGCACCTGGGCCTGGTATCAAGAAACCCCTTGACAGCATTCTTAACCTCTTCTCCCTTTTAAATAAACAACAGAAATGTATTTCTCATGGTTCCGGAGGCTGGAAGTTTCAGATCAGGGTGCCAGCAGGGGGGATTTCTGGTGAGGACCCTGTTTTGGGTTGCAGACTGCTGACTTCTCTTGCATCCTCACATGGAAGAAGCAGAGAGAGGAAGCAAGTTTTCTTGTTCCAACCTCCCTCCTTGGACTCTGCTACTGACCACAGCTTTTGTGGTTTTAAAAGAGGCCACTATTGTTCTTTCTGCTCTGGCCAACCGTCTATCTCCTTTCTCTCGTATCCCCCACCAAGTCAGATCGTGGCAGGTACACCTATGTGTTTGCCTGTTTGAAACTTTCTCGACACTCTTAAAGCTGCGAGCCTTTTTCCTTTTGCAGGTGTCTCTGATATGAAATGCAGGTTCCTAAACACCCTCCACCTGCTTTACCTCTGGTGGCCTTTTTCAACCGCAGCCTCCCTGTGTAGATGGAATCTGTTCCCAGAGCCTCAGGGCATGTCAGCCCCAGAGTGTTTATTCCAAGCGTCTCACCATTATGCTCCTTTAGCTCTCTTAGATCCTTTTGTGTCTTCATTTCTAGTTTGGCCAGTATCTGCCATTCTTTTCACCTCCTCACAGAGTTGAATGAAACAAATATTTGTGTTCATCAGATTTCCCACGGAACCATGCTGCGGGAGTGTCGTGAAGCACTACTGTCCCTGCGTGCCCCAGCTTCCGCCCTGGGCCTCATGCTCTGTGCGTGACGCTCTGGGCAGGACGGCCACCTGCTCTCTCTGCTCACAGTTACTGTTTCAAGTCCCATCTCTACCTATTCTCCTGTCTAATCCCAAACTCTGCTTCTCATTAGTGTTTTAAGCCCTGCCACATATCCCCTTCCTTTCTTCTCTCTTTCCTTCCCTCCAGCACTTTGGGGGTAATTATAGAAATACTGTGATTTTTGAGAAGAGGATCTGACAAGCATAGACATGCAGTTTTGGCCTTTGCTTGATACCCATCTGTTTCTCTGCTCTTCTTTTTAATTAAAAGGGTGGAAGGTGTGAGCGTGGGCTGGAGACGGGATGGGGGCTGTCAAGACTTGAGCCTGATTCGGGCTCTGACATTGAGTCTCCCTCTGGCCTTGGGCAAGTTCCTTAAATCTTCTCTTTTTTACTGAATAAAGAGTCCAGGCTGTTTCTTAGGGACAGGCTGAAAATTGTTGAAAATGCTAATGATTAAAAATATCTTCACAGCTGCATCTTTGGACAAATTCCACATTCCTTTCTGCAAGGTCCAGGGTCAGATACCCTGGTTTCCCTCTGCCTGAGCACCTTCAGATAGCTGGCCTATATTTTTATAGAACATCGAAAGTAGACATTCATTATTTGTAATTATTAAAAATAAAAAATACTCCCAAGCAAATTCAAGTAGAATGTGGTTATAAAAGCCAAGATCTTTTGCCAAAGAAAAATGTGTGTGTGTGTGTGTGTGTATGTGTGTGTGTGTGTGTGTGTGTTATGTAACAACTGATCCTTGATCCCTGGTTGTTATCTGGTGAGTAGCTGGTTGGATTTGGGGCTCACATGCCTTGGGAGCTGTTTGTAGCCTTTTTGGGAATAAGATACTTCTACAGAGTCTCAATCCTGCTTGATAAACAGTCTCTCTCCCTGGTGCATCTACACAGCCCAGCCGGTTTTCGGGTCCAGTGATCTTGCTTACTGTGTCTCCTAGACAAAGAGTTCCAAATGGTTAGTGTGGAGTTGGCTGCTGAGTTCCTGGCAACCCATCCCAGGCTTGCAGGAAGGGTTCTGGGTTCTCCTGAGGACATGTGTGCTTCTAAGCAAGAGTTTCCAGGCTTGTTCTATTGAGAGCAAACTTAGCAGCTAGCTGCTTGAGTTTCTTTGGAGGGAGAGTGTGCGCTTCTCCACCTGAGCCGAAGAGCACAGTTTATTTCACCTCTAAGGCCAGCTCCTTTGCGGTTGATCCAGGACCAGTTGCTGCCAGTGTACAGGGACCGGGAGCCTGTTACAGCATTGATTTCTTGGCTTAAGTCTAGAAGGGCTCATTTTTGGCTCTTTGGTGAGTCAAAAATGATATTTCTATCACATCACTTAAGCCAACCAAGCTAGGCTGCTATAACCAAGATGCAAACTAATTTGGGCCACCTTGTAGTCTGGGAGGAGTGTGTGCTGCATTGCTGGGCAGCTCTGCACCCCCCAACTCCCTCCCCTCCCCACTCAGGAGCCCAGAGTTTTTCTATCTTGTAGCTCTACCATCCCGAGTCTTTGAGGTTGTTTCTATGGTTGAAGCTGGGTCACCACAAAACCAAGTCCAGACAGTAGATTGGAGCAGAGAGCATGGAGGGGCACTCCTGTTCCAGTGGTGCATATTATTACTTCCATTTTGTTCTGCCAGAGCCAGCTTAGCGACAAGACTGTCCCTTACCACAAGTCTTGAGGATGCAGTCCCTAACTGGACGACACACCACACCATTACTCTGTCATTATGGAAGAAGAGAATGGAAACTGTATTGTCATAATAAATCTTAGCTATGATCACAACTCTATGCTGAAACCTGTAAGTGCTCCTAGCCAGTCTCTGAACACAGGGCTGGCCTTGGGGACCACCACCACATAGGCCCACCAGTAGTGAGAGTTCTCATAGCCCCATCACTTCACTGGATTTGATACTTTTTATGGACCAAATATTTGTCTTCCCCTAAAATTCATATATTGAAATCTAATCTCCAATGCAATCATATTAGAAGGTGGGGGTCTTTAGGAGGTAATTAGGTCATGACGGTGGAGCCCTTATGAATGGGAGGAGTGCCCTTATAAGGAGAGGCTAGAAAGCTAGACCACTCTCTTTCTGCCTATGAGGATACAACAGAGTCAGCCATCTGCAAGCCAGAAGAAGACTCTCACCAGAGCCTGGCCATGTTGACACCCTGACTTCTAGCCTCTAGAACTGTGAGAAGTACATTTCTGTTGGCCGTAAGCCACCCAGTCTGTGGTACTTTGTTATAGCAGCCCATGCTTATAGGTGGGCTTACTGTGGGCTTACTGACATAAGACAGTATTATTTGACTTTCTAATCTTTGCCAACCTGATAGGTGTGAAGTAGTATCCTGTTAATTTGAATTTCTATTTCCTTGATTACTAGTGAGATTAAACATCTTTTTATGTTTAGTGACAATTTGGGTTTCTTCTTCTGTGAAGTGCCTATTCGGATTCCTTGCTCATTTTTCTTCTGGGCTGTTTGTCTTATTGAATCATAGGAGTTCCTTATATATGGATACTAGGCGGGAAGAGATGATTAAACACAGGGAGATAGGAAAATGAAGGCCTTTTAAGGATTTGGTTTGGCTGAATTATACATATATAATGGGGACTGACAAGGAATAAAGCTGAAAGGGTAAACTGGGGAACAAATGAAATGCCAACGTGAGGGTTTTGAATCTTATTCTGAGGATTATGAGAATCACTAAAAACTTGAGTAAGTGAATGATCCTTTTGGGAAGACTCTCCTATTCCTTGCCCCTTTCTGCTTGTCAGGATTGCATGGGCTGCTGCTGCTGGGCTCCTATAAGTCGTTCATTCATATTCTCTCTCTCTCTCCTCTTTCCCTCTATCTCAGTCCGTTCAGACTGCTGCAATGGAATAGCCAATAGTGGGTAGCTTATAAAGAGCAGAAATTTATTTCTCACAGTGTTGGAGGCTAGAAGTCCAAGATCAAGGTGCTGGCAGATTCGGTATCTGGGGAAGACCCACTACCTGTCACAGGTTGCTGTCTTTTCCCTGTAACCGTACATGGCAGGAGGCGCAGGTGGTCTCTCTAGGGTCTCTTTTATAAGGGCACTCATCCCATTCACGAGGGTGCTACCTTCATGACCTAATCACCTCCCAGGGATCCCTGGGTGGCCCAGCGGTTTAGCGCCTGCCTTTGGCCCAGGGCGTGATCCTGGAGACCCGGGATCGAATCCCACGTCGGGCTCCCGGTGCATGGAGCCTGCTTCTCCCTCTGCCTGTGTCTCTGCCTCTCTCTCTCTCTGTGTGACTATCATAAATAAATAAAAATAAAAATAAATTAAAATTAAAAAAAAAATCACCTCCCAAAGGCTCCACCACCAGCTCCAAATACTGTCACTTGGGGGTTGGATTTCATCATGTGAAGTTTGAGTCTCTCCCAACTGCACTGATCTGATCTGTTTCTGGGACAGCTTCCCAACCAGAGTGGTACTAGAGCTTTGTTCTCATCTCCCAGTAATTAGCACAGTGCCTATTTCAAAATAGCTGCTCTGCAATGATTACTGAACAGAATTCAAGAGCTTAATTTTAGGAAGTATAGTATCCTTGGATGGGAGAGAAGATGTTAGAAGCTGGAACATCATTGGCCAGGCAAAAAGTAGTAAAGGTAGTGGAGATAGGACAGTGATAAAATCAAAATAAGAGGGACAGCTGGGAACAACCTAGTGATGCTAGAAGCTGCATCTTGGCACCTGGCCAAATGCAGAGCGTGACGGGAGGAGGGGGGAGGAGAAGGGGGAGGAAGAGAAGGATGGTGACTGAGATTTTGTGCCTTAGGATGGGGAGAAAAGTCATTCCTATAAGAGAAGAAAACGATCAGGTCAGAATCTGAGAGAGTAATGATAATTAAAAATTTTTTTAAAGTATAAAGTAGCCTTATAATTGCCTAGCATTCTGTAGTTCTCAAGGCTTATGTCTTTTTAGTGGTAAATACCACTAGGTACTCCAAAAAGGGGAAACTTTCTTCAAAGAGGAGACTAAAAATGAATGCAGATTTCCTGGTTCTTCCCTGACATTTTTGCCTGAGATCCCAAATTTAAAAATTAATCAATCTATTGACCATGCTATTTTGTTTCTTTAGAGCTTCTTCATCAGCTGAGGCAATGGACATGGATATTTGGGGCCAGGCCCTTAGATACTGCTTTAGGCAGGAATTGATGCTATGCCCATAAGATATCTTGTTGCATGAGATGCAGCAGATGTGAAGCAGGTAAAAAGCCAGGCTCAGTGACACTTTCCTGTAGGCTGGCTGCTGTTGGTTGTTATCCATTAGGATCTTTTTGTATTTTGGAGCATCAACCAACCCTGGATATCTAAAATGATAGTTTCTGAGCTTGAAAATAATTCCCATTCTCCATCCTGAGAATTATCTTTGCTCAATTGGAGTTAAAGTCCCTACTGTATAACAGGGAAAAGATAGCAAGGGGTCTGGGGGTCCCTAAAAGGCATTTAGAGCTGCTTTTGATATCCTTCTAATACTAACTCTGCTTACTCACTGGAACAGGTGGGACAATATGGCCTGTGGGCCAAATCCAGCCTCACCCATTCCATTGGGTAATGTCTACAGCTTCTGTGCCACAGCAGCCAAGCTGAGTGTTTCAACCAGAGACTATATGACCTGCAAAGTTGAAAATATTTACTATCTTTACAGAAAGTGTGTTGACCCCTGCATAAGAATGTTAACACCATGAAAACAGAGGCTGCGTTTTCTCTGCTGCTTCATTCCCAGAAAATGAAACACTGAATTCTTTTTCTGTTCCTCTTCTGCTCTCAGTTTCCTCTTTCTCTTCTTTCTTACTCCTTTGCTTCTCTGGCAGCAGTTAGTATCATTCAAGACCAAACAGACTTCCAGGCTCTGGTGGAAAACAAACATAGCATTACTGCTAAACTGTGTGCCTGGAATGCTGTCTGACCAGGTGGTATCTGTGCTGCGCTTTGTGGATGAAATGTGCTTGAAACTGACCATGACACAAGACTATGGGATTTGGTAATAGCAAGCTGTGGTTCCTTATGAACATTACAAGTGTACAAGAACAAGAGGATGACTAGTTTAGGCAAAGTCTCACAAGACATATACATCTGAATCTAAATATCAGGCACCTGCCCAGCAAGCTGAGTATGTGTCATGGTGAGCTTTGGGAAAGGCTCTGAGGAGAGTACCTTTTGGGAGTCCTCATGCCATATATGTTTCAGTTCTTTAGGTATATCAGTGAAGCTAACAAACTACTCAATAATGACCATGATGATATAGGTTCAAATTCTGACTTCTTGGTTTCCATGGAGCTCCACATTGGGCTATGTTGGTATAGAGCCAGCTGCCTCATGGCTTCCCTCCCTTTCCTGCTTTCCCAGTGGGTCTTATGTGCCACAGATAGACATGGCCTACCCAGGCCCTACAAGCAGACTTCAGGACATTTGAGACGGGAATTCCAGAGTTCTGGGTCTGATGGGCCCATCTCATTGGACATGGGAATGAACTAACTGGAGAAGGACCAGAGTGGGGCATGCAGGGAAGGCTGCATGGCCAGCCAAGGAATTTGATCTTTGGGGGGACTTGGTTTCCTTTTCCAATAGGACAGTGAAAAACAAATAATTATATAAGGGCTTAGTATTTGAGCACTGAGTTATTTTGCAGTTCCACAAACCTGTGGTTCTATGCATCTGAAACTTCTAGTACCTAAGCTTTCCCCAACTTGACAACCACCTTGGACATGTTGTAGCCATTCTGCCCTATATATATCAGGAATCACAAACTATTAGTCTCAGGATCTGCTGAGGCACTGAATTACGATGTTGAGGAAACCAAGTCCCACATAGCTTGGGCCCAGCGGTCTAAGTCTTTCTGGTGCCTGAAACAGCTGTCCCATCAAGGTGACATTGCCATATTTCTAGGGGACACCTTCTTCCCTTTCATAAGCTTTGCAGGCCTACTGGTACAGAACTCTTATTGGCCCCAGGGCAAGAAACCTGGAAATCTTTCTTTCAGGCCCAAAGCTTGTTGCCTGCTCCACTTTTCCCTTACTGTCTAGTAAGGGAAGGAGCGCCATAAGAGCAGGCACAAATGAAGCTTTCTATGAGTTTTTTACTCAGAGTAAAAGGGATTCTCTTTTGATTTCCACTATTCCAAAATCTCGAGCTCCCCAAAGAATTGGAACTCGAGAAGATCTGGCAACAAGTCATATTCCTGGAATATCTCCTGAGTGGTCTTGTTTTCTGAATTGACTCATCACTTTGTCTTCCTCTTCTTTGTAAATCTCCGTTATTAAACCAGATTGGGAGACCTTTCAATAGAGTAACATGTTCTCAGATTTGAGCCACACTTCCAATGTGAATTATCCTTAAACCAAAAGAAGTATGGACGTGCCTCCTCCTCCTTGATTTTTTTTTTCCTGCTTTTGTTCTGTGATTGTTTTTTTTTTTTTTTTTTTTTTATACCATAGCATCACTGTTCATCTACCTGCCCTTTGCTGCTGTCTTTAGCTTCTTGGACCTTCTTCTTTTTCATATTCTTTTCTTTGCTGGGTTTTTAGAGTGTTCAATTCAGCAAGTCATTGTTGAGTGTTTTTTTGTGTGTCAGGAGCTAAGGAAAA
The DNA here is from genome assembly GCF_053574225.1 of Canis aureus. NCBI lineage: Eukaryota > Metazoa > Chordata > Mammalia > Carnivora > Canidae > Canis > Canis aureus. The sequence goes on from NC_135618.1 coordinate 22,405,222, forward strand.
TGAGAAAAAAAGACACAAACATTGCCAGTGGAGACCTCAGGTGTAGTAGAGACAGCTATACTGAGCTTCCCTCTCCCAGGCAGGGTGGGATTTTCCCCATATCTTCCCTGGATGCCTTCCTAAAGCCACCAAAAATGAGTGCTTGTAGCCCCCAACCACCACCACCATAGTCTCCTCCCCTGTGATCTGGTAGTTGCTGGTTTAAATAACAAAACCAGCCAGAATGCAAGGGCCTGTGGTAAGAGTCAACAGCACACTGGGTTTCCTCAACCTATTTTAATTCTAGTTAAAAGGGTTTTATGGCTTGGGTCATCGGTAGAATAAAAAAAAGTTAAAACCAGATTAAGCTATGAGGCTACCAAAGTGGTTTTGTAAACTCTATAGTTACCTCTTAAGCATTATTATGTGCAAAGGAGCAAGCCAGTACCTGTGCAGGATTTAAAGTTGTGTAGCCCTCTGCCTCTGGGGAGGCACGGAAGCCTCCTTGAGGAGGGAAAGTAGGTCACCACCTCATGTTTGCTTTCTTTCTTTCACTTGCCCTTCTCAGGAACAGTTACTGGGTCTCAGCATTTCTCTTTACTGCTGTCCTACCTCCCCCCAGGACTCTGGATTATACCCCTGGTGTGATATGCCACTGCTGTAGAAAGTGCTTGAACTATATGGACCCTATAGATAAGACCACCTTGGCAAGGTGCTGTTTGGTCTCCTTGTCCACAAGTCTTTTGAAACAGTTTAAAACAATTATGTTCTGATTCTTCATGAGTTTTTCTGCAAATAATTAGATGTCCTGTGAAACACTACTCCCTAACCTCCCTGGAGAAGATACACACATCAGCACTGTGGAAATGGCATGGTACTATATGACACTTCTAACCAGTTCCAAAGACATGCTGGATCTCATGACCAACCAAGCATCCACTCTCACTTACCCTTGCTTCCTTGTCTCCTGTCCCAATTATACCTATGAGGCAGGCACTCAAATAAGCTGGGCAAATAGATTCAGGCAATACCCACCTGACAATGGATAATATATATGTGCATTACCAGTTGGGTGTTTTCTTCAAACCCTACAAACAGACTTGACATGGACCATCAAGACCAGTCCATTCACTTCCACCCCACCGTTGCAGAATCTTGCCATGACTAGTACTTCTGTGGCAATAACTCTTATAGAAGCTTACTCAGTGACAGGAAGCTACATAGGCACAAAGGATGTCTAATTACCAGATGGTGCACACCAGGGGGATGAGTAAATTCAAATGGTCTGTGATAAGTACATTTGTACTTTATTTTCTCCTTAAAAATAACACACACACACACACACACACACACACACAAGAAAGTAGATCCACTGAAAATGAGAGTGATAGTGCTACTAGGTCAGGCTGGGGTTTCTCCTTCTGTGGTCTGCATAAGAACGGTTTTGCATTTGTTTGGCTGGGTCAGTTTCCCCATCAGGTGTTCCAGGGGAGCAAGTCAAGTTTGGTTTCTTTCTGAAAGAGCCCCCTTTGGAGTTTGCTGAGGGCCTGCATGTGTTTGTTTCTGCTGCTGAGGTGGTCCAATCAGATGACCATATGGCAAAGGCTCCTGCCTTTTGGGCTGCCCAGAGTTTCTTCTCAGCTCTAGTGAATGAGTATTTTGGAGATCAGACCTGTGGAAGGAGATCAGATGGACTCTTGTCATCATAGTCATTTTTTGAAGAGATGATACATCAGCTTTTATTTTATTTTATTTTTTATTTTATTTTTTAAAGACTTATTTATTCATGAGAGACACAGAGAGAAGGCAGAGACATAGGTAGAGGGAGAAGCAGGTCCCCTAATGTCGGTACCCTAATGTGGGACTTGATCTCGGATCCCAGGATCACGACCTGAGCCAAAGGCAGATGCTCAACCACTGGGTGGCCCAACCACTGAGCCACGCAGGTGTCCTGGTACATCAACTTTTCAATTTTAAAAGTTAAATACTTGTTGATCAATTGCTGAAGGAAGCTCAGTGGAGGATCTTGTGATTTTGTCAGATCTCCAAGGTTATGGGCTATGCTTGTTTCCTTTTCTGTGAAAAAGTTGGACCAGATGACCTCTCAGGGCCTTCTAGCTCTATGGTGTAGATGTTATAAGGACTCATGCCATATGTGTGCACATGCTTGCCTCTTAGAGGGAAACTGCACCCTCTGTGCAGTTTCCACAGATTGTCATAGTATCTTTTGGTTTGTTTTTAGCCTAAAATGTTATCATGCTCTTTCTGTCTTAAAAGTCATGTTAGGTCATTCATGAGGTACAAAATTCCCTTTGTGTAGTTCCTACAGAGGTGGCTCCTGGGGGGCATGAAAATCTGACAGGAGAATGAAAGGATAGGAGAAATTGGAGCAAGGGTTTAGGACAGCAGGTTCCAGATCAAAGCTCAGGCATTATGCCCAGCCCCTGGAGAAGTGGACACCTTTCTAACTGGAGAGGCATGGTCTTTAAGTAGAATGTACAGGCTGAATTCCTACACTAGTTGTGGGAGGTAGGAGGAGTGTCAGCAAGGAGGGGGTTAGATGTAGGCCTGCCCAAATTTAGACAAAAAGTGATTTATCAATTATCTGGCTTAAAAATCACACATGCTCTTGAGAAGATGATTAATCTAACATTAAGGGCTAAGAACATTCTTTGAGGTGGGGCAAAGATCCCAGGCAAGGCTGCAGGTACTTCAGAAACTAATTGATAAAGATATGTTATATATGGAAACTCTTTAAAAATAAAGAAGGATCAGACTCAACCCCCCCCCAAATCCAATTAAAAATGGGCAGAGGGGGTCACATAGGTGCCTTAATTGGTTGAATGTCCAACTCTTGGTCTTGGCTCAAGTCATGATCTCAGGGTCGTGAGTTCAAGCCCTGTGTTGAGGCAAATAAATAAATAAATAAATAATGAATGAATGAATGAATGAATAATGCAGAGCACATGAATAGACATTTTTCCAAAGAAGACATACAAATGGCCAGCAGACACATGAAAAGATGTTCAACATCACTAATCATGAGCGAAATGCAAGTCAAACCCACAATGAGCTATCACCTCACACTAGTCAAAATGGCTAGTATCAAAAAGAAAAGAAATAATAAGTATTTGTGAAGATGTGGAGAAAAGGGAACCCTACTGCACTGTTGGTGGGAACATAAATTGGTGCAGCCACCGTGGAAACAGAAATAGCATATGATCCAGTAATTCTACTTTTGGTTATTTACCCAGAGTAAACAGAACACTAATCCAAAGGGATACATGCAGCCCTATGTTTATTGCAGCATTATTTACAATCAAGATATAGAAGCAACCCAAGTGTCCACTGGTAAATGAATGGGTAAAGATGCGTATATTGCGGTGAGCACAGCATAAGGTAGAGACAAGCTGAATCATTATACTGTACACCTGAAACTAATGTATCATTGTGTGCCACTACACTCAAAAAAAGAGAGATGTGACACATATACAGTGCAATATTATTCAGCTAAAAGAATGAAATTCTGCCATTTGTGATAACATGGATGGACCTAGAGGATATTATGTTAAAGGAAAGACAGAAAGGCAAATACCATGTGATTTTACTTAAATATGGAATCTAAAATTCAAAACAAATAAGCTAGAAACAGATTCATAAATAGAGAATAAACTGGTAGTTGCTGAGGGAAGGGGTCGGGGGGTGGGTGATATAGGTAAAGGAGATAAAGAGATACAATCTCTTAGTTGTAAAATATGAAAGTCATGGGGATGAAAAGTATAGCATAGAGAATATAGTCAATAATATTGTAACAGTGTTGTATTGTGACTGTGTTGAGCATTTGGTAATGTATATAATTGCCAAATCGTTAAATCTTCACAATTTATGTTGTACACTAGAAACTAATATAATATTGTATGTCAACTACACTTCAATTAAAAAAAATGCAGATAAAAAAAAGATTAAGGGTGAGAAACTGAGCTGAGTTGTTCCTGCTTCTGGAAAATACATGTAATGGTCACTCAATTGTAAACACCTTTAGGATGTTTCTAAGTTGACTGATCATCTATCACCTAGTTATCTACCAAAACCTTGACCCTTATTTGTTTCCATAAAACAGATTGTGACATTCCACAAACTTCATCCCAAAAGATATTGTCCAGTACTGAGTCTTTTAAGAATTCCAAACATTCTTGATAACCAGATACACTGCTCTCTAGATAATGAAATGTTGGTGTGGTTCTCACTCATAGTTTGGGGCTGGGAAGCCACCAGCCGGCTGAACTTCCTCAAGCGGTGCTCTCATGTGTGTTTCGAGGCAAGTTTGAATGTTTTCTAGAATTTATTGAGAGAAACAACCTTTTTCTTGTTTGTAAGACATTAAGGGAAATTATTTTAAAGTGGTATAATGTAAACAAGATTGTAATTACAATTTGTTTCATGACATTCATTTGCATACAATGTTATACTAAAGAATTTTTGCAAACCTTGGTAAAGGTAATATGTCAGTAAGCAGGGTTAGGGTTTGAATCACAAATTTATTTATTTAATAAGAGTTTCCCTTTTATTTTTTAAAATGATTTTATTTATTTGACACACAAACACACAGAGAAAGAGAACAAACTGGGGGAGCAGCAGGAGGGAGAGAAGAAGCAGGGTCCTTGCTGAGCAGGGAGCCAGATGCTATGGGGGCTCGATCCCTGGACCCTGGGATCATGACCTTAGCCGAATTAAATGCTGTAGGTCACGGACCATCAGCACCCCTTACCTTAGCCCAGAGATGATCTAGTTTATCCCTCTGAGAAAGAATATACCAGGCTGAGGTAGGGAGACCATTGGTAGTTCTAGGAAATACTTTTGCTACCCAATGAGTTATAAAAGGGGTTCATCACTGCAAGTGGTTTTCAAAGAGTAATTTTCTACAGGCGTAAACAGCAAATACAAGATTTATAAAATGAGGAAGAGCAACTAGAAAATCTTAGTAGAACTAACATTCCCTGGACAGGAACCTCTACTTATGCATTTCTGGGTCCTCTGGAGATGGAGGTCAAGGTTAATCTTGCCCAGTAGCTGTTAGGTCTCTACTAGTCAAGAGGAAGGGGAAAAATTCATCGCAAGCATGGCTTTGAAAAGGAGTTATTTCAATCAGTGGCAAGATTCGTGGGTTTTTTGCAATTAAGAAACTGGTGGGAAGAACAAGAATTTTACAGGAAATAAGGTTTTGCACATCTTTGTTTATTGAAGAAATGTTTGATTTTATTCTCCAGGTAAGTTGGGACAGAATGGCTGAATTAATTTGTCCCTTTAAAGTCCCAGGCTTGGGGCACCTGGCTGGTTCAGTCAATAGAGCACATGACTTTCAATCTCAGGGTCATGAATTCAAACCCTACGTTGGACATGGAACTTACTTAAAAAAATTTCTTTTATGGCAGCCTGGGTGGCTCAGCGGTTTAGCGCTGCCTTCAGCCCAGGGCCTGATCTTGGAGACCCGGGATTGAATCCCACATCGGGCTCCCTGCATGGAGCCTGCTTCTCCCTCTGCCTGTGTCTCTGCCTCTTTCTCTCTCTCTCTCTCTCTCTGTGTGTGTGTGTCTCTCATGAATAAATAAAATCTTAAAAAAAAATTCTTTTAAAGTTCCCAGGCTTAAGCCAAGGCACCTGGATACTGGCTCCTCTTCCAGTACTTTCTCTAGTGCTCTCTCTCTCTTTCTGGGGAATGGGGATGGGGTAGACATGCTCCTTACATGGAGCACCATGCCAGGACAGGATCCTGTAGGTACCTAACCCAAGATTCATCACAGGCCAGGATATATACCTTCTATTATTTCTTCCTTCATCATCTTGATATATTTTTAAATTAATTTTTTTTAACTGTATTAAGGTTTAATCAATAAAATTGTAAGATATTTACATCTACAGTGTGCTGATTTGATATACATATACATTGTAGGAGGATTCCCGCCATCTAGTTAATTAACATACCCGTCACCTCATAGATTTATCTTTTTTTTTTTTTATTTGGTCAGAACATTTAAATTCTATTCTCTGAGCAAATTTCAAGTATATAACACATGTTATTGACTATAGTCATCATGTCTTACATTAGATCCTCAGACTTTACATTTACAGCTGCAAGTTTGTACCTGTCTACCAATCTCTCACTATTTCCCTCACCATCCAACCACTTTTCTTCTCTTTCTATGGGTCTGGCCTTTTTCTTTCTTTTCTTAAGATCCCACATATAAGTGATACCACGCAGCCCTTGTCTTCCTCTGTCTGACTTATCTCAGCATCATACCCTCATGATCCATCCATGTGGCCACAAATGGCAGGGCTTCCTTCTATCTCATGGCTGAAGATTCTATTGTATATACATATCACTCTTCTTTATCCATTCATGTGTCCATGGAAACTTAGATAACTTCCATCTTGGCTATTGTAAATAATCTAAATAATGTGAACACGGGGGTGCAGATATCTCTTGAATATCTTGTCATTGCCTTTGGATCTATATCCTATTTTTAAATTAATTTTTAAAGTAATCTCTATATCCAATGTGGGGCTTGAACTCACAACCCTAAGATCAAGAGTAACATGCTGCGCCAACTGAGCCAGCCAGGTACCCCTTAATATTTTTATACAGAACAAAGAGCTGTCTTCCTAAAACAGACAGTAATCTTTGCTCTAACCGAATATGTCCACCATTGAAATGGAGTGCTGGTTAATTTACTTCCTTTGAAATACAAACACATGAACAAAAACATAAGTGTCAAGTATCCAACAACCCAAACATTTAAAAATTCTCTCCTATTTTCCCTGCTTCATATTTCCAAAACCCAAGTCTTTTCACCATAAGCAAAAACATGTGGGAAGGTTCTTTTCAAAAATGCTCTCCCACGCCACCCAGATGGCTTCTCGATTATAAAAGGAACCTACACAACCCCTGACTGGACAGCTCCTCAATACAGAACTGCTGGGGAGTGGCAGAGATGTGGTGGGGATCTGGTATGAGTGGGACTCTCCGTGGGAGGTATATCTGGGCCTTGGGGCCCCTCAGGCCCAACTGACCAGTCCCTGAGCTGAGGATCTGCCTCAAACAGTAGACTATGGAAGAGTGGCAGGAATACCTTTGCTTGTCGGCTGGCTCCAGCGGCTCGAGGGTGCAGAGGGAGGTCATGAGTTTCAGTCTGCTGTTTAGCAAAATTCACAAATACCTGGGGAGGAGAGTAGGAGAGCAAGGATAGGTAGATGTTTCTAGAATAATGGTATCCTCCACCCACCCACTTTCTTTCTCTCTTCCGCAGTTAATGTACAGCCCTGCTAGAGCAGCTGTGTCCTGCAGGAGTGGAGGGGGGCCCACTCACAAAGCCTAGCCACCAGAGCCCATGACAGGGCTCCTTTCTTAGAATTCTGTCCTAAGTCAAAGGAATTCCCATGGGAGGATTCAAAGGACTCGGGGTAGATTCTCAGCTAGCAGCATCCTCCTAAACCTCTAAAGAAACTGACAACAACAACAACAAAACAAAAACAGAAGCAGAAGTCCCATCTCCTCTCTTTTCTGCTCTGTATTCAGTGTGCAGTATGACTGTGACTCCTGCTCCTGCCTTAATCTGCTGGCAGGAAGGTGCTGGTGAGCCAGTTCCCCAAAGGGTATATATGGAGACTTGCCTATTTCCACTGCTTTATTAGACTGTATTAAGGATGTTTATTTAAAACAAACAAATGGCAACAGCAAAACCCCCAGAAATAACTCAAATGTCCAAGTGGATGAACGGATAATGCGTTTAATGGATGCATTTAATGGACTACGACTCAGCCTTTAAAAGAAGGATATTCTGACACATGCTACAACATGGATGAACTGGGGGACATTATGTTAAGTGAAATAAGCTCAACACAAAATGACAGATACTATATGAGTCCACTTATATAAGGTATGTGGAGTAGTCAACAGAAAGTTGAACAGTAGTTACCAGTGGCTGGGGAAAGTGGTTAATGGGGAATTCTTGTCTAATGTATATACAGTTTCAGTTTAGGAAGATGAAAAATCTCTGGAAATGGATGGTGGTGATCCATTTCACAATAATGTGACTGTACTTAATGATACTGTACACTTAAGAATGGTTAATTATGTTATATTCACTTTGCCATTATATTAAAAAACCAAGTGATCATATTAAAAACCCTGATTCATGGCACAACGGCTTATAAAAAAATCAACGAATTGAATGCTCTGAATGGGTCCATTTGATTGTATGTAAATTAAGCACCAATAACATTGATGTGAAGAGAAAAAAAAAAGTCACCACCACAACCCAGGAAGGATGAACTAAAGTCATAGTGTGGTAGGGAAAAATGATGTAAAGTCAATGAAATTTGCTGATGACTAAAATATTGTGGAAAACAATTTCTGACCTACTAAGCTTTACCCTAATGAACAGAGGAACCAGACGATTGAAAATCAGGTGTGCCGGCCCAGCCTGTGCACAGCCCCACTCTGCACGTGGTGTCCCTCGGGCAACTTGCCTGGTCCAGCGTGGTCTGCGTGACCGAGTACTCCTCAATGAGCAGGCTGTCCTTGTGGGAGATGAGCAGTCGGAAGATCCGGGCTAGGGAAGAGGAGGAGACCTGGAACTGGAGCATGTTGTAGTGTCTCTCCCTCTGTACGCTGCCCGGGAAGTTTCCCTGGAAGAACTGCTCCACCGGATTCAAGTCAGGAAGCAAGTCTTCCTTTGGGGATTTGATTTTCATTGTGACAATGTAGCCATCTCCAAACCTAGGGGACATGCATGGTGGCATGGCACAGGCTTGTTAGTGGCTGAGGTAATTCCAAAGTAAGGAATAGATTCACCAAAAATATTGGGGGTTAAAGGCCTATACTACAAACCTTGTGTGCATGTTTAAAACTAGTAGGAAAAAGCCTGTGACAGTTCCTGAAAAATAGTTTGATACTAGTTTTTAGAGGTCTAAATGTGTGGTGAAGTGAGTCGCCAGACCTGTGACAGCTTCCTGTGTCCAACTCCTGGAGACATGGATGTTCTCTGCTCCTTTCCCTCCCACATACTGCTGAAGCCCCTTAAGGAGATCACAATCACCCTGAAGGCCTATAGGACTAGCATTAGTAATGGAAATTGCTAATTACTTTCCATCAGTAATGGAAAGGCTTTCTCCTTCTTCAAAGAGATCCCCAGGAGGAACAAAGACTTGGGGAGGCAGTACTTCCAGAAAAATGGGAGCTGCTAGGGCAGGACCATCAGTGCTTCCCTCTTCCCCTCACCAGGTGAGCTGGTCACCCACATGTGGATACAGAATGGTCCACCAGGGAGTGTGTGCACAGCCAGCTAGAGTCCTTACATGCTTATGTCAGGGTATACTGTGTAAGTTATAATTTAGTTCAATACTCCTTCCATGACCAAGGGTTGTTCTCTATAATAAAATACAGCTTTCCTTTCAGCTCTGGAAAACTGACTGTCCCTCCAGATAGGAGACATTCTCTTCTCACCTGTCCTACCATGAGGATATTGATGAGTGAGAGGGAAACCAGTAGGGAATCCTTCCACATCTCCTGCAGTTGGACCCAGGAAGCTATGACACGGGACTGGTGACCACATATGCTGACGTCTCCCTAGATATTTGTGCAGTCTCCAAGCTGTAGTTGCTCAAGAAATCATGGGTCAAATACCCAAATGCAGCTTAATCTACTAGACCTTCCTCTCAATCACTTATCTGCCCTGATGCATATGAAGGATGATGTGTCCTGTGCCACAGTCTCATGGGTACAAGACTAAGCATCTCGGCCTAGATAAGCTGGGTTATGTACTGTTCCTACAACCAACTAGCACAGTGACTTTTATATTCTGGGCTCTTAAAAAGTGTTTGTTAAATAAGTGAATGATAACTACAAATCTACCCTTCCTAGCTGATAAAGCATATCAGAATGCAAGGAAGCATGGCATTATCACCCTAATCTTATTTTAACTGACTGTTGGCTTTGGCATTCAAACTATTATTAATAATGCATTATTACAGTAGTTTACAATTTATGGGGACAGGATAATCCTACGGAAGGTTACTGGCATGGTCACTTCTCAAATTCAGAAGCATAAACATGTCTGAAAGGAAAAACGATTCTACAGTTATTTGGTCTCCTAACCATCCCTATGTTGGTTATGGACTCTAATTAAACAGGTCATCAGTGCTGGATCTGTTGGGATAAATGGTAGGATAATGAGGCAATGGTAGTGACCCTCCCTCATCCCTGCCAGGGTCTGCCTATGCCCTAATCAGAACCCCATCTGGAGACTCAGGGAGTCCTCAAGCACAGGCAATTAGCCTAACATAGGGAAGTTTCTTTCAGCACAGCAGCTTTCTCTGTCTGCTGCTGTGGAACAAGGTCCAGACCACATGCCTTTCTACCCTTGGGATAAGGGCAGTAGGACCCTCCCAAGTGTCAGTAGACAGCACAGGGCCTGGCTGACCCCCCTCTACCCCCAACAAAGGTAACAAAGGTGAGCCCCCAGCATATCCTTACTTGTACTTGAGGTGCTGAATGGTGCCCAGACACTGAAAGGTGCCCTTTACCATGATGGCCAGCCGGGTACACAGAGCCTCACACTCCTCCATGCTGTGGGGCAGGAGAGAGGAGGTAAGGAGTAGAGAGGACTCCTGTCTGCCCACCTGTTCCACCCCAGCCCCTGGGAATCTCTTGCCTGTGGGATGTGAGGACCACAGCTCTCCCTTCTCTGATGATGCTCACAATGGTGTTCCACAACATGCGGCGTGCCTGGGGGTCCATCCCTGTGGTGGGCTCATCCTGTGGGGAGGCAGAGGGTAGGGAGTTGGGCCTGGAGCCAGCCTCTCTTGGTTATTGCACCCTCCTTGGCTGACTCCCTCTGAGCAGTTCTGCTCTCTGGCCGACAATGTACAAAGTGCCTCCCCAAGTGGTTAAGACTTGGGGAACCCAGTCTTCAGGTAGGGAAGGCAGGAGGTGATCCAGGAGAGTAAGAAGACATTACGCATACCCACTGACCCATTTCAGCCCATGAATGGGTTAAGGTTGATTAAGGCAACAGCAGAATTATCTTAAAAATAAAAAAAACCCAACAACCTTACACATATATTTGCAAGGAGGCAGAGAGATAGCCTGGGAGACTTTTATGAGTCACTCCCAAGCCTGTGACCCATACCCTCATATACCCCCAGACTGCATGGGCACAAGGGCCTTGGGTCTGGTGCAGCTCCAGTGAGAATCACATGAGCCCTTGATCCAGGCCAGTGTTCCTGCCCCCCTTCCATCCCAGGCTGACTTCTTCTAGCAGTGAAGAAGTCACTTCTTCTACTATCTGACCAGAGGGACTGACCTTCCCTGCTGTGAGCCTATGGGTCCACAAGGGACTTCCTAGGGGCTCAGAGTAAGAATATGTTGTGACTCTAGTTTCCCCCCAAGAGTTGTGAACTAGACACTGGGTTGATTTGCTCAAAACATGCAGGACAAGAAATAGTCTAGACGAAAACAGATCGCTGCATGTTCTAAATCTGTTGGCCCACCCACAGAGATGCAGCACTTGGTTTGCCCCTGAGCCCATCTGTCCCCACAGGTCCTGGTGGCTCTCACCAGCAGCACCAGAGGCGGGCAGCCCATCAATGCAATGGCGGTAGAGAGTTTCCGCTTGTTGCCTCCACTGTAGGTGCCGACCAGGCGATCTGCATAGAGAGACAGGCCCAGGCTCTGAATACTCCAGTTTGCCACCTAGGGAAGAGGAAGAAATCCTACTGTGGAAAGACAAACAAGCAAACCTCCATAATTCAGTCTTGGATTCCCAGATCTCACACCTGCAGGATGACAGACACAGCTAGGTTGAAAGGAGGCTACTTACTGGCTCATGGGGTGGTTAATGGACTGGGGGGCCAGATGTCTCCTTTCCATACTGTGCCTTACATAGCAGTGTGGCTTGCTGCTGCCCCAGAGAAATGACCTTCAGCCTTATGAAGAACAAGACAGTTCTTCTCACCCAGTGTCCCAGACTATGGATAAGGGTGGAAGAGTCCCAGGGTCTGATGGTGGGTCTTAGGCCTGATGCTTCCACCCTTTGACAGGGTCATACTTGAAGTCTCACACATCTCATATACACTTATCAAGCAACTGCTATGAGTCAGGCACTGTACTGGGCACTGGAGAATAATGGTGAACACAGCCATTGCTGTCGTACCCACAGATGGAGTGGGGGAAGACACACAATCAAAATAAACAGAATGACAGACTGTAATAGTGCTTTGAGGAAAATCAACAGGAAATTATGATAAAGAATACCAAGTGTGTGTGAGTGTAAATGTGCACAGGAAGAAAACTGGAGAAGTCTTTGGAGACAAGCCTACCCTGCTTCTGCCTTCTGTACTTTTGTGCCTCTGCCTCGATTGTTCTTCCCCTAGATAACCACATGGCACACTGTGGCAGCTCCTTTAGGTCTTCAGGGGTCACTTCCTCTGTGATGCTGGCTGGCCCTGTGCCCTCCCTACCAGAAGTGCAATCCCTCCCCCAACAATTCATCCCTACTTTATTTTCCTTTACTGACTTTTCACTCGTAAATGTACAGTATTATTATGTGTCCTTCCCACTAGAATGTAAGCTTCACTTTTAACTTCTTATTTGGAATAGTTTCCAACTTACAGAAATGTTTAAAAATAAGAATACAAAAACATTCATAAACACTTCACTCTTTTTCTCTCTCCCTCTCTTACGTGCACGCATGTGCACATGTGCATGGATACACACACTCACACACACACATGATTTTTTCAGAGCTGTTTCTGCTAAGTTATATACTGTGGCCCTCTCTCCTTTAGGACGTTAGTACACTTTAGTGTGTACTTCCTAAGGAGAGGAATACTCTTACATAACCACAGGACAGCTTTACACAGTCAGTAAATTTAACATTGTTCTGATACTTTCATCTCATCTACCCTTCACAGTTTGCCAACTGGCCCAGTAATGTCTTTTGTGGCATTATTTACTATCCAGCACAGAATGCAGTCTAGTGTCCATTACTGTTATTGTGTCTACTTAGTTCTTGTGATCAGGAACATTTTCATAGCCTTTGTCTTTTGTGACCTTGATACTTTTGAAAATTACAGTCCCTGTATTTTTTTTTAATAGAATGTTCCTTTGGAATTTATTTGATGTTTTCTCAAGATAAGATCCAGGTTACACATTCCCAATCAGAATATTATGCAGGAAAAGTTGTGTCCTTCTCAGGTATCATCTCTAGGGGCAGGACATGTCCAGATACCCCTCATAGGGGATGTTAATTTTGATCACCCAAATAAAGGTATTGTCTAATTTCTTCATTGTGAAATTATTATGCTTTCCCCTCACAACCAACAAGCATTCTGTGGGAGATACTTAGCTATACAAATATCTTGCTTTTCATAAAAAATTTTCCCTTGATTCTTGTGCAATCCAATCTTTACTATGATCACTGAAAAACGATTTTCCAACTCTGTAGTTTCTTCCACCCTAATCTGTTGGTTCTCAGCATTTGAGTATAGGCAAGAACTATCTTTGCTCTTATTTATTGATTTAACACTGTGAAGTTAGGAATTCCTATGTTTCCCCCGATGTTTTTTAATTTACCATGGTATTTATTATTTTGCTGTTCAAATTGTCCCATGTTTGGCTATTTAGGACACCCTTTAAGATGGTTCCTGTATAGGTGTGACATGCCTTTTTTTTTTTTAAGCACTTTACTTTCTGGCTTAATAAGATGTTCCAGGCTCATTTGATACCTATTCTGTCCCAGCCCTGGAATTTGTCATTGCAACAGTGTTATAATAGCATTATATATATATATATATATATATATATATATATATATATATATATATATATAATATTATAGATGGTAGCTACCCTTCTGGTGGGTAATGCTTAAAGTATGGAGTTATCAAAGCACTGTTATACACCTGAAACTAATGTAACATTGTATGTCAACTATATACTGAAATAGAAAATAGTGGAGGAGAAAAGTAGAATTCTACATGTGCTCTTTTGCCCTTTGCTTTTTTTTACTTAACAATATCTCTTGGAAGTAACTCCAGATCAGTTCAGAGAGATTTTCTGTGTATGTGTGTATGTGTTTAACAGCTGCATTTATTATGTGTCTATACCATAAATTGTTCAACCAATGTCCTATGCCTGAATATTTAGGTAGTGTCCAGTGTTTTGTGACTACTAATGCAATGAATAACCTTGTGCATATGCATTTTGCACTGTGGGAGGTATATCTTTGGGGTAAATTCCCAGAAGTAGGATTGCTGAATCAAAGGGTAAATGCATATATTATATTATTTATGGAGCCAGGGATTTTCTTGTTTTGTTTGCTGCTAAGCCTCCATCTTCTACAACAATATTTGGCATATAGTAGACACACAGAAAGCATTTGTTGAGTGGACAGCATGCTCCAACTTTCCCATCTCTAAATAAATTCACTCTCATGAAAGAGGCTTAGGGTTTACGAAACTCCTGAGTGCCAACAAGAAACCATTTTTTTACCCTTTCAATTTCATCTGCTGGTACACCTCGGAGCCGGGCATAAAGGTAAAGATGTTCTCGCCCTGTGAGCAGATCATCAACTGCATCAAACTGAGGACAGTAGCCCATACTTTGGTGGACGTCAGATATATTAGTTAAAATACTGCAAGAAGAAAAAGCAATTAGCAAGTTTCCTTCAAAGGGGGATGGGGACAAGAGAGCTAGGGCTGGAAAACTGCCAATAGGATAAGCAAGCTATCTCTTCTCTTCTGCTTTGCTTCAGAAATGTGCACAACATTTCTAAATCAAAGCAGGGACCCTTTGTTTAGAAAATGATGAACTGAAATTCTGAGCTTTGAATCCAATAGATCTTTCCAAGTTTCTCTGTCTATAAACTGAATACCTGTTATTCAAAGGTATTGAATAGTTTTGGAATGGATCACCTCATATGTGGGTTTATTTTATTTATTTTTAAAGATTTTATTTATTTATTTGTGAGAGACACACACACACACACACAGAGACAGAGACACAGGCAGAGGGAGAAGCAGGCCCATGCAGGGAGCCTGACGTGGGACTCGATCTCAGGTCTCCAGGATCACACCCCGGCTGAAGGCAGTGCTAAACCTCTAAGCCACCCAGGCTGCCCAACATATGTGGGTTTAAAAACAAAGGGAAGATCAGGCTTTAAAAAATGACTGGTGAGGGGCTCCTGGATGGTTCAGTCTGTTATGTGTCCGACTTGTGATTTCAGTTCAGGTCATGATCTCATGGGTCTTGGGATCAAGCCTTGCATTGGGCTCCTCACTCAGTGAGGAGTCTGCTTGAGATTCTCTCTCTCCCTCACCCTCTGCCCCTCCCCCCATTCAGTACACACTCCCTCTCTTTCTCTAAAATAAATAGATCTTTAACAGAAAAAAGTAAAAGAGGGATCCCTGGGTGGCGCAGCGGTTTGGCGCCTGCCTTTGGCCCAGGGCGTGATCCTGGAGACCCGGGATCGAATCCCACGTCGGGCTCCCAGTGCATGGAGCCTGCTTCTCCCTCTGCCTATGTCTCTGCCTCTCTCTCTCTCACTGTGTGCCTATCATAAATAAATAAAATAAAATAGAAAAAAAAAAAGAAAAAAGAAAAAGAAAATGACCAGTGATTTCTGATCCCTTTCAGACATTTGGGAAGTAACTAGAAAAGATGCAGCATCCTAAAGAAAGTAAACTTCTCCATTTGGGTTTATTGGCAGAGATACAGTAAATGAAAGAGGAACCAGTCAGATCAGTACCCAGAGCAAGAGACTGGCAGGGAACAAAGAAGAAGTGAATTGAGTTCTATCAACTCCCTTTGATTCCCACTAGAAAATACAACTCCCTTTCTCTCCCACAAGAAGACACATTGCCTTGATGAAAAAAATAAATTATCTAATCTGGTCTAATCTCTCCCTGCTCTTCCTGCTTCACTTGTAGCTTAAAAGATGGATGCAATAGGATGGGACAGAGAGGTGCTATGCAGTCTCTCCCACTATAACAAAAAGTACTTCAGTATGACTGGGCCAATTAAAACTACCCAGGGAAGCAAGGAGAGTACTTTGCCAAATTCATGGGAGTTGTACTACTAGAGAAACCCAATCCTGTATCTTAAACCTACAGCTGTGCTCTAGTTTCCACCTCATCTAGCTTCCATCTTCTAGGCATCAGGGACATCAGGCTGTGTCTTGCTTGGACTTGTGTCACTTGATGTTTTATGGTAAGTCCTATTATATCCTCCTGCCTGCTATTCTTTGGTCCCTCAAGATGCCTTTTGCTACCACTGTCAAATTATTTGCTTGGTTGTAGGCTAAGCTGGATCTGCAGATGAAACAGATTTGGCCACAGCCTGACTTCACTCCGGCTTGTTCTTTTGCAAGCAGACCCAACAGGGATGGATGGGGAAGATCAGAGAACCAAATTCATCCTGTCTGAGCCATGTCCAGTGAGCCTGAAGCCATATTGCTGAGGATGGCTCCCAGGTGAGGGAAGGAGGCCTCAGTCAGGCAGATGCTGAGCAGAAGTCAGCACTGCCTAACTCTACTTATAAACCAGGGCAGAGGGGTCCTCCAGGCACTTCTAATGCCTATGAGCTTTGCTGTTCAGGGAGCAGCCTGGGAAGTGGCAAGCAGCATAGGCTCACATTCCTGACCCTGTGCCACAGAGGACCAGTCTGTTTACTCACACCTTATTACAGAGAGCAGCAGGCACTTTCCAGAATCCAAGGACACATGCCAGTTTTTCCTTTATAAAGGCTCCTTAGCCTGGCCAAGCCAAGCATCAGCACAGAAATAGCCAAATCAGACTAAAGTCCCTGAAGGCTCTTCAACCAGTCCCCATCTAGAAACTCAAACCAAAGAAAGGATGCTTCATCACAGAGGTTCTTAACCTGGGACCCAGGGATCCTGCAGGATCATAAATGTACTTCAGGCCTCAGTAAATTCCTTTAAACTCTTTGCAAAAATGTATGGAGGGAGATAATGGGGGATGATGGTGTGTGTGCATGTGTGTGTGCGTGTGTGTGTCTTTTTAAGATTTTATTTTTTTCAAGTAATCTCTACACCCAGTGTGGGGCTCAAACTTACAACCTCACGATCAAGAGTCACATGCTCTACCAAATGAGCTAGGCAGGTGCCCCAATAATGGCCTATTTTTATAGGAAGAAAGAAAAAAAAAAAAGGAAGAAAGTACAAGTGTTCATCAGGTGCTCAAAGGAGTCTATAACCCCAAAAAGACTAAGAACCACTGACTTAGTGCTTTACAGAAGTTTCCAAGAACCCATGCTTACAGGGGCATGTCTTAACAGTCATAATTCAATTCAATTTTCCAGACAGTCTACGTCTTGTGCTTTCTGGACTGTGCTCTCTTAGAGGCCTACTCTTCTGCACAGATCTTCCATGCACTCAGAGTCATCCTCAGTGCAGGGTCTCACGTTCATTCTCCTTATGCTGCGATGGGAACATGGCCCTGGGCCTGGGAGAGACACCCTGAGATGGGATGAGCAGGACACTCACCTCTTGCCTGCTATAGTGGCGTCACCTGAGGTCACTGTGGTGTCCCCAGTAAGCATCTTGAATGTAGTTGTTTTGCCAGCTCCATTCACTCCCAGAAGACCAAAGCACTGAGGGAGAAGACACAGAAATGGCCTCATCCTAGAGCCCAAGAGGCCCAAAGAGGATAGACTGTCAGGTATGGGTAGGTGGGAAACATTTTTGACTTGTGCTGCCATTACTGAGGCCACTAGACATGTGTGGAATAGGCTAGCTGAGTTTGCCACCCCAAGATATGCTACTTTGGTGTAAGGATGACTTTGAGCTGAAGGGAATTAAGAAGTAGCAGATACAAGAAAAGCTCTCTTCCCTTCCCTGTTTGGCTAAAAGTGGGGCATATATTTATAAGGTGTCCCCTCTTGTCCTCTCTACCAGGAAGAGCAAAAGTTAACTGCCAGTAGCAACTTTAGAGTCTGGAGACAGTGCCAGAAGTATCTACATAGCAAACTTCACTAACTAGTCTTTATTTAGCATTAGTTTACCCCATATTTGCCTTTCTATTATTTGCCACCCCTACTGACTTATGGTCCTTTTCCTTTGTCACGTCACTTCTCTAAAAATGTATCATTCCTTTGTCAAGAAGCTATATAAGCCCAAATTCTAACCACTGCTTGTGTCATTTATTTCTGATCATTCCTTTGTGCATGTGCCATGCACATGTTAATAAATGTCTGTTTGCTTTTCTCTTCTTAATCTGTCTTCCATCAGTCCAATTTACAAAGCCCTACCAAGAGAACCCAGAAGGGTAGATTTTCCTCCCTTACAATGACCACTGAGCACTTGATATGCATCTAGTCTGAACTGACATGTGCTGTATGTGTAAAACCACCCTGGATTTTGAAAACTAAAAAAAAAATGCAAAATATTCTATCAATAATGTTTTATATAAATTACATGTTGATGTGACAATATTTCAGATATATTGGGTAAAAGATCAAGATTAATTTCACCTGTTTTCTTTTTTTTTTTTACCTTTTTCATGGGGCTGCTGGGAAATTTAAAATGACCTATGTGGTTACATTTGATTTCTTTGAGATAGCTCTGCTTTAGCGGGGAGAAGAGGCATGCACAGGATTTTGCTGGGTACCCACCTCTCCAGGGCGGACTCCGACACATAGCCTGTCCACTGCTGGGCTGGAGGTGCCTGAATAGATCTGCAGGATGCAGAGAAACTGGACTGAGAACTGAGAGAGGGTTAGAGAGGGAAGAGAGGAGAGAGCAGGAGCACAGGACAGTTGAGGTGAGAACTACCGACATGACGAGGTTACTATATACTGGTGGGTGTTCACTGAGGTGTTGTGAGCCCCAGGACACTGCACGGTTGTGCAGAGATGGAGGGGAAAAGGATTAGTGAGGCTCAGTCATAAGGGCTCATACTGAGCCCTGTGCTGGTGCCCTAGATGAACATTAGAGAGAATGCCCTGGAATTAGAAGTTCTTGGCAAATTACAACACAGTGATGACAATCTTACATAAAATTAGGAAAATGAATTGCTTGCATAGGTAATATTGCTTATTCTACAAAAGGAAAATTACAATGTTGTGCCATCTCTGGACTCAGACTGGCCCTGCCAACCTCAGTCATCTACACCTAGTTCCTTACCTTGGTTAGTTCATTTAGCCGTAAGATATCAGTTTTATTTCCCCCACTAATAATTCTTTGTCTTTCTTCAGCCACATCATCATCTTCATCTATGATGGGCTCCTTAGCAGGCTCAGAAACCCTAGAGGAAGTAAAGGAGACAGGACTGTGTTGGTGCACAGTGTCCCTGGTTTCCAGTCCTGGCCTTTCTGTGTGTGACCTTGGGCATGTCACTGAACCTCTAAACCTCCTTCAACTTCCTTCAGCCATTCGGTAGGGAGGGGATAACAGTGTCTACCTCACAGGACTGTGGAGAAGATGAACTTGGCACAGCCTCTGACACAGCGTCAGAACTCAAATCCTGGCAGCTGCTATCATAACTAAAACACTTCATCTATGGTAAGCACTCAGTAAACGTCACCCGTCTCCCACTTATGTCTTGAACTAACTCCTCTCCCAACCATTTGATCAAGCCTTGGTCCCCAGCCCCTGCTAATCTTCCCTGATTCCCAGCCTCTGCAGGCATTTCCAGTGCCTCAGCCTTCTCTTCCTCCTGCCCTGACAGACAGAAGCCTCCTCATCCTTAAAGACACAGCCTCTTTTGAAACCCTTCCTGATCACCTTGGCCTATCGTCTTTCCTTCCTCTCTTGTTGGCCTCATCTGATTCATCTCTAAATCTTGTCCTGTCTACCATTTATCCAATTGACCTATGTTTTCTCTATCTCCCCTCACCCCTACTCCTACCCAGGCTACCGCTGACTCTTGCTTGGGTGCCAACACGGCCTCCTGCCTGGTCTCTCTGCTTCTAGTCCTGGCAGATCATTTACCTGCCTTAGTAAAACACCCTAACAGCTCCCTGCTGCCCTCAGGCTTAAACTTGAAGTCCTCACCAAGGTGAGGGCACTTCAGGACTTGGCTCTGCTTACCTCTCCGTGCTCCTCTCTCACTCATCCCTCTCAATTTCCCCCTTCACAGCCATCCTGAACTCCTCACATTAGCATGTCCTCTACCAAAATTACCCTTTCTTCTGCCCTTCCCTTCTTCTCTTTACCTGGTTGCCTCTCAGCATGGCTGTGGGCTTCCTGTAGCCAGAGATCATCGAATGATCCTCCGGTGCTGTTTCAGGCTCAACGTGGCCAGACTTGCTCAATTATTTGACATCAGAATTTGAAGCTAATTAGTTTTGGTAAATAAGCCTGCCTCTTCTCTCCTACTGCAAGGTTTCTTCAAGATGTGGCCAAAGGCACAGAGGGGGGGCCTGTGAGGGCTGAGTGTCCCATGGACATCAATTCCTCACATTGTCCCCCATAACTAGCACCACTTCATGGTCACATCATTTTATTCCAAGTGTGTTGATGCCTATTATCTCGTTAAATCCTCACAACCCTGTGAGTAGGGAGGTAGATTCGTTTCTAGTAACTTGATTCCCTATGGATCAAAACCTAAAACAGGTCCTCTGAATCTTTATTTGCATATAGCCAGACTCAGCCTGAGAGGATGAAAAGATAAGGAACAAAACACTGTCCAGGAAAGCGTGTTCTAAGGACCCAGTGATTTGCAGTTCAGAGCCCTGGGCAGAGCCCTAGTGAAGGTCAGCCTGGATGGCAGAGGGATAGCCTTCTGGAAACCTGGGGGCTTGTGTCAGAATGAGGCAAAGCCTGGGTCAAGAAGCCAGGGAAGAATGGCACTGCTGGGCTGGGTCACAGTTGGCAGTTACTGCCCACCTCTGCCTCCCGCCTCAGGGGGGCACAATCACCGCCCCTCACCCTTCACACCTGCCCCTGGCTTTAGCCGCCTTGGATATCACCCCCAAGGGATGATATTACTCCCTGTCTCCACTCTCAAATCTCTAATTAGCAAAGGGGCCCACTTTGTCTATTTTCTTGTGAATGCATGAATTTCCCTCTACTTTGGATCTCCCTTAACCATTATCATTTGCGAGGCTATTTTCCAACTTAAAATGAGTATCTGTTAATGAAGTGAGAGGGATTAAATATTAGTGACTAAAATAAAAAAACTGTATTTTAAATACTTTAAAGTTTAAATTCTTCATAATTTCTAAATTTCATAATTTGGAATTGGAATTCCAATAAGTTGGAATTCATAAATTCCAATGAGTCTATTTTACTGTCTCTCTCCTTGTGTAATTCAGAACAAACCAAGCTTTAAGGGTGTAAAAACCCATATGGAGTGGGGCTAGTGGGAGAAGAGATGACTACATGGATGTGAAGCCAAGTCCCTGGACAGATGCAATGAGCTCCTGTTGGCATCCTTAGGGCAGTGGCCTGAACGTACCATCGGGTGAGGAAGAAGTGGTGCTGGATGAAGAGAGTCAGAAGCAAGTACACCACCCCTTCTGCTGCCATGGCAACCAGGTTCTTTCCAATCAGGTCCCACTGGAATGGATTTGTAGAGTGCTCCTCACCTGGGGACAGGAATTAAGTCCATTCAGCTGCCCCAGCTTTCCCTAAAGACCTAGTTACAACATTTGGCCCAGCTGGACAGGCCTTATGCAAAGGAGTAAGCGACAGCTGAGAACCCCTCTTCATCCTGGTGTCTCTAATCAGAGTAGGGATGAGTAGGAGCCTGCTCGTGACACCTCCTGGGGCTCCTCAGACAAAGAGGCAGAGGCAGCTGATCCCTTCTGGGCAGGACACTCTCAGACCAACCAGGTGTCTCCCAGCCCCAGCCCAGGCTGCAAGCCCTCCCACACGCAGAGGATGTAGGGCCATGTTCCACAGGCCTCGAATGCCACCCACCAAACCGGGCGTAGACATCTGTCACAGCCTGGCTCAGTGCCAGGTCAATGAGGCCCCGGCCCAGGCAGAAGTGTGGGAAGATAATGAGCAGCTTCCTTAGCATGGCGTTGAATCTGAGCAGTGTCTGAAACAAAGAAAAGCAGGGCAGTCAGTAATGGGGACTGAGACCACCTGCCCCCTCCTGAGCAGGGTGTGGCCTGGGTGCCCTCACAGGGCAGGACCAGGGGAAGACTTGCAGACAGAGGGAGGCCCGGCAGCCAGGCTGGCCACAGGACACATCTGTGATGCAGATACAGAGGTTTTGGAATACACATGGGAGGTGCCACCAGCCATTCAAGCACACAGGAGGTGCCACTAGCCTGTCTGGGGAAGCTGTCACGTGGACTCACTTGGAAACTACACAGGAGCCTTCCCAGGAGATGCAGCAGCTGCTGGGAGTGCGGCCCTGGTTCTCTCTCCTTTGGTACAGCTGTGAGCTGTCACTAGGTCCTAGGTCTTTCATCTGCTCTTAGCTCAGCTCGTGCCAAAGGGAAGGCTTATCGGCCTCTGCATCCCCCAGTTCCTATTAACTGTTGCTGCTAGGAAAGAATGCTCTCCCCACTTTTCTTCTCTGGCAGATTCCTGTCCTTCTTTAGAAAGTTAGCTGGAGGGGTCCCTGGGTGGCTTGGTCTGTTAAGCACCTGACTCTCTGTTTTGGCTCAGGTCATGATCTCAGTGCTGTGAGATTGAGCCCTGCATCAGGCTCTGCGCTCAGTGTGGAGTCTGCTTGAGATTCTCTCTCCCTCTCCCACATAAATAAATAAATAGCTAGATAGTGAGATAGATAAATATATGAATAAATAAATCTTAAAGAAAAAACTAGCACCATAACCCCTTCTCTCAAAAGTCTTTTCAAGCTCCCATGTAAAATACCTACTTTTCTCCCCTAGTATTTACAATATTGTCAGCCAGGGTTAATTATTTTTTACTTGCCTGCTGTTCCCACTAGTCAGTGGTCCCCAGACAATAGAGACTGGGTCCTAATTATTTTGATACTTTCTAACTACCTTACTCAATGATTAGCTCAGAGTAGGCACCTCATTATTAGTTACATGGGCTAATAAAATCCTACTTATTCCAAGCCAGGCCCAGTTGAATTTCCTCTACCTAGCTTCTCTGAGCCCTATAGCCCAGCTCTTTGGTCCCACTCTGGTCTGCAGTGTCTTATCTGTCTCCTTCTTTTGGTGCCCTATCACACACTGTTTTATGGAATGTCAGGTACTGTGGTTCATATCGGTTCCTGGCTTGGCACACAGGTCATTTCTTGGGTGGAACAGGAGTTCTTGCAGGGTGGGATGAGCAGGTCACACGTGTTTACATCAGCACATCCATTACATGGTGTTCGATACGTCTTGACTCAGTAGGGGCAGTGGCTAGTGGGACCTGGGAGTCTCTTGAGGGATCCTGGGAATCTCTGCAGCATCTGCCTATCTGATCACGTGCATGAAAGCAACCAGCTTTTATGAGGGGGTGTGCTCGGTAAATGTTTGGCTAAATGAGTGCAGGCCTCAGGAGGGAGAGTATTTTGAGTTGCTTTGAGCTTACTCTTTATTCTGAAGTAACACAATCTCTCAAAACTTAGTGGGCTGTGAACCCGTGACAAACAGTTCTGAAGAGGAACTCTTTCAGTCTGCCAGAGGCTCTGCCGTCAGCAGTCTGTGTTCTTTCTCATCCATCTCTCTTCTGGGGTCTGACTGTGACATGGTCCATTTTTGACCAGTCGTGGGACAAATGGGGTTTTGTTTCTTGCTTAGTGGTTGCAGAAAGTCTGACAAGGTCTGGGAAAGAATCACTCATGAGGCCATAGGACTGGGGGTTAGTGCAGATTTGTCTTAGGTTCTCCTGGCAGGGCCCGGAGGTAGGAGTGAGGACAGGGACCACAGGACAGCAATGCCGATGTGCTGGCTGGTGCCTACCCTCTGAACTTGAAGTCCTAGTGAGGGAGGAACGGGCTAGAGAGGCCAATGGGGACACAGGCACTTGGCCAGCCTGCCAGTGCTTGAGAGTGCTCCAGGCCAGCCACAGCCAGGGCTCAGAAGCTGCCGGCTGGGAGTGGGAATGTGGAGCAGAGACAGCCCTGGAGCCATTGCCATTGTTTTGGGGGTTAGCCTGGCTAGCTCTTTCTGGGCAAGGAGAAGTCTGAGGAGTGTGGACAGGACAATTATACTTGATAGCTCATAGGAGAAAAAATGAGTGGGAAATATCAGAAAGGGAGACAAAACATGAGAGACTCCTAACTCTGGGAAACGAACTAGGGGTGTAGGGAGGTGGGCGGGGGGTGGGGGTGACTGGGTGACAGGCACTGAGGGGGGCATTTGATGGGATGAGCACTGGGTGTTATTCTATATGTTGGCAAATTGAACACCAATAAAAAATAAATTAAAAAAAAGAAAAAGTATTTTGAAAAACTAAAAAAAAAAAGAGTCATTTAGCATCATAGATTTATAACTCTGTCCTTTGAATTAAGTTTCATGTAGAATAACAAATGTTACTTGTTACAATTTGTGTAAGAAACTGGGAGAAAGAAAATTTATGCATTTGCTTATTTGCTGCCAGAACATCCAAGAAACTGAAATGAAAGGCTGTCTCTGGGGAAGCAAAGTAGGTGATTGGAAAACAGGGGTAGGAAAAACTTTCTTTGTATGCCTTTTTGGTCCCTTTTAATTTTGAAATCACATGAATGCATTACTTACATGTGTGGATGTGTGTGTGTAGAAAAACTAACACCCAAAGTCACCAAGGAAACCCTAAAGGAGTAAGACAATCAATCTAAAAGCTTAGGATCACAAAAGGTCATTTATAGCTTGCAGAATGAGCTCAGAAAACCATGACACCCAGAGCACACAAATAAACTTAGAATCAAGCGAGCTTAAAGAAAAAAGGAAGGAAAGATGGGAAGGAGGGAGGGAGGGAAGAGGAGGGGGGAAGGTGAAGGGAAGGAGGGAGAGAGGGAGAACAGGAGGAAGCCACATTCGCATTCACATACATACTAAGATTATCCAGCCACAGTACTTGCCTGTGGCTCTGCTTGATCATCAAATACTTTAATATTTTAGTAATCAAACAAGGAAGCCACGCAAGTCATGCTCACCCAGTTATTCTCAAATAATTCCAAGATGAAGGTGATGGCACTGCTGTTGATCCCGATGAACAGATTAGCACATGACAAGGCCACATAGGCTGTGCTGGGGACATCAAACAGGAAGGATGCTGGGTACATCATGGGAATGACTGCCCATCTGTGTGGAATGACACAATGCAGTGGGACAGAGTACCAATATTCCATTCCATTTGCTGTACCACTAGATACAATGCATTCCCCTAACTCAGAGTGACATGTGGGAACTGGCGAGAGTCCCAGGAAGACCAGAAAGCTGCTCTACCCCTTGGTCTTCATTCCGCATCTTTGAAGGGAGATAATGATGCCTTCCCTGACTACGTCAAGGGGGTTTTGTGAGAAGCAAGTGACATGGTGGCTGTGAATGTGCCTTTAACAAGGTGGAAGTGCAGTGTCTACACTGCAATGCTTCCCACTCTACAGGTGGATCAGCAAAGCTACGCTGAGATCCTAGGAGGCTCATCTTTACATTTGACTTGAGTTGGTATGTCACAGTTACACTGGCCTCTGAATTCTTTATTTCCAAGAGAGATGAATAGAGACCACTGCTCCTGGCAAGACTTCCCTGACCCCCACGGGAAGGACCAGGTGTCATTATCTCCATTATCTCCATTACAGATGAGGAAACTGAGGCCCTGATGGGGTAATTACTTGTCCAAGTGTATGTACACAGTACATCAAAGGCCTGGATATAAAGTTGCAAGCCTTGCTCTACGATTCTACAGGATTTAATCCCTGTGTCATCCTTTGGCCCTGGCCCAGGGGCAGCCTTTCAGCTGCAGTCTTCTGTGTGCAAATAACTCTTGGCCAGTACAGTTGGAGACACTGAAATGGACAGGTTGGCTATGGATGAATCAGAATCAGAGCCATGTGAGGGGCAGGGGAGTGACGGACTCCCAGACCCTGGGCAGGCCCCAGTGTGAGTGGAAGAAGATTCACTTGAGCCTCAGAAATACCTGGAGTCTGAAACAGAAGCCAGCCTGATTCCTGCTCAGTAGCTGCACATCCTGCTGGAGGCTGGAAGCTAATCTGGCTGCCAGAAACCCTGGTTTTCTGTCAGAAGAGCATGACCTGTCCCTGGCCTCCCTTTTGGTGGCATTAGCTAATGGCCCGAACAACTCACCCGTACAGCATGAGCAGTGCAATGAGGGCAGGAAGATTTTCTGGAGAAGTGTAGGCTTTCTTCTGAAACCCAACAAAGATCCCCACCACCAGTGCAGCGCTCACAGCATAATTCATCTTGAAGAGAGAAGAGAATAAGAAATTTAACCTTTTGGGACCTCTGTTTTCTGTTCTGTAGAACAAGGGCTGGGCCAGGCTCCTCCGGCACTTATAATGGTCTGGGATTCTGATGCTATTTGTCTAAACCGTTCTCCATTAGCGAACGTACATTAGGTTGTCCCTAGTCCTCCTACCCCTCCCCACTTCCACTTCCAGTGCAGGAAACCTTAGCCTCTATCTTTTGAGAGAATGAATTAGAATTTTCCACCTGATCTCTCATTTTCTCTAATTGGTCACAAAGTCCTATTGATTCTACTTTCTAAGCATGTCTCCTGAATTTAGAAAAATCTAAAATATTTAGTCCTCGGCCTCATGAAGTTTAAATAGATGATAACCTTTTACCACTTTATCCCTTTCCTTCACCTTCCTACACAATTCAGTCCTAAAGCCATTAGGACAGATAGGGAGAGGTGGGCAGCCACAGTGGGGTTACAGGTGTCACAGTGGTCCCAAGCAGGATGAGAACTGAGAAGGGTGAGGAGGACATCCCACAGAAGGTAGGCTGGTGCGCGGTGTATGAAGGTGTAGGGGGCTTATAGGGGGCTGATCTGATTGGGGCTATCAGAGCCAGAGAAGAATGAGGAGGACCTCCAAATGGGGGGCAGCTAGAGCAGGGAGGGGTGGGTGTCTCCACATGAGGGAGAGGATGGTGGCAGAGATGGGACACTTATTACATACAGGTGTACTGCTCGGGTAGGTACATGAATCAGGGGTAATAGAAGCCAGTTTCTCACTCGTGGGGTAATAGAAGCCAGTTTCTCACTCGTGGAGAAGAGTCACAAATATGGATGGATAGACAGCCTGTAGTGTTGGATTAGAATTAGGGGTTTTAGTGAACTCATATATTGTTTGGTGTGTAGACAGAGAAATACAGATGTAAATGTGTGCCTGTCTATGTACATACACACGTGTCTCTAGTTCTCTCCCCTGAGAAGGCCTGAAACCACTGATACCTCAGTGGCAGTGACCATATCTAGCATCGAGATCTTGGTTTCTGAGGAACCTTTTCCACTGAAAGGAACCAGGGCTCCTCGTGGAGATGGCTAATTCCAGGACAGCGCTGCAGGAAGTGCAGGATGAGCCTGGAACATCTCACTGTGCCAGAGAGCAGGCAGGTGCTCAAGTAAGATGGAGACACAAGAGGAAACAAAAGCCAGCCTGAAGGGGCTCCCACTGGCTAAGCAGGATAATTTCAGCATCAGAATAACTAAGAATGGGGGGCAGCCCAGGTGGCTCAGCAGTTTAGTGCCTGCCTTCAGCCCAGGGTGTGATCCTGGAGACCCAGGATCGAGTCCCATGTCGGGCTCCCTGCATGGAGCCTGCTTCTCCCTCTGCCTCTGTCTCTGTCTCTGTCTCTCTGTCTCTGTCTCTCATGAATAAATAAATAAAATCTTAAAAAAAAGAATAAGTAAGAATAGTATCAGATTGTAACTTATTAACATAGGAACCATGACTCTATGCAGGCACACACAAATAAATGAATAAATGGGAAGTTTGATAACATAGGATATTTACATAGCTTCAAAGTACCACTCCCCCAATTCTTATTAATTATAAAGGGGAAAATAGTAACCTTACAGTAGAGGAGCTCGGCAGACACCATCTAAATCAAGTGACCACAGTGACCATCATCAGTAATAGAACAAACTGAAATCCGAAGCTACCTGGTCAGATGCAGTGAGAAGGAAAGCATGCTCTCATGATACCACTGCCATAAACTGGATCCAATCATGAGAAAACATCAGGCAAACTCAAATTAAATGACATTTTGCAAAATAACTGGCCTGTGATTTTCAAAAGTGTCAAGGCTGTGCATGTCAAGAAAAGACTAGGAACCATTCCAGGCTGAAGGGGACTGAACAGGACAACTAAATGCAATGACTCTGAGCTAGATCCTTTCCTATAAAAGACATTATTGGGGCAATTGGTGAAATTTGAGTGGGGTCTGAGGAAAAGATGGAGGTGACACATCATGCTAGTGTCCTGGTGTTGACAGTTATGTTGTGATTGTATGGGGTGTGTCTTCATTAATAGGAGGTAGACACCAGAGGTGCTAGGGTGTGTGTGTGTGTGTGTACGCACGCAAAGGTCATCTTTTGGGAAGTTACCCTCAAGTGGCCCAGAAAAATAGTCTTGAACTATATTTATGACAATTTTGTGATTGTTTCAAAATTTAAAAGAAAATACATGGTGTATAAAAAATAAGTACTTAAAACATTTTATCTGAGCTGAGTGAATTATATAAACAATACGTGTTTGTTCATTCACTTAACATTGACCCTCAGGCATATATGATATCTTTTTGCTGCTGGCTAATGAGGATGCTAAGCTCCAACACTATAGATCCTAGAGTTCAGATTTCAGGCCGGCCTTAAAATTCTAGAGCCTCAGAAGCCTGCTAGTGTCATATTCATCATCTTCTAACTCTTTATTGTCCAGCCAAGTGTCTATTTGCTAGACACTTTCAGACACTCTATCCTGCTATCCACATATATCTCCTTAGGCTCACAGATCTCTGTAGCTAGGCACATGCATGGGTCAGCTCGAAGTGTAAATTCTATAATCCTTGTCTTTAAAAAAAAAAATAAAATGCAAACCCCAGGATTTTAATAGCTTTTCAGTGCAGGTGAGCCTAGCTCCTTTTCATGCTTAAAGCACAGGGGAGGGTGGGTAGCTACAAGTGATGTTTTTGTCCAAAGTGAAAACATGCATTTGAACGTGTTTTCTCAGGTAGATAGGGCAGACCAGAAAGAATTTAGTTGCTACTGATGATTTCTGGTTTTGTATTGTTCAGTGATGGCTGCATTTAGGAAGCAAAGATAAAAGAAACCATGTCTTTATAACCCTAATATTTGTCATAATGATCCCTGCTACATTATAACTAGGGCTTTGCTGCCAGTTTATTTCTGACTCCTTCCTGCCCCCAACAATCCTGGTTCTAAGAGAGGCAGCAGTTTGCTGTTGACTTGGTAAATAATTTTCTCTTTATTTTACCTAAAGTGGTGCTAATCTCATTTAGTGGAGGTCTGGTTACTTTGGGAAAGCAAAGTAACACCACTGAGTAGGGTTGTCAGATTTAGCCAATAAAAATATTGGATGTTCATTTAAATTTGAGTTTCAGATAAACAACAAATAATTTTTTTAGTATAAGTAAGTCCCATGCAATATTTAGGGGGGGTGGGTGGGATATGCTTATACTAAAATCATTAATTGGTTTATCTGAAATTTAAATTTAATCAATGTTCTATATTTACTTGGTGACTCTACCACAGGAGAAGTTCCATCCTTCCCCCTTTGGAAAGGGTGTAAGAAGAGAATGTAGGATGAAGGGCCTCTTGGTATTACCTCTTCAGCTCCAGATTATTCACAGGAAAGCCAGCATCATGCCTGTGGTGCAGTGATTATTCAGTGGGTCAGAAGGCCCCTTGGTGGAGGGCACGTAGAGCCCCAACTCAGCAGTTGTTAAGCTGAGCCTTCCCCAGCTTGGAGCTCCTAATTCTGTGCCTTTCCAAGAGCCAGCAAACACACAAAGCCCTTAGCACAGCACCTGCTAACAGCCCTGGCAGTACAAGAGCCCCACCCTGCCATATCCTCTTGGAGCAGACAAATACCTGCCCATGTTGGGCCCATGAAGGCAAGGGAGGTGCCATGACCTGACACTTACAATGTCCCAGAGGAAGTTGGTCAGCCAATAGGTAGTGGGACTCACTCCGCTGACAAACTGGAGGTGCTTGGCTTTGTTTACCCTCTCCTGGATCAAATAAAGGACAAAGCTGGCTGGGACAAAGGACATGGCGAAAATCACACAGATGGCAACCACAGCATCCACTGAAGCGGTCAGCCTGCAGCAGGATGAGACACCAGGAGAGAGAGGTGAAGAAGGAGGAGCAGAAACAGAAGGATGAAGTTAGGCTCTGGAAAGGCCTTACCCAACTGGAGGTGGGAGGTAATGGCCTCCAGAATACCTTGGAAGCTGCTCGTTTCACTCAGTTGTGCTAATCAAACTGGGTCAAGGTTAAATGGATATTTGTGGGTTTCCTGTTCCATGTTACTACTGACTACTAACATTAATGTTAATATCAAATATTTTCCCATGTTAATAAAATAAACAAATTTTATTATATTTTCTAATTATTTGTTGATGGTGCATAGAAATGGATTCTTATAGTAATCTCATACACTATAATGCTCTTATTAGATACCATAATTTGTCTATAGATAACTCTTGAATTTTCTATGTCTGCGAAATCTTGTTCACTCATGTATCACAACATGGGCATATATTCATAATGCAAATTTAAGTGAAAAGAGAACATGTCAGTTCTATAGAAGCTTGGCTCCATTCACCATTTCCTGGATCACTGAGAAAGCATGTGGCTAAGGGGTAGGTGTGGGCTGAAGTCCCACCTGAGCTTCACACACCAGCCACAGCTCTGGCGTGGGACAGTGCCTACACAGAGAAAGAGCACTTTTTGCTAATTCCCACAAGGCACCACATATGCTGGTCCCTGTGCTGATGAAACTACAAAGAACATGATCCACACATGTAGGAAGAAGAGAATAAACTGGAAGGAAACATACATAAATGTTTAGAGGTAAGGTCCAAAACTGGGTAGGGTTGTAGAAAATAAGTTTTAAAAACTCTGTTTTATAAACTTTATTTAATGAACACACACTATTTTATATACTACCTTTATAACCACAGAAGACTCCTATGTTTTATTTCAGATTCAACAGACTCTATTTCCTCATAGAACAGACTATATTTCCTCAGTTGAGGGCCTCAGAGGGTGTCCAAAGGAATGCTCAGTGACTAGTGCCCAAGTTTTAGCCAATGACACTTGGCATGTTCAGGGCAAGTTCAGGGCACCGAATACACTGGGATAGGAACAGGAGGACCCTCATAGCTTGCCAGAAGAAGTTCACACTAACAAAGCCATTCCTGCCAAAGTCAGGTCTCAAACAGAGCACACATACACTACGAATTGCACAAGTTTGATGTCTTTTACTGCCTGAAGCTATGCAGTAAGAGCCTAAGCTTGAGGAAGGCTAGGATCTGTTGACATCTTGAAAGCCTGGCCATCTGAGGGAAATTACGAGAATCTAAGACGATTATTCCCAGGGAGATGAAAGATTGGCTCAACTTTCCTAGTTCCCGGCAGCCACTTTGCAAACTGGTAAGGAGAATATTTGTGTAAGCTCCAGGAGCAACTTGCTATCAAGAGCCAAAAGGGAAGAGAACCAAATATATGCTTACTTTCTAAATAAATACGAAGAGAAAGAATGGCCAAGCAGTTTGATACACGAGGCCTTTGAAAGTCTCATGTTCATGTGTGCCTGACTTAACAACCTTGACATCCAGCCCAGCAGCTCATGTTAGTGAGAATCATCTTGGGGTGTCCACAGAGTAGAAAGGGTGACCAGTGGGCTGTGAGGCTGGGGGCCACGGTGGCTTACACTGTGATCTCTGAGAGCTGCTCCTTGGTCAGGTTCAGGGGCTGGCTTATGACAGTGATGCCATACTCCTCAGGATTCTTGTCCTTGTGCAGGCTGGTCCGTAAGATGGCGTTGTGTGCCACGTTGAGAAAGCTCACCAGGGCATGCCACCCTTTGTTGTTAAACCACACCTACAGGGCAGAGAGGGGGCTTTGTTAGACTGTGCTCCAGCTGTTTAAAGAAAAAAATGAGCTTCAGGAAAAAGAATGTGAGGAGGAGGAAGGGTTTGGCAGCTGGAAGACATTCCAGGCTAGATTTCAGCAGCAGAAGGGAGGGAATGTAATTAAGTTGGGACAATAAAATCACTAGCTTGCGTGAATTTTTAGCTCTAGGGCAGATTATGTAGAACCAATACCTTAATGTTGTCTTCAGTTTCTAGATGTTTAAGGAAAGCAGGCATTTCTTTAGAGGCCTCTCTGGTGATAGGGCCCTAGAAAACCATAAGGAACAAGCACAAGGTTTCCCCTCCCCCCACTTAGCACTCATGATTATTTCTGTTTCATGATCACAAGCACATCCAAAGTTCTGCCCAAATCTCCAGGTTGTTTACATACCCCGCTCACATTCATTATCTGGCCAAGGTGGCTTAAAAATTCAACAAGTGCTTCCCCGGTGATGGGGAGGATTGGGAGCTTTCCTCCAATGGAAATTCCTCCGTACCTGACAAGGGAACAAGAAGCCCTCAAGTCAGTGCCAAGAACCAAGCCTGTGGTGCTTCATACCTGTCAATAGCTCTCTCAGTTTCTGTAGGGAAATGTGTACTTGGAGGGGAACTGTCTGGACTAGTCAGCAACACAGCTCCACTTCACAAACCAACTATTAACACTTCGCTGTTGCCCCCGGGATAAGTCCTGATCTCTACTGGGTTTGGTTTCTCCCCACTTCTCCGACTTCGCCCCTCCTTATGCCTTCCCACGAGTGGCAAATTCCAGCCATGTCAGATCACTTCCAGAGCCCCTGATGGTCCAGGCTGCCTTGTGTCTCTGCCTATGTGGGGCTGTGAGCTTCCCAGGAATACCTTTCCCTGTTTTGAGCATCTGATCAACTTGGACGCATCTGTCTTACATCATCTTCTCTTTAAGGTCTTCCCTGACTCACCCTACACCCCAACCAATGACTTATTTTTGGTGCCACTTCCGTGCTTTGCAGATCCCCTGCCCTAACTCTGCGTTTAGCACTTTAATTGGGGTCCTGGCACTGGATCTCTCCTGCTCTTACCCATCTTCCACACTGTTTGGAGGTGTAAAGTGATCATGCACCAACACCAATCTGGACCTGTTGTGCTATCATTTAAAGCCCTTCAGTAGCAGGATAAAAGCCAAACTCCTTGATTGAACAAATTAATCTGCTGCTTAGGCAAGACAGAAGAGGGGAACTTTATTTCTCAGGGACTCAGTTGGTCCTACTCCCCAGTTCTGCTTCAACTGAGGCCCCACAAGTCCCTCTTGGGAGCAATTCTAAAAGCAGGATTTCCCTTTCATGATTTAGAATCCACTCAGAAAAATTAAGTTAATATCAACTCTGCATTCATTCTAGAGGCCCTATTCCTGAGGGACCTTGGGAGGTCAGCTCACTCTCAGAATATTCCTGGATGATCCTCCAAACCTCTGAAACCACTTGAGCCTCCAGAATGCCACAGGAACGGGGTGAGTCTGGGACTGGGCCAGACTCCCTAAGGCTCAAAAGGGATGGGCCAAAGAGTAACAGGGCTTAGTTAAATGTTCTCTCACTACAGCCCTCTAAATTGTTATCCTTCTGAGGTTTTAGGACCCCCTCTGAGTGAGAATGCTCTGGAATGCCTCTTCAGGGAACATTGCCTCCCATATATACCCTCCAAGGAGATCTACTGCTGAGAACCTTCTGGGTCCCACATATTCTTCAGGACATGACTTGTGAATTCCTGAGTATACACAGAACAGCCCACATGGCTCCAGGTGTGCCTTTTTTAAAAATGTGCAATTATTTTAAATAGATCAATCTGAGATTTTTATTTCTTCTTAAAAATATTTTATTTAAAAAATATTTTATTTATTTATTTGACAGAGAGAGCACAAGTAGGAGTAGCTGCAAAAGGAGAGGGAGAAGCAGGCTCCCTTGCTCAGCAGGGAACCAGATGTGGGCCTCAATCCCAGGACCCTCGGATTATGACCTGAACCCATGGCAGATGCTTAACTAAATGAGCCACCCAGGTGCCCCTGAGATTTTAATTTCTTACAAAAGTAGTTTCTTACCTCTGTTCATTGACCCAGAATTTGCTCTTTAAGCTGAAAGCCAAAACAAATCATACAATGAATACCATAAGAAAGGTAGTAGTGTTAACTTTCCTTCCCAAACACTCATTGGGGCCACTCAGTCTTCCAGGGCAGTTTTGTATTTCCTGATATCCAAACAAAGTGGAAGCCTCCCAGCCCAGAGCCTCAGCCCAAATACACATGCAGAGGAAGGACTGTTCCACCACTGGCTCTCCAAGTCACAACCTGTATTCTGGGCTTTCTGGGTGGTCCCGTGGTCAGGTCATTTGTCAGACCATCTGAACCAGAAAATATGGCAACCACTACAGCAGTGTAGAGTGAAGGCTGCAGCCCTCCTATCTTCCACTCTGCATAAACAATACCCTATTATTAATCACCTGCACACTTGGGAGAAGTTCTGACTTAGTACAAGCCCAAAGTTGAGACTGATTTCCAGCCAATCAGGGGTAAAATTATAAGACAAGTAATGAGCAGATGCCAATTCTAGACCTCATAGTTCAGGCCCACAAACTATCACTGTCATCAAGCACAAAACCCCAAAATCCATATTGCAAATTTGCTGCTGAGAACAAAGTTTGGGATGGTTGTTGTTTTATTGCATTATTGAATAAATATTATGCACTCTTGCTTTCATTTTTGTGCTTGAAAGGTGTTTTTCATTTTGCTAATGCTGGCTTGGCACTGCCTTCTCAGCAGCGGCTCTCACCACTGGCAGCGTGTTCTAGTTAACCAAGGCCATCTATCCTTTGTTCAGGGTCTGGCAGAGGAAGCAACTGAAAGGACTATGAAAATTAAACAGTATGTTTTATTTTAAGGCCCCAGCGCACTTGGGGGCTGGATCAGGGTTCCCTATGATCCCCTTTTCACAACATGCTCTTGTCAAGCTCTGATGGGGACTGTTAAAGCTGCTCTTCCCCCCTGTGGGCCTGGGAAGAGCAGCTGCAGAGCTGAGAGGGGGCACTCACAGAAGAGCTCATTGGCACACTGAAGGGCAAGGATCGAGATGATAATTTACAGCGAGGGCGTGATAAGGAGCAGTTAACCCTGGCCAACCTGTGGGCTCCCTCCCATGCTGCCATCCCACTGCTTTTTTCCTATGTTGGTCTGATTTGTTCCATTCTCCTTTTTGCTTCTTCCTTTCTCACTTGCTTCTCTCCTTTCTCCTTTTTCTCCTTTACTCTCCCTCCAAACATTGTCTTTCTTAGCTGAAACATGAGGCTGCATTATTGGATACATTCTATGCTTTCTTATTTTATTTTTAATGGTGCATGGGTTAAACTTGAAGACTGGCCTAAATAAAACAAAAAACAAAAACAGAATTAATCTTAAGTTACATTTTACTTGTATTTGTCTCAATTGCTTTTTTGGGTAAATCAGGGGGAAAAAATTTTCCACTGCCCTGATTTTTTTTTTCCACTGCCCTGATTGTTGGTAAGTTGTACAAATAAATTTTTTCTCTCTAGTTAATATTTTCTACAGGGAGCCAGGATGTAAAGTATGAAAGAATCTCTTCTTACCTGCTTCGTATAAGAGCAGGATATGTTTTTACCAAGAAGTCGGAGATGTTCCTGTTGGTAAGGTCTTGCAGAATTTCAGTGCTGCGCTGTATTCTCTGAGGCAAGGAGATATCCATGTTAGTCACCCTGGAATCTGAGGCTTGTTCTTCTCCAAATATTATTTATGAACTCGGCTTCTGAGAATATGCTGAATAAAGCACTGACATATCCCTAGTTCCCAAATTAAAGATGTGGGAGCCATCTTTGATCCCCTTCTTTTCTCCAGTCCATTGACAGGATAGTTACAACTCCAAAAGAAATCTCCACTCTGTCCCCATTGCTCCAATTCCAGACTACCACCCTAGTCCAAGCTTCCACTCAGGCCTCAACTGGACCTCAACAGAAACTTCTAGACTGGTCTCCTTCATTCCATGCTGGCCCACCCAAATCCATTCTCCACACAGCAGCCAGACTGAGCTTTATAAATATAAATCAGAATACCCCAGTCCTTGCTTTCTCCATTCCAATAAACCTTTGGGTTTATTGGATCATCACCAAGGTCATCACCAAGGTCAACATGGCCACACGATCTGGCCCTGCCCTGCTTTCTGAGGGGGCCAGTAGCCACTCTCCTTACTCTTTACACTCCCCACCTGTGCCCCGTGCTTCTCCCATGCACACCCCTCATTCCTGATGTGCCTTTGCACTTGGCCGTGCCCTCTGCATGTATTGCTCTGCCTGGACAACCTCACATGGCTAGTTTATCATCATTCAAGTCACCAGCCTACATTTTATTCCTCAGAGAAGTATTTTCTATTTGTAGTCACTCTCTATCATAACCTACTGCTGCATGATCTTTTCATCTGGATCTCTATCTCAAATTTTCTTTCCAATTCATCTGCTAACTTGTTTTTGTCTGTTACTTCCCTGTGTGATATAAATTCTGGGAGAGCAGGGACTTTCTCTGTGGTGTCCCTAGCCTTAAGAATAGCACCTGGAATGTAGGAAAACAATATACTTGTGACATGAGTGAAAGAATTCAAACAGTCCCTTACAATTTACAGATTGCTTTCAAAATATATCTAGAACTGGAAGCTTGTTTCACCTTTGGAAGATTTACAAAGTGCATGCATTTGGCCACCAGGTGGCAGTATTACTTTAAATTTGGATCTACATAGTCTTGGGTTCAGTTCTGGTCAATCAAGAACCTGAGGTGTCAAGGGCACAACCCAGATGTAGCTGAGGGTATCTTTGGTGCATTAGAAACACATCACATATCATTCTTTTCATTTTTGTACACTTTCTGTCTCCCCTCCCCCTTTCCATTTTACTCCCTTCAATTCACTTTCTTCACATGGTTCCTCCAAAGCTAGGAGGACAGGCACCTACTGAATGCTTACTGTGTGCCAGGCTCTGTGTTAAATGCTCTAGAAACATTGTCTCCCTTATCCGTACACTCTTATGAAAGATAAATTGTTGCTTTAATTTACAGCCAGAGAATTGGAGGTCCAGAAAGCTCAGCTAATGTGCACCAAGTCACAGAAGTTATAGGGGGTTTATCTAGGATTTGAATCTACATCTGTTTGTCTCCATAGCCCTGCTCTTTCCACCACTCTATCACCCTGATTCTCAAGCTGAAAAGGGCACCCAAGGGACCTGCTAAGCTACCCAGGGAGAATCTAGGCTGGAACAATTGCTGGTGTCTGGTAATTTGTGATGAATTATCTTCTAAAACTTCTAGCAAATAAAAATAGTCCTATAATTTGATCTCTGTGTATTCTAGAAGTCAGGGATGGAACACTTTCACCTCAAGACCTACCACCACTCAAAGAATGCTAGGACAGGAAGGGACCTTAAAGAAGGCTGTATCACCACCCCCATTTACCTGATATGTACAAGGTACTGCTTCTGATGAGTGAAGCCCAAACCCTCTGGCCTTATTCCAGGCTGAATAGGAGAGTGTGTTTGACTGAGTGGAGTGAGTGGGTCTAAATGTGAATGTGTGTGTCTGTTTGTCTTTTACACACAGACACACAGACACACATACAGACACACACACACATCCCCTCCTGTGTTGATGCCTGAGATTCAATTTTGCTCCCAAAGGAAGCATAAATGATAGTGAGGAAATGCAGGAGTGATAAAAAAAAAAATCACAGGAACTGGCTTGCCTTTTTCCAGGACTCTGGCTATGGGGGTCTGTTAAAATTTCCCACCAGGGACCAAAGACTAATAATTGAAAAAAAAGTTCCTAAAATAGGAAGGCAGCCTCTGAGGTAGGATTCACTGAGGAAATGAATCTCCACATATCTATGCTTAGCCTTCCTTCCCTGTCTTCCCAGCAAAGGACCCCATGTGCAGTGTCATAACCTCAGTGTCCCACTGCTGATGTATCTAAGTAGAAGCAGCCACAGGGCCCCTCAGTCATCTCAACAAAAGCAAAGCTTCCTCTTGGAATACAGAGAACTGGAACAAGTTCCCTGATTCCCTCTTCTAGGATCTCTATGGCGCCGCAGTGGCCGAGTTGTGGTTCAAAGGAAAAACACATGACTTGAGAAATATAAAGGTATATGCTTTTAGCAAGTAAAAAGAGAGAGAAAAAGATAGGAGAATGCTCACAAACACAGAATCACTTATAGACCAGCAACTGTGATTGATGATGCAATGGCAAGATTTAGTTGTCCCCCATGATGTGCTCTGCCCTTCTGCTGTTTGCCATAGTAATACACTTTTTTGTTGGGTTCAAGGCCTCCCAGAATAAAGATTATATAGTTCCCAATCTTTCCCTGATGTCTATTCTGTATAATTGTGTATAAGAGAAAGTGCAGTGCAGTGGCTTCTGGAAGTCTTCCTTAAAAGATAGTGCATTTGCACTTTGCCCACTCTTCTTCCTCTACTCTGCTACTAGGAAAGTAGGTTCTATCATCTTGGCCAATGAGGCTAAGGCATGTTACTCCTCCTCAGCAACAAAACACAATGTCATGGATGGTCTGCATAGACTTTCACATGAGAGGGGAACAAATTGTGTCCTATTTTATCCACTGTCAGTTTGAGGTTGTCATCAGTTGAGTTGAATCTGATTCTAAATAATATAGTTTCTTTACTCACATTATTTCACTGAGTTCTCATAATAATGCTGTGAAATAAGTAGTTATCTTTAATTTATAAATGGGGAAATTAAAGCTCAGACAGTCCAAGTAGCCAGCCCGGGGCTCTCTGATGCCAGTGCTCCTCCCGCTATGACACACTGCTTCTTGGGGAATCGTTCGTTCACTGGTAAATCATTAGAGAGGGCCACACAAGGCCCAGTTCCATGGAAGTCAGCTGGGAGGCCTCTTAGCAATTGAAGGCAGAGTGAGACTTCTCTGGTCCCTTTCACTGTCTCTGACACCTCTGGGAAAGGCTCACTGGGGTGATACATTAAGGAGTTCAGACCTCCCAAAAGAGGATGCTGCTCAGAGAAAAATGTAGCTGGCTGATTCTGTGTGTGTGCACACGTGTATGCATGTTGCACAGCACATGGCAAACATCTTAATTAGGCTGTTAAACAGTGTGCAAATACACATGCATTTAAATGGACACTACGGTGTTTACGATGGAAAAAACTGAAAACACACATCTTCAATGAGAGATTAGCTAAACAAGTTAAATGGAACCAGTAGGATAATATGCAGGAATTAAAAATGATGATGTATAAAAAAATTTTTAAATTTAAAAAATTTTAAAAATGATGATGTAAATGTATGTTTACTGACATGAACATATGTTCATGATATGTTTTTAAGTAAAAATAGGTTTCAAGATAGCATTTTGAATAGACTCCTGCTTGAATGGATAAAAAGCAAATGCTATCAGTTATCTCCAATTATAGGCTTTTTTTTCTTCTGACTTAACTGTATCTTTTAATTTTCTGTGATGAGCATACATGACTTGTATATTTTACTGTTTAAAATTTTTTAAAAAAGATTTTAGTTACTTATTTATGAGAGACACACAGAGAGAGGCAGAGACATAGGCAGAGGGAGAAGCAGGCTCCATGAAGGGAGCCCCATGTGGGACTCGATCCTGGGACTCGGGGATCATGCCCTGAGCCAAAGGCAGGTGCTCAACTGCTGAGCCACCCAGGCATCCCTAAAATTTCTTTAACTAGATTGAAGAGGGAGTGCTTGAAGGAAAATGAAGCTACTGGCTGTGACAGGGCCCTTTAGCATGCCCCTCCAAGAGGACCCAAGGACATGCAGGGCCCCTTCACTCAATGGTCAGGTTGAAATGTTAGTTGGCTAGAAAGTTAGGAGGCAAAGTGTATCTCCCCAATCTGTGCTGTCACAGGTAGATTTGGGGCCCCTGGTTTCTCAGAGAGGGTCAAGGTACCTGAGGGGGTGGGAGCCCCCCTGCGCCCTCAGGGCACTCTGGGAGCATGGTGAGCTTCTCTCTGGTGCTGCACCTGCAGGAAGGCGAGGGCTTCTCTGGTGTCCACTGCTGCTTCTGGAACAGGTGGGTGATGTTCGGGGACACAGAAGGAGTCTTCCAAGGGGTTGAATTGCCACAGGGGTATTCCCTCATGGAAGGCAAGAAAAGATTTCACAAGAAGCTCCAGTTGATAAAAATCCCCCTAAATGAGAAATAGCGCCCAGCCCTCTCCTTAGCTTTTCTTCTATCTCCCCAGACCCATGAGTTTTCTTCTTCTATTCTTGGAGGTTAGTTTCTCCTTTAAAAAGTCAAGACTAGAATTTTGTTGATTGACTAGGTATGGGGCTGGGCAATAATCATCTGCTTTCTGGACTGTCCTATCTCCCTTCTTCTTCCTGGCACCTCTAGCTGTTGAGAAACAGAGCAAATAAAAGCAGAATTTGAACTTAGTCTGTTTTGGTCCATACTGATAGCTCTGAAAAACACTGAATGAGGAAAGCAGTTAAAATTATATTGAAATTTTATGATTCTTGGTGAATTTCAACTGCCCTCTATAACTCTCTTCTCTATATTTACAGCAATAATTGAAAATTGGCCACACATGTAATTAATGTCATTCTAGGTCCAATTAAACAATAGCACATCCTTCATCTCCCTCCTTTCCGGTTTCAGATTCCTTTCAAATAAGTTGTGGGAAGCATATGTTAACTCAGTATGGAACTTTCTATATCAAGAATTCTAGAAATACAGAGCATCCCAGTGACTGAAGGGGATTCTCGTAAGAGGTGGTGATACCCTTGCACATGGGCGCTGAAGGAGAGGCTGGGTGGCGGTCAGGCGTATGAAAGCCCCTGTGTTATTACAGGACTGAGTGGGGCCTCTCCCAACCTGCCATCCCAGGACCCCACCATCAGGGCTCCCCAGGGACAGCTATTGATGGTAGGACAAGGGTGTGCAGGGACTTACGGAAGCCATTCTTCCTTCAGGCAGCGGTTGCCAAAGCCTGGCTTATTCAGGAGGACATCTGCAAGTGCTGCAAGCTGCTCACTGCCCGGCTGGTCCAAACTAGACAGAATGAGAGGGCCTTACTTGACAGATAGATGACTGGGACAAAGGGACAAAAGAGTCAACATGCAACTTGACAGGCATTTACCGAATGACTGCTACGTACTAGGCATGTACACAAGCCACAGAATGCTGTCTAGGGGTGGTTATAGGTTTCCTGAGAAGGGAGTGTGCTACTCACACATGCCCAGTGATCTGATGGCATATCATGTATATATTTCAACCTACTTGCCCATCCTTTACTTTATCTTTCCTCACTCCTGGCAGTCCTGGTTGTCCACTTTGGATCACCTTTCCCAAGTGGCAGCTACATTAACCTCCCTTTGAAGGGCAGTGCAAGGACCCCTACCACATGGGTCACTAGGGAGTGGAAAGGTGAAGGTCCCACCAAGCAGTCTGACCTGGGAGCCCCACAACACATGGGGGTGAATGATGATCTTTAGGGATAAGTCTACACACCTGAAGAAAGTGTACTGCTGCCCATACATCCAGGGGTGAAGGATCAAAGCAGGATATTCACCAAAGGGGGGGACAATGATGGAAAGCATCAGAGCCAAAAACACAAAAGTGGCTGGGAGCACAATCTGTTGGAAAATAAACATGGCAATGTGGGTGTTGGTAGGTGGTATGTAAAAGACACACACACACACATTCGTTCTTTTAAACATTTATCCTGTAGCCTCATAACTGGGTTCTAGTGAAGAATATAAGGCTTCTGGGGAACATTAAAAAGGGAGACGTGAAAAGGCAAGATGTGTAGAAGAAAACAGAATGTTCTGGTGGCCGTTGAAGAATGGCTAAAGTAGCCCAACACTGAGCACTGAAGTAGCCAAAGTTCAGCCAGAGGTGAACTAGAGTTTCTATATCTGAATAAAAAGTATAAAAAGAAAATAAGAGTAGCCAAAACAATCTATAGATTGAATGCAATTCCTATCAAAATACCAATAACATTTTTCACATTTTAGGATTCTAAAATTTGTTCAGAACAAAAGACCCTGAATAGCCAAAAGAAATTTTGAAAAAGAACAAAAGAGGAAGTATCACAATTCCAGACTTTGAGTTATATTACAAAGCTGTAGTAATCAAAATAGTATGGTACTGGCTCAAAAAGAGACAAATAGATCAATGGAACACAAAAGAAAACCCAGAAATAAGCACTTAATTAATCTT
Organism: Canis aureus; assembly: GCF_053574225.1. Taxonomy (NCBI): domain Eukaryota; kingdom Metazoa; phylum Chordata; class Mammalia; order Carnivora; family Canidae; genus Canis; species Canis aureus. The sequence continues at coordinate 22,447,463 of NC_135618.1, forward strand.
TGACAAAGGTAGAAAGAATAAGCAATGGGAAAAAGTCTCCTCAACAAATGATGTTGGGAAAACTGAACAACATGCAAAAGAATGAAACTGGACCACTTTCTTATATCACACACAAAAATAAACTCAAAATGGATAAAAGACCTAAATGTGAGACCAGAAACCATGAAAATCTTAGAAGAGAACATAGGAAATAATTTCTCTGACATCAGCCACAGCAACATTTTTCTAGATATGTCTTCTGAGGCAAGGGAGATAAAAGCAAAAATCAGTGACTGAAACTGCATCATAATAAAAAGCTTCTGCACAGCAAAAATAATAATAATAATAATCAACAAAACTAAAAGGCAACCTACAGAATGGGAGAAGATATTTGCAAATGACATATCTGATAGAGGGTTAGTATCCAAAATATATAAAGAACTGATACAACTCAACACCCCCAAAAGAAATAATCCAGTTTAAAAATGGACAGAAGACATGAACAGACATTTCTCCAAAGAAGATGGCCAATAGACACGTGAAAAGATGCTCAAAATCGCTCATCCTCAGGGAAATGCAAATCAAAACCACAATGAGATATCACCTCGCACCTGTTAGATGGCTTCAATCAAAAACATAAATAACAAGTGTTGGCAAGGATGTGGCGAAAAAGGAACCCTTGGTGGGAATGCAAAGTGGTGCAGCCACTGTGGAAAATAGTATGGAGGTTCCTCAAAAAGTTAAAACAGAACTACCCTATGAACCAGTAATTTGCACTACTGGGTATTTACCCCAAAATACAAAAACACCAATTCAAAGGGATATATATGCACCTCTATGTTTATTGCAGCATTATTCACAATAGCCAAACTATGGAAGCAGCCCATGTCCACTGATAGATGAATAAAGAAGACATGAGATATATATAATGGAATATTATTCAGTCATAAAAAGAATGGAATCTTGCCATTTGGAATGACATGGATGGAGCTAGAGAGTATAATGCTAAGCAAAATAAGTCAGAGAAAGACAAGTACCATATGATTTCATTCATATGTGGAATTTAAGAAATAAAACAAATGAACAAAGGGAAGAAAAAGTGACAAACCATGAAACATACTCTTAACTATAGAGAATAAACTGATGGTTACCAAAGGAGGGAGGGTGAAATAGGTGATGGGGATTGAGGAACGCACTTGTCATGATGAGCACTAAGTAACAAAGAATTGCTAAATCACTATATTGTACACCTGAAACTAATATAACACTGTAGGTTAATAATACTGGAATTAAAATAAAAAAGTGAATTAGGGATGCCTGGGTGGCTCAGTGGTTGAATCTCAGGGCATGATCCCAGGGTCCTGGGATCGAGTCTCACACTGGGCTCCCTATAGGGGAGCTTCTCCCTCTGCCTATGTCTCTGCCTCTCTCTATCTCTCATGAAAAAAATAAAATAAAATCTTAAAAAAGAAGTTAATTAAAAAAAAGAAAAGAAAAAAGAGGCCAATAACCTTAATATGTAGGGTCATTGCAAAAATGAATGAAAATATGCGGCAGCCTGGGTGGCTCAGCGGTTTAGGGCCACCTTCAGCCCAGGGTATGATCCTGGAGAACGGGGATCGAGTTCCACGTCGGGCTCCCTGCATGGAGCCTGCTTCTCCCTCTGCCTGTGTCTCTCTGTGTTTCTCATGAGTGAATAAATAAAATCTTTTAAAAAAATGAAAATATGACTTTACCCTTCACTGTAAGAATAAAAACAATCAATATAATTGTTATTATTTTATTTTCTCTGCTTGGTGAGGTCAAAAAACTTAGGAAGAATCTTTATGTTACTAAGAATTAAAATAAAAGTTGGCAAGGAGCAAACAAAGCCAATAGAACCTAAAGAGGGTGCTCATCTCTGTGTTTGAAGCACGTGCAGGAGAAAGCCGAGGAGAAGATGGTAAGGCCAGGAGAGGGCAGGCAGGCGGTGGCCACCAGCAGCCAAGCACGGGCAGGGACCAATAGTAATACCTGGGCCAGGAAGTCCTTGTGGCTGCGAATAGTGTGGTGGAATCGCTTGACCAGCAATGCCTGCACATGTTGGATGATGAGCTGCGCTCCTGTGTTGAGCCGGCTGCGTGCCTCTGGCTCTGAGGACGGCTGGCCCTCTGGGTGAGGAGCTGGCTCTGCAGAGCAGCCATTGGAGCCCTGGGGAATCTGTCTGGCTTTCTCTCTAGGGCTCAACCAGGGGTGTCGGAGGTTTTCTCTTTTCTGTTGAGTGCCACCTGATTTGGAAGATTGGATTAATAAATTTAGAAAAATACTCACAAGGTTTGACTCTCATATACCATTATTTCTTACTCCACTGGTTTTTCCCTTCATTTAAATCAGTGACAAAATATCAGGCCAGGTAGGTTAATAAACTTTAAAAAATTCTATTTGGGGGGCCCCTAGCTGGATCCATCAGCAGAGCACATGACTCTTAAACCAAGGGTCATGAGTTTAAGGCCCACATTGGGTGTGGAACTGACTAAAAATAAAATCAATAAATAAAAATAAAATAAAAGTTTTATTTTTTAGTGTAAATCATCTATAGACCTATAGACGGAATCACCCAAAATCCTTTAAAAAGTCTCTACAGGAGCCAAAGAAAAGAGGATATAAATGCATTGACAGAGAGGTCTAATACATATAACTAAGTAAAAAAAATTGAAGTTACAGAGCAGTATGTATAATAAGATCATACTTATGTTAGCACATATATATAACAAATTATATTTTATACATACACACACACACACACACACATATATATATGTAACTACAAAGCTCTCACAAAATATCCACCAAATGCTTAAAGAAGTTAGTACTTCAGGGATGGAGCTGGATAAGGGGCAGGGATGAAGGGAAAGGGTGATTTTAGCCTTTTTTGTATTATCTGAATTTATACATAGCAAAATGTATTAATCTGTAACCTGTGGACTGATGTAAAAGTCAGAGTTGACTTGTTTTTTTCTAAATTCTTAGAAGCCCCTGAGAAGTGGTGGAAAGACTAATGAACTAGGAGTTAGGAGACCTGAGTTTGAATCCTGACTCTTACTTGATGCATAAATTGGGCTAAGTGACTCACTCAGTCTAAATCTAGTTTTTATATCTGTAAAATGAAAGTGAAAATATCTCACAGGGTTGTTCTGAAGATTATATGAGCTAACATGTAAATGTGCTCTAAGAACTACTCACTGCAAGTCATTAGTTATGCCGAAGCTATAGTTTATCATCACCAATTAATGTTCATGTGTAGAACATGTTGTTGGACATAAAGAGAGAGCCTAGAGGACTGTTGGTTGGTCCCCAGCTGCTTTCTTGACCCTCCTAGAGTCCCCTAGCACAAGCGCAGCTGCAAAGGGAGTTGGGTCAGCCCAGTCATCCTTTCACCCAATACTCATGGGCACCTGCAATGCAGCATTCTGGCTTTGTAGGCTCACTGATGACCTAGTGTCAGAGTCCCAGTTCTCCTGCCTCCTCTCTCTCATCTGGGCTCAGATTTTTTTTTTTTTTTTTTAAGATTTTAACATTTATTTTAGAGAGACAGTGAGAGAGTCCAAGCAGCGGGAGGCGCAGGAGATAGAGAGAAGAAGCAGACTCCCTCTAAGTGGACAGCCCAACGTGGGGCTCTAGATCCCACAAGACCCTGAGATCATGACACCAGCTGAAACCAAGAGTCAGACGCTTAACTGACTGAGCCACCATGGTGCCCCGAGGGTTCAGATTTGGTGTGTGTGTGGCTCGCCCTCCCTCTGGTGAGATCCCTGCTGCCTTTCCCCAGGTCTATCCCATAAGCTTTGCTCTCTTTCTGATGCCCCATCCAGACCGGAGCCCACTGCCCAGGCAAGAGCTGAGGGCAAGAACTGTTTGTTCCTGGCTTTCTGCTGCCCTCTAGTGGTCACTGGCTGTGAGCCACACCCTCAGAAGCGGCAATGACCCTTCTGGTACCTTGAAACTTGCGCCCCCAATGGATAGCAAGTTCCTCCAGACTGGAGATAAGATCAGAAACTTGTCATCTCTAAAACTGAGCCAATTAAAAAATGCATTTAGCCATCTGAAAAATGGGAGCAGTGAGAGTATGGACTTGGTCCTATATTTGAGAGCTAAAACCAGGGAGTAAAACTCAGAAGCCTGAGTGACTTTAAGGCAAGTCATCCAATCTGTGTAAACTCAGTTTTTCCCAGAAGGGGCTAACCTGTGCCTTAGCAGCTCCATGAGATTATAGTGACAAAACAATGGATGTTAAGTGCTCCATGAAATATAAAGGGTTAAACAAGTTTGAGGTAAAAGATGATTTGTAAATGTTGACATTAGGATTTTGCTAAATCTCAATCAGAAATCACAGGCTGTGTTAACACTCGGCATGTATTAACTCATTTAATTCTCTCAACAATCCTAAAAGGTGGGTACTATTATTTACCCCATTTTGGAGATGAGGAATTTGAAGTAAAAAAGGACTCAGTATTTCCCCAAAGCTACTCAGTTAGCAAATTGTGAGGCAAATTATGGGGATCCACCTTATTCTAGCAGCTACACTCTTAGCTTCTACCCCTGCATGTCTCTTTGGAACTTCCTATTCTGTGCCAGGACTGATCAGTCTTCTGATGTGTTACTTATTTTCCTGATAAGACCTAATTATTAAGGAGTATTCTGTGCAGATAAAAGCCCCAACTCTTGAAACCATCATATAGCATCCAATATAAATTTGCATATTTTTATTGTGGCCTTGGTTACTGTAAGTCTTTGTCTTTGGGTGACCTGGGACAACTCAGTTGCTGTGTCTGCAAAGCTGGAAAGAACAGCTGCGCCCTTTGGTGAGCTGCTCCCACCCTCTCCGGAAGACTGCCCTTCCCTCTCATTCTGCCAGGATGCCCAACTCTTCTGGCCACTGTATGACCACCTGGACCATGCAGCGCATTTGGGCTGGTATATTTGACCACTGGTAGTTCTAGGCATAAGCTGGTAAGCAGACTTCTGGGACCACTTACGAAGCAAGATGAAAACCATACTATCTTAAGAGTTGGCATCAGAAACTTCACAGGAAGGAAACAGTCTTTGCTGTGCTCTACTGTACTGGGCAGAGAGAGGTAACCAATAGGCGGAGCCCAAGGCATCAAAGGAGAATGTCCATGCAGCTCTGCCCATGAACAGGACAGAGGAAAACACAATGGAGACGGGGGAGCCAGATAGAGGATTTTAGTGTGGCTGGATGCCTATTATTCAATCAGAAGTGGCTTGTGTCATGGCAGGTAATCCTGCCTACTTGTCCATCTCCCTATCCCCTAGCCTCCATAGTAACTTCTCTTATGAACACTTTGTGTGGCTCTGGGGTTTTAGTAGAGATCACAGAAGGGGCAAGTTGGTGCCCAGGCTCACACATATAGAAGAGAGGTCCCCAAATCCACAGAAATTATGGATTTGCAAATTTCCATCAGGCACTAAATGAAGGCTCAGAATAATTTTATCTCTGCCTCAAAGAGGCCAGAAGATCTCAGTTGGCATCTGGGTTGCATTCACGATCGCTATTATCTCTAGGGACTCTGGGCTGTCATTCATGCAGACAGGAGTGGATCAGAAGCCTGGTGGAGATAAGAGGAGCAGATAAGGATGGTGACAGGGCAAGTATAGGAGACCCAAAAGTGGGATAAGAAGCTTAGGAGTGGCAAAGTTCCCAGCCTGAACTCCTTAAGAATCCTCATTCATCTAGAGTCTTTTCATGCAGACCTAATTCCAATTTGTCATTCTTTCGTCATTTAAAGGAACCAAGAATACAAAATATGTTACTCAGGGGTTTGGTAAATACTGTGAAGGAGTATTTGCCTGCTTTGTTGTTTCATGAAATTTTCCTTAGATTTTTCAATACAGAGCTTGGGGAGTGTGATGAGGGAACACACTCTGGAACCATACCAGCAAACAGAGGTCCTGAATCAGAATCTTCCGTGACCTTCAGAAAAATCTGTCAAGAAGGGAAAAAGAGAAAATTTGGTTTAGACATTCCATTCTCAGAAAAAAAACTAACCCAACTTCAATTTTGTTGGGTACTGCTTCATAATGGAAGGAAAATACATTGCGATTTATCTAAGAACATAGTCTTCTATAAATATAAAAGTATATGCACACGGTGACCACAACTATGTAAAATTTGTTTCTGTATAGACAAAGGCATGAGGAAATGAACCAAAAATGAAGACAGTTGCTATGCTTGGGTGGGGAATTATGGGTTTTTGCCTTTATAAAATGTCCTCCTAGTATTAGACTTCTGCAAAGAACCCCCTTTTCTGCTACCTGATGGAAACCAGCTGGAATCTCAGCCTTACCTCTTCCAGGGGAGTGTCAGAAATTCCAAAACTGCTGAGCCCCAGGTCAGCTAGTGTGTCTTCTAGCTCTCTAAAAAGGCTGGCATACGCTCTCTGCTTGAAATTCTTATTTGGAAGGAGGAAGATAAGTTCTTGACCAATGCATTCCACCAGCTTTGCCTCTGGAACATGGTGTTGTACCATATCCATCAGCTCATTCACATCCCCTAGGGCAAAAAAAGAGACTGACATCAACTCTGTTTTCCAGAACCTGGGAGACTGTGAACTTGCTCACATCCCCTACTTTCTTCTGCTTAAGGGGCATTTAAATTTTATTTATTTATTTATTTGACAGAGAGAGAGAGAGAGAAAGAAAATGAGCACAAACAGGGGGAACTGCAGAGGGAGAGGGAGAAACAGATTTCCCGCTGGGCAGGGAGCCTGATCCCAGGATCCTGGGATCATGACCTGAGCTGAAGGCAGATGCTTAACCAGCTGAGCCACCCAGACACCCTAGTAAGGGACATTTCATTCCACAATAGTGACTCCTGCAGAGGACTGAAGGTGCATCTGGTCTGTTTGAGCCTAGTACACCCTGTGAACAGTACTGAGAGGGAGAGGGATCGGATGGCTTGTCCCTTACAAGCTCTGTCATATCAGGTAGGTCATACCCTAGTTTTTTCATCTGTTTAAAGGGGGAAATAATGGCACCCACCCATTTTACTGGAGGACTGGGTGAATTAATATACTCAAGACCCTTAGAATGATGTATCTGGTGCCTAGGTAAATATTAGCAGCTATTGTTATTGTGAACATCATCTCTAGTAAGAAAGCTCTTATCATCACCGTTGCTCCTTCTTATTCACAAGCCTGAAGGTTAAGTGAAAGTTGCTTTCCTTTTCCTTGTCTGGCCCAAGCTATGGGTGATTTGCCCAAGATGCACCAAGGTGCATACCTGGGCAGCGGGGGGGGGGGGGGGGGGCGCGGCGGGGGTACTGGTAACCAAGCTGGATGAGAACTCCCCTTCCTAAATCATACACGAAAGCCTGGTCTAACTCTTTAAAGGAATGTGCCATTTCCCTTGGGACTGCACTTATCTCCTCCAATGAACAAACCAATCAACCTTAATACCCTGATCTTAGGAAATGCAGAAGCTGTAGAGTCAGCTGTGGGGGGGCATGGAGTATGGGGTGTACAACATGGGCTGTGAGGAAGTGTCCAGTAACAAGTATTTACTTGACACTCTCATATATTTGGAATTGAATTTCATGCATAATAAGCATGTATTATTTAAAATTAAAATCTGGGGATGATTGGGTGGCTCAGTGATTGAGCGTTTGCCTTCGGCACAGGTCATGATCCTGGGGTCCCGGGATCAAGTCCCACGTCGGGCTTCCCACAAGGAGCCTGCTTTTTCCTCTGCCTATGTTTCGGCCTCTCTGTCTCTCTCGTGAATAAATAAATAAAATCTTTAAAAAAATAAAATTAAAAATCGAATTTAAAAATTTTAAAGCATGTATGTGAAGAGACAGTTCCGTATTATCTAGAGAAGCAGGTCAAAGGGAGAGGAATTCTAGGGACTCAGAACCCAGCTCTCATGGATTTCTGCAAGCAGTCCTCTCAGTGAGGGTCACCTGGTGTATTCTTCACTTTGTCTTAAAAATCACCCATGTGGAGGGATTTCATGGCTTTTAATCCATGTCCTTCTGTTTAGCTGGACTGGAAGGCTTGTTTTATGTCAGATTCACAAAGTGGACTCAATTGTCTTTAGCTCTGGGATGACTTCACACAGGGGCTGGAGGGTTCCTTGCGTGAGGAAGCAGCTTTGCCCTAACAGCTCTCTAGGGGTCATGTGCATTGTTCTCTGAGGAAGGAAATTGAGCCCAAAGCTACTGGATTCCCAGGAATTGTATCTTAGTCATGTGTGTCAGCCTTCCAAGGGGAGCCCTGGAGTGTAGAAGCTCTTGCAATGTCTGGCAGAGAGGGGTGTGTGTGTATGTATGTATGTGTATGGGTGGTACATGGTTGTGTGTGAGGGGAAAGCTTTCCAGGGAACTAACTGGGGAGCAGAATGATCTACATCTTCTTATCTGGGGCATAACAGCTTACTGTGCTTCCTACAGTTCACACTACCCCCCTTGTAGTCAAAGAAAATAAACATTTATATAGAAACAAAGGAATATTAAAAAAATGACTCCAGCCAACAGGCCCTGTTTCCAACTAGATTTTGGTGCATCCCTGTATTGGTTTTTAAAAACTATCAATGTATTGACCAAGATTCCTCCTGGGAAGGAACTCCAGCAAGCTGGGAGAGACTCATGTCAAGGCAGGCTAGGGAGAAGACACAGCAGTCATCCCGACAAGACATGTTCACGGGCACCACAGCTTTTATCCATGCAAAGAGTGGGTGACAGTAAACATGATGCAAACCTGGGCATTTTCCCTCAAGTTTCAAGCACAGTATATAAATAGTGTCTAGTTTTCCCCTTTCACCAGATTTTAGTCAGTAAATTCTTCAGATTTAGAAAAAAGAATAGTCTAAATAGAAAATTTTGTTTCTTCTTTGATAAGCAGATACTTTCCCTCCTCATCCCCCTCCATCATCCACATGGATCAGTATACAGGTTTAATTTTGCTCCCTTTTAAAGATATGGGGTGTGTGGTATTCCATTTGCAAAGACACCCCAGAGGTTGGATGAAGTGGGCCTTAATGGAGTACAAGAATGTTGGCAAAAAAAAAAAAAAAAAAAAGAATGTTGGCAAGCACTTTGGGTCCCTAAGGTTAGGTCCTGTGGGATAAATGCTTACAATGAGAACTTCTCTTCTGCACCTCCCTGGAGGTGGGGGTGCCCCTGATGAGATTTAATGCACCCTAACTCAAGGGGAATTGCTAGGAAGTTGGGACTCTGAGGGAAAAGTCAAGAGTGTCATAAAGATGTGTGACTTGGCATCCACTCCATGCAGTCTGACTCTCTGGAAAAGTTCACTAGGAGCTGTATGTCACCATGGTTTCACCTGAGGGCCCCACCCGAGGGCCCCACCTGAGCACCTACAGTACCCCTTCTTCAGAGACTTAAGTAATGCTGCCTAGAGCCAGGACAGAATGATCCAGGTAGGGAAGCTTAACATGGGCCAGGACAAGGAGTGGACAGACTGGATTCCTTAATTAAGGGAGGAGGTCCTTAGGCCCGGGGCTTCTAAAATCCCTCCAGGGATGGAGGAGAAAGAAGGCCAAACAGAAAGATGAGCAACTGCATGTCCATGGGCTTGAGAAGTATAGTTTTTCTCTTTACTCCCATTACAACATATGACAACAGGACACACCTACCATGTGGAGAGATGATTGCTAGACAAGAACCAAGAAATAGCCTGCCCCAGTGCTTACCATCCAAGACTTGTTCTGGCGTTATCTCATCTATGTGGGCTGGACACCTGGTAGAAAAACCCTCAGATGCACAGCTGCAGGTCCCCTACAACAGACAGGCATCAGTCACTTGAATGACAGCATCTCCCTGAGGCCAACTGCCATCCCCACTGTGCTTCATTTGTTTCTTGTCGCCCAAAGTAGTCAACAGATTCCCTCCCCCCCGCCCATTTTAATATATTACCTCACATGAGCATTCTGAGGGTGTGGTTATTTGATTTTATCATGGAGAATGTGTGAGTCAGGCACAGAGAGTAGTAGCAGCTCCTCAAAGGACACCTTTGGCTTGTCATTATCATATGACAGCTGTAGGCTGGCGTGTGCAAGACATTCTGCTCCTCCATCCTCATGGATGCATGCTGGCCTGTGAAGTCTACCCAGTACTGGAAAACCTGGAGGCAGCCTGACCCTTACACTACGGGGGTGGCCAGAGGCCTAGGTATGCTACAAAGTAACTAGCCTGACAACTCCAACAGGAGCAGTGCCTAGTCCCAAGGAGGCCAGAACACTTCATAATGCTTTCTCTCACTTATCACCATATCCCTGACAAGCAGAAGCAGAGTGGATCAGTTTTGTTTTCTGCACGTAAAGAAACCAACGCTGATGAGCAATTAAGGAATCTGCCTGGGATGACAGTTTTCCACTCAGCCACCCAGACCTGAACCTGGTCTCCTGACATGCTGAGGGGGTCTCTGCTAATGGGTATTGTCTGGCTTCATCATTTTCAGGTTATAGTTCCCAAGAAAGCCTTTCCTTGGCTTTCATTTACCAGCGGACTTTGGGTTTAGTTAGGAAACATAAATGTTGGAATGGAACATAGGAGGCCTCAATAGCTACTCTCCTTCCAAGCGTGCTGCCTTGCAGATGGAGACACTTCTATGTGGTAGCACATCACATGCTTATTTAGGGTTCTGGAATCCCAGCTTGCTGAAAACTCATTTCATTTGGGGTGAAGCATCTCTGTAGGAGGGTTCGGAACGTCACTTATCAAAATCTGCCAATAGTTTCAGAAACAAAGAGGTTGATTCTGACAGCTAGTGCCTGATTGGGGTAGAGATGTCTGGCATGGTAGCACCACACTGTGCATTTCTGCTTACCACAAACAGACTCTTTTCCCGGGCAGACACATACCTCACAGCCTGTTCTTTGGCTCTGGATGTTTTTCATCTTGCGCACCAAGGTTAAGTAGAAGCCCGTGCCAAAGCAGTTCTTTAGGAAGAGCGGGGTGCCTGAGCAATAAAGCCTTCCCTGGGAAATGATGGCGATGCGGTCCCCAAGGAGGTCAGCTTCGTCCATGTGGTGAGTGGACATGATGATGGTTCTGCCTGCAAGGGTCAAGGGGATATCACCAGGCAGACCTGGGTGGGGCTGGATGGGAGAGGATGCAGAGCAACCTCCCTGACATGGGCATACAAGCTGGAAGTTGATAAATAAAAAACAAGTATTCTGCGGCAAAGTCCAGAATACTCGGATAATAATGACAACAGCTAACATTTTATAGCATCCTGCATGCTGTAAAGCACTGTCGCATATGGTATCTTTTCATCTGGCATTGGACCTGCTCCAAATAAATAAATCACAGCGTATGGGACATATTTGTTACAGTTAGTCAGCATCTATTGATTTCCATATGTATATTCCTTGAATTGTTACCACTGCGCTTATAATCTTTGCAAAGAAAACACACATACTCTGAAACCAATGGGAGATGTCATTAAAAGATAACGATAATGAGGATTCCAGGATGGCAAGGCAAGCCTGGGATTGAGCCACGCTCTCACATTCGTTAATAGGCACTCTGAGCTCTGCCTGCTATCTTTCTGGATCTGATCCCTCTGGTTAGAAGGTACTGGGATTGAGGAAAGAATGTCCCATTTTGAGACACTGCTATGCGCAGTTCCTTTGGAGCACTGGACACATGTATGTCACCCTCACACCTGGCCCTGAGTGGTCATCTGACAGCTATGGAGTTTCTTGGGATGTCTGCCTGTGACTTTGGTCTTCTCAGTCAAGAAGAATTTCACTTACAGCTGCATGGATTGTTCCAGAGAGAAGGACTACAGGTTGAGAAAATCTTTTAGAATATTTTGGGAAGTAGGCTGCTCCATCAATGACTTCCTGTCTATATTGGTGTAAAAATTTCAGGAAGCTTCCACTGGAATTTGAATTCGCTCAAGTCACTGCTCACACTCTACTGGAGTGTAGTTAAGGCTGTTGAGTATGCTCAGTTCCAAAGCACCATGTGTGAGAGCGGGAGTCACAGATAAAGCCTCAGTGGGAGCACAGGCCACCAAGCAGTGGCTGTTACCTGAGCGGTACTTCAGGAGCAGGTCCCAAATTGAGCGTCTCGAGTACGGGTCCACCCCAGAGGTGGGCTCATCCAAAATAACAACTTTGGCACCTCCCACGAAAGCAATGGCGACAGACAGCTTCCTCTGCATGCCACCTAGAGGTAGATCCAGGGTAACAGAGTCACAAGGGCTTAGAGGATAGGAGGAGAAAGGCCCAGGGCTGGTGGCATTGGGGGTGCAGGGTGGGGTTGGGGAGGAACCCTTAAGTCCATTAGCAGCTTGAAGCTGCCTCCTTAGATGTTGATACAATGTTCGAACCCTAGTGGTATACAGGCCTCTTTAAATGCAGAAAAGACAAGAAATGCAGAAACAGATAAAACCATTTGAAGGCTGTTCTTACATTTTAGTTCAAACACATGAACATCAGAACAAATAAAGCTCAGGATGGTACAAGATAGGGTTCTCTGTGGGAAATGATCCAGAGGTCTTTGGATTGCTCTTTGGTGCACAGAATAACTTTACAGAAGTGCTCTACGTCTTAGGAGGTTTCTTATAAGCCTCCCGTTCTGCCAGTGTACTGGAAGACAGTGGATTTGCCATCTGTAGCCTTGACTTTTTCCAATACTAAGCACCTGATAGATCCTGAGCTTCTTCGTTCCTCTTGTGGTGGAGGCCTGTATCCTCCAACATGGCTTCCATCTCCAGCTGGGCCTCTTCCCAGGACTTCCCTTTCAGCTGGGCATAGAACAGGATGTGTTCAGCCACTGTGAGGCTAGGGGACAGGGCAATGAGAGAGGCAATGCACTCAGCAACTCCACCTCTAATGATTTACCTTATAGGAATAATTAAGGATGAGCACAAAGTTTTAGCAATTAAGATGTTCATTGTGATGCTATTTATGAGACAAAAAACAAAACCCAGATCCTATTAAATATCTAATAAGAGGGGACAGCAGATTTATACAATGGTATAGTATATAAACATAAAAATTATTTTTTGAAGTTATCTCTGGATGGTGAAATTACAGGTGATTTCTATTTTTTCTTTTAATCTATATTTCCTCCCTTCCTTTCCTTAATTACTGTATATCACTCTCTAAATAATAAATAAAAGTTTGAGGAAAAAAGCAATTAAAAAGCCTCCTGAAAAATCAGTTTTTAGTGCCTGGCTTAAGAAAGAAAAAGGAACAATGGTTTCCTCTCTTGGTCTCTGAGAGGGAGTATTTCAGGGCTGAGTGCAGGGGCTCAGGATGGGCCAGTAGATCAGAAGGCATTACTCTTCTGAGGGGGTAAAGCTCAGCGCCCAGTGCCAGAGATATAGTCTTTCTGAAGGATACCTGTCATAGCAAACAAGACAAAAGACCTTGAGCATGAGGAAACCAAACAGAAATACTGCCTCCTGCCCCTAGAACTGGCATCCTTGAGCTCCGCTCTAGAGAACACGTGTGTTGTGAGGGCAGGGTAAGAATAAGGCATGGAGAGGGTCTCAACTGCTGTTCTTCTTACTGGTGGAAGAGGATGTTGTACTGTGGACACATGCCAAGACTCTGCCGGACTGCATCCAGGCTGGTTTCGATGTCCTTTCCTCCAATGAGCACTGTCCCTGATGTTGGTGGTAACAGACCCGTCAGGATGGACCTGCCAAATGTAGGAGTCAGTGGCAGAAAAGATGACTTTTCGTAGCCCCACTCCAGGGTTGGTGAGGACTTTCACAGGGATTCCTGCCTTGGCTCTCAACTGAACCCAAACCATTATTAGTTATGGGGACCAAAAGTTTCCCATACAGGCTTTAGAGTCAGTGTGCACATCCAGCCCCTACTGCCAATGACCACATCTGTCTTCTCTGCTTCTATTTATTTCCTACTGCCCCAGGCAGGCCCTTATGGGTCCTCAGGGTTCCCAGCTGCAGAACATTCACTTACAGCCAAAGGTCCCTACCCGGCACAGCCATCACTGGTCTGGTGCTGCGGGGGCTCAATTAAAGGCATGTGGTGCATAGGTCAATACTGTGCCGATGTCATTATTATGAAGCATAGGGGAGGATCTTAATGAGAGCCCAGGCATTCAATCTGTCTTTGTTGATTAAATAACTGAAGGCAGGCAGGGGAATTACCATCAATGATATCATTTTTGGATTCAAAACAAGAAGTTCAATAGGAATGTTGGCCTTTTTTTTTTTTTTTTTTGGTAAAATGAGAAATAATGATGTCTACCTCCTGGGCTTGTTGTGAGGATTAAATGAGTTTATACTTGTAAAGCACTTAGAACTGTGCCAGTATAAAGTAAAACTCAAAATTATTATTACTATTTTTTATTAAACAGTGTGTTTCAACCCCCAGGGGAAATTGCATTTCAGCAGTTGATGAAGTAATGTGTTTGCCTTGAGAAACCCTGAGGTCGTGGATGGTGCTCTGGACTCTCTGACCATATTAGTTAACAAGGTGAGCAATCAGTTGGACTTAGTACTGTCTGGGCCAGCCAGCTCTGTCCCTGAGTTCAGATATAATCTCAGGTTATCTGAATTTGTACATAGAAGCTGAAATCTCTGTTGATCAACCACTAGAGGGAAACAGAACCAAATATAATGGCACTGGCCCCACATTCCATTCACACTGAACCGCCCTCAGAGAACATTCCAACGTAGGGTGTATACTGCTGTTCCTTCCTGGGGCTCTGTAAGAGGTCATAGGACTTGAAGACCGGGTATCACATGGCTTCCCTGCCCCTTGAGAGGCCTGCCCTCTGACGCTCCTTGGGAAACTTTAGCTAGCCCCTTTCTCCTTCTCAGCAGGTGGCGCTCTGCTCCCTTAGAAAAGCGAGGGGAGCTTCCTGACCTTTCTATGCAGAACTTGCACCTTCCCTGAACTTTACCTTCAATCACCAAGTGGTTACCCCAAAGGTCCCGCTAGGGACCATACCCTTTTTACTTTCTACAAAACAGATAGGAAAAGGAAACCCCTTTGAAAATAAGTAGTATTCTATGGACCAAGGTCATGTGATGATGATAGCCATGACTTTAGCACCATTATTGATGGTAGTAATACTGGAGAGCTTGAGGATGGGAAAACAGGCTCACGGTGTCAGAGACCAGTCAACTGAAAAGATCTGGCTCTTGTCCTCACTGGACCATTACAAGTTGGTGACCCCAGAAAGTCACTTCGATCTCTAGATGTACACTTCCCCAGCACAGAAAGGGGACCATAAACTTATTTCACCGCCCTCTTCCACTTGTTGTGAGGATCAAATAAAACAATGAATATGAATGAGCTTTGAATACTGCAGTGTGCTTTACACATCCTCAGGACACAAGTACATGGTACACTGTTGTCACTAATACTCAATGGGAAAGAAAAGACTACAGCTAATGGAGCAGAAGAGAGCCAGAAAATGAGTGGTTAGAAGAGCAATACAGGCTGTTGCCTGAAAACTCACAAAGTAGTGGTTTTCCCTGCTCCGTTGTGACCAAGGAATGCAGTAATCTGGTTCTCGTAGAAGGTAATGTTAAGACGGTCCACAGCTGGTCTGCTGTAGGGCTCAAAAATCTTCACCAGATTTTTCACACATACCCCAGGAACCAAGCCTGGAAGTTCACGTTCAAAGAAGGCGTCTTGGAGGAAAAAAAAATGAACATGATGTATGTATAATGCTCTATTGAACACATTCTTCAAGGCTCACTCCTCAGACTATGTCTTTTGCCCCCATGGCATTAGCTGTGACCTTTGTAAGGATGACTACAAAATAATAATGGTAATAATAGTACCTAATATTTATTGAGTAGTTACTATGTGCCAGGCATTGTTTAAGTGCTGTATATGGATTACCTCATTTTACCTTTATTTTTTTTTTTCATTTTACCTTTATAACAGCTCCATGGAGATAGATGTTGTTATGCCCATTTTTATAGATGGGGAAACCCAAGGCACAGAGACAGCAAATATCCAATCAAGGTCACACAGCTCATGAACGACAGAGCTGGAATTTGAACCCAGAGTGCACTCACTATATACAGGGAGAGTTAGCCCGAAGTTCAATCTTCAGCCCAGGCTGTCATTTCCAACAGGCCATGGAGCATTTCCTCATGGGCTTCATAGTGACTCAGGCTTCTTATCTTCCTCCCAAAACATAACTTTCCCTCAGACTCTCCCATATCCACTCCTGTAACTGCCCTTCTTCTGGTCACCTTGGCTCGAGCTTTTGTGTTAATCTTGCCTAAAACAGACTTCTTACTCCTTAGAACTTCAGAGTTTGTCAGTTACTGGGTAGGATGGTCCACTCTTCCTCATCACTGCCCCTCAAACTCCACCCCTCCACTCATCCACTTCCACACCCTTCCAGTGCAGACCCTCCTTACCGTGTTTTCCACTTCTCTAGACCTCCAGTCCCTCTATGCTTTAGTTCACCCTGTACAGCACCACTTAATTTATTAACATTGGAGTTCTGAGCATTGACTCCCATGCAAAACAACATCTTGATACTTCTCCTATGGATGATACTTCCAGTATCTTCTATAACTAAGATGAGAGCCAGCCCCAGCCCCCTGATTTGGCCTTGCCAGAAATTCCACTCTGGGAGGTGGGCCTTCCCAGAAGCACTGTTTAACTGAACATCAGCTCTCTGAGGAGCCAGAGATCACTGACCTCAGCTTTGTGAAATGGCAACCTGGGCTGGGCCAGAGGCCTGGAGACTGGACCCTCTTATGTGGTGGTGGGCAAAGTCCAGAGGCCATGTTCCTTCTCTGACCCAAGGTGAGGATAGCAAGAGCATTTTAGCATTCACAGAGAAGTACATATACCTAGGGGATGAGACCATGGGGAGAAGTACAGAACTGGTCTAATGAAGGCAAGGAAAGCAAAGACAGGGAACACTTGCAACCCTAATCCATTTATTCAGGAATTATTAGGTAACTTCCATGGTCAGGAAAGGCTTTTGATGGTTTGAATGAATGGGCTTGTAGATTTGTAAACCACAAATGAAGTGTAGTCAGTTCCACTAGACTCCTTCCTCCTGTGCACAGAAGCATTTATTTTTGTCTTTCCTTATAGCTCATATCCGCTTTAAGTCCCAGTGACCCAAGTTATTGTTCTTGCTAAATCCTCGGAAGTCAGCACATTTGTGCAACTCACTCGGGACTTGCCTAACAAGGGCACAAACACACCACATACTTGGGATTTGCTTTCTCCAGGAAATATGCGTTAATGTCTGGCTGGACCATTCATGCCACACACGTGCAGCTCAGCCCTTGAGAAGCTATCAGGCTTAACCCCTGTCAACAGAGTCGGTTTTCTGGGGTCCGTCCATGGAACCGCTGTCATGAAGTGTATTGCTCCATCCTTTTATGGTACCCTGCACCTTCTCCTTGCCTCTGCTCTGCATTCTTTATTGAGGTTTTTACCATTTATTCCTTCTGGGTGTTCTGGATCCTCCATTTCCTCTGTTATGGGTTCCGTCTTTTCCAGGGCTCTTTCTTCTCTGGTTGAACACCCTGCATCAACCAGAAGCCATGGTTACTCCTGGTGGGAGCTAACAATCAGTAAAGGCAGGAAAAGGAGGGGAGAAGGACAGGCTGCCAGAATTTCCTACCACAGCTGGAAAACCCAGTTCCCTCAGAAGACCAAGTCAGCATTCCCAGGGATCAGCCCTGAGCATGGCTCTGCCGGCCACTGACCTGTGGGCCTGTAAAGTTCTGAAAATGACCGCCAGTGCCTCCTGGCTGTGGCTTATTAACCCTTGCTGAGCCCAGATGGAGTTTTATAACAGGTATTTCACCTCATCCTCTTAACCTGCCAGCAAGCACCCACAATGTCAGAAATTAAGGTTTTAAAAAATATTCACAAAACCAGGACTCAACTTGCAATGAGTTAGTTTTCTTTACCTCACCAATGGTACTTCTCACTCTAATCAAACACATGTCAAAGCCATAGTGAACCTTGAAAAAAGCTTGTTCAAGGTGATATGATGGATAGCCAGCTTAAATTACAGATGGAGAAATAATTTACCTGAGCATTTTTATGGGTATTCAAGTCTTTTGGGACCAACACCAGAGTTGAGCCTGGTTGAGGCTTATATAAATTGTGAGGTGTGGCATAAACACATACATTCTCACACTGATGCATATACACATACTCTTACACATCTGCATACACGCACACACACACACACACACAGAAGCTTGTGTGTGTGTGTGTGTGTGTGTGTGTGTGTGTGCAAACTTGGAATTTGGTTTAAAAGGATATCCTGGAAGGGGAAGAGAAGCAGAAGAGCAAGCCAGCCGGAGAGGAAAGCAGGGGGAGGAGGAAACTGTCGTCAAACATCTAAAGGCTCTGGCTCAAGAGCACAGATGTGGGCAGGAGGAGTTTTTTAATGCAGCAACCAACCAGAGCCTCCAACACTCCTGGCTGCCCTCCGTAGATCTACAGACTGTAGGTGGAGCAGTAAGTAATGGGCCTCGTGGTCAGGGACCTGCCACCTTTAGCACTTCTGTTTCTGCTTCCTGAAGGATTTTCAACTGTACTGCCCACAATTCCTTTGATCACTTTACTAGCTCTCCTACTGCACTAACATGTAACAAAATAGCAGGGGGAAATATTCTTCTATATAGTTTAGTCATTGAGTGAGTTCCTTGCCAGGAAAGTTTCAGACTTTGTCCCAAGTGACCAGCAGGAACAAGGGCAAGACACTGATCCTCTTGGGCTCCATTTCTTCATTTGTGAGGGGTGGGGTAGGTGGGGAAACTCAACTCTTCCGATTTTATTTATTTTTGAGAGAAAGAGTGTGTGCGAGTGAGCATGTGCGAACAAGGGGCTCCATCCCATGACACTGAGACAAAGACTTGAGCCAAAACCAAGAGCTGGATGCTTAACGGACTGAGCCACCCAGGCACCCCTCTTTTCTGATTTTAGAGATTTAGGAATCTATTTCAGTCTAGACTGTGAGGCAGGTGAAAAATATTCGGCTTCTGTTAGCAAAAATATAGGTGATTCATTTTTGAAGGAGCATTTGTTTTAAGAATTTCTTTTTTGAGAGGCAGATTATCTGCTGAAACTGTCGAGGGGAAAAAATGCCCACAAGTCCTGATATTCACTGAAATTAGAAATAGTCCAACAACACATTCTTGTGATGAAAATCCTCATTTATAATGGATTATAACCTTATTATAGTTGAAATGTAAAAGTCCATAGACAAGACAGACAGACCAACATAATGGAAAAATACTGAGCTGTTGAATTCCTGTTTGTTTGAACCATAAAAACAAAACAAAACAAAACAACTGCCCAAGCCTTTTAAAGGCCCTAGGCTAACGCCCTAGAGAAAACAAATATCTATCTGAGTGCTTAAATGATAAATCCTGGCTCAGGCCCCAAAATACAAAGGAACGTGCAGGTAGGTAAGTAGCAAACAGATTGGAAAGTATTTCCTTTGCTTCCAGAAACTCCCAGCTCCAACGACGTCCCCAGCTCTCAGGTCAGGAATTCTTGCCTTCCCATACCTCTCAAAAGAGCCTACGGAACTTCTAGAACTCTCCCTGGGCCTCCTGTCTTGTCTAGCAGGAAAGGTAAATTTTATCTAAGATGCATTCTGGGCAAATGCCCCTTAGCTCTCTTCTTCAATCACAAGTGAGATGAATTTTAGAAGAGTCTAGGAGTGTTTGCCTTGAAGATCATAGCTCTGCCGCAGCCTCTGGATGGGCCTTTCCCTTAGGAGAGAGAATTGATTTGTTTTTTGGAAAGAAGTAAAAAGGCAGGAGAGGCGGCAAAAGACCAGTGCATAGTTTCTTTCATTATTCTGTGAATCTCTTTGCTTTAAATTGAGGGGTTGCAAAAAGTCATTTGCACCCTAAAGTGGTTTTGCCTTTTTTTACTAGGGCAATTTAATCCCCTGGGCGAGAGTTATATAGGACACAAGGCTTTATTAATGCTCAGCCATTCACCCTGGCTCAGCTACCGCAGAAGGTGGGTTCCCGGAAGCTATGAGGCTGCACCAGTGGCAGAGCCCCAAGTGGCAGCTAATCAGGAACACACACTTAATGTAAGTAGCCCACACAAGTCCAGGATGTAGCCAAAGAAGCTAGTTTCAAATGCTAAGGGTTTTTTTGGGGGGAGAGGAAGTGCAGAGAGAGGAGTTATTTTTAATTAAAAAATTTTAAATAACTCACCTTCACCACCAAGCCAGTAGGACTCTTGTAGAAGGAAGTACCAAGGAAGAGGGGTTCCATAGTTCCCTAGAAATGACAGGTAAATAAGAGAAAAAGCCTTAGTAGTCCTACCTTACCACAGCTCTGTAAAATCGAGAATTTATCTATCTGAACCTCAAAGTATAGCTCTAGATATTCAAAGTTCATAAGCATTACACAGCTATCCACAGGCTACCACAAAGACTACTCCTTCCAAATTGTTTTAATTCAAAAGGTCACTTTTTTGGGCTAGAACCAGCAACACTAACACTGATGGTTGAAAATGATTTTCCAAGAAAACGTTTTATTAAAGAACTCAATCATGCCCTTTCTTAAAAATTACCAGACAATAATAAAAATAATGATGATAGTCACTAACATTTGTCAGATGTTCTTTCTACATCGGGCATTATTGTAAGCACTTTCCATGTGTTAAAAATTTAGTCCTCTCGTTGAGAGAGGACTCAACAGAGAGGACTAAAGGGATAGATTCTGGTGTCCTCAAGAGATAGGTTCTGGTATTCTTGTGGATAAGGAAACAGAGGCAGAGGCACGTTGAGTTTGAATCATCTGTCCAAGGTCACAGCTAATTAAACAGAGGTGTGGGAATTCCAATATGGGCAATCTGGTTCTAAACCACTGATCTTAACCAGCCCATTCTACTGGATTCCAAGGAAAAGACTCCCAAATTTCTAGTCAGCTCTCTTAGGAGACTTTGCTCCCTATAAAATGTTAATTTTTTGAGAATATTACCTTTGCTTATTTAATATTATCCCATGTTCTATGGCTGCTAGACTGTCAGCCCTTTAAGGGCAGGTTTGGGTCTGTCTTTTCCATCCCTTTTCTCCCCAAAACTAGTGCTGACCCTAACATATAGGTGCTGCTCAGGATATAGTTATTGGACAAAATAAAGCTTTAGCTTGGCTAAAATAAAGCTCTTGAGTTATGGACAAATTTCATTTTCAATCCAACTAACTTTCACTTATTAGATCTCCTTCTAGTGGCGCAGTAAGTAGAAAAGTTAAGGCAGAGCAAGGTCAAATGTATTGCTCAAAGTCACTGTTATGGGTTGAATTGAGCACTGCCACCCTCTCAAAAAGATGTGTTGAGGTCCACGGTAGAATACAAAATAATACTTGGGCTTGTCCCCAGTTCCCAGCACAGAGCTTGTAAAACCCCTGGAATTTCCTGAGCAACAGGAATGTCTTTTAATGAGTGGAGCCCCTTTCTCAACCACACCTGAGTTTATGCTAATAAGGCGACTCAGGGTAGGGCCCCTAGATAGCTTCAGAATGGGGCTGGTCACCAGGAGGCCCTGGCCTGGGAAAAGAGGATGAAACTTTCAGCCCCACTCTCTATCTTGAGGGAGGGGAAGGGGGCTGGAGATTGAGTTATAAAAACTCTTCAAGGAGATTCAGAGAGTTTCCATGTTGCTGAGCACATCCAGGTGCTGGGAGGGTAGTGCACATGGAGAGAGTATGGAAGCTCCATGCACTACCCCTCCTGACCCTCCCCTTATGAATCTCTTCCATTTGGCTGCTCCTGAGCTATATTCTTTATTAAAAACTGTAATTGTAAGTAGACTACTTCCCTGAGTTCTGTTAAGTCATTCTAGTGAATTAATTGAGACTGGAGGGTGGGGGATAGTTGTGAGAACTCCTGAATTTGTAGTCAGGTGGACAAAAGTGGGTAGCCTGGGCATTGCATTTGTGGCTGCATCTGAAGTGGGAACAATCTTGTAGGACTGAATCTGTTTGTGGGGTCTGTGCTAATTCTGGGTAGTAACTGTCAGAACTGACTTGTTTGACACCTGGCTAGTATTAGGGAAATACTCGATTTTGGGAAAAAACAACACATTTGATATCAGGAAAAAACAGAGGCCTATGACTTGGCTTTGTTTGGAAATAGTTACTGGTAATGTGCTTAGTTCGGATTAAGTCACAAAGGACTAGATGGGAGCCTAATCCAATATATCTGGTGTCCTTAGAAGACGGCTGGGTAAAGACAGACACACACACAGGGAGAACACTGTGTGAAGACAGAGGTTGTTGTTGAAAAACCATCAGAAGCTGGAAGAGGCAGGGAAGGCTCTTTCCCCTGCAGATTTCAGAGGAGCATGGCCCTGCCAACACCTTGATTTTCTATTTCTAGCCTCCAGAACTGTGAGACAAAAAAAATTTGTTGTTTTAAGCTACCCAGTTTGTAGTGCTTTGTTATGGCAGCCCTAGGAAACTAATATAATCACACAGCTAGGATCCAAACCCAGGCCTCCTGGCTCAGCTTTATAATCTTTCTCCTATTCCAAGGCTGCTGCCTACGTATTTCTCCCAACACAGGCTGCCCCAAGATGATGTGAATTCCTCCCGCCCCAGGGATGGGCCCAGCCTCACTCTCCCCTGTCTACTTCTGGCCACAGCACTGAAAGCCTGGCACAAGGTAACTGTTGGTTGACCTGGAGCCCACTCGAATGGAAGTGGAACTACTCTAGCTACTAAAAAATACTAATTTGAGGGAAAATCTGATTTCTACAAAGCAAATATGAAACTGTGCAAACAACCAATTTTGATTCAGAAGTTGCTTTTCCATGCTGCAGGTTAATCAGGTATTTATTCAATGTCCTCAAAAAATCAGGCATTATGTATGGTATTGAGCCTGTAACATTGAACAAAACAGACTCTAGGCCTGCTCTCACGGACCCATATTCTACTAAGGGTAGAGAGTCAATAAACAAACATGTGAAGATACATCATGTCAGATAGTGATGTCTCAAAAATAAAGTTGGATAAAGGGGACAGAAGCACTGAAGGAATGTGATTTATATAGGGATAGATATTTAGATATTTTCAATCTGGAAAGATCCCAGTGATGAAGTGACATCTGAACATACATCTGAACAAAAGTGAGGAAGTAAGCCTGCAGACATGGTGGGGGAGGGGGTGTAGAAACCTGCTCCAGGCAGTGAGAATAGCAGGTTCAAAAGTCCTGAGAAGGAAATGTACTTAGTGTATTAAAGAACAGTCAGTCAGTAAGGAGGCAGATGTGGCTGGAACAGAGAACATGAGGGAGAAGGCAAGGATAGGAAACAAGGAAGATAGTTGGGTATTAATAATGAAGCATCACATTGGCCAGGACTGGGACACTGGATTTTACTCTGAACAGGAGGAAAAGCCACTGGAGACATGTGAACAGAAGGTTGACATCCTCTGACGCAGATTCTGAAAGGATCTCTGAATACAGTGGGGAAAATGGACTGGTAGACAATGATTATGGAATGAGGCTTAGACTGGGAAGGTAGGGGTAGAGGTGGTGACAAGGGATCAGAATTCTAGATCTGTTTCTAAAGTAGAGCCAACAGTATTCACTGATGGATTTTTGACTTAAGTTTAAGTTTCAAATGCTGGCTCTAAGGGCCCTAATTGAAAGAACTTAGGATAAGATTTAAACTAGATGAAGGGTGGGTGAGGGCAGGGGATCTGAAAAACCCAATATCAATATCTTTACTTTATGGAAGTTGACCCTTACCTGGAAACACCTGGTCAAGGTACCAGGCAAGCAGGCCATACAGAGCAGCATCAAGGAGCATCATCTTCATGGACATCAGGAAACTGAATTCGTCCCCTTCCATGGGACTCTTTCCGATATTGCTCCACTGTAGTCCCAGGCCTTGCTCCTCAAAGCGAGCCAGGTACTCAGTGCCAAACCCAAATGCCACAGGGGACAACAGGCTCTGCAGTGAGGCAAAAGGGGCACACAAGATGAACAGAGGTCTTTTACCCCATCCAACAGCACCCAGATGCCCACAAGGGCCAAAAGGGTGGTCCAGCTTGTGTCCAGGTATAAGGATAACCCAGGGAGGGGTAAGACAGTTTTCCTACAGAAAGGGAATGTGGAAATGCCTCAGGGACCTGACATTACACTCACTGAGCCACATGTCACCTGTTCAGTGGAATATAGTTGTGTAATAGAAAGACAAACAGCACAAAGCACAACACACCAAAGAACTACAGGTCTTCAGGTTCACCTTCCTACTTCTCTCCCTTCCTCCTACCTCTTTCTTGAGATCACACAGTTCTTGCTAGAACAAAGATAACTTGGGCTGCTTTGTGTGAATCCCATTAGGAAGTTCCACAAAATCATCAGTGTCCTAGAACAGTCTTGGGGGCCAGGCAAGGGATGGTTCCTGAGGTCTGTCAGTGAGGCCAGAAGAACCTCAGATTCCACTGCTATCACCTTTTCTCCTCTCCAGAACAGGACAATCATTTCCTTGGGTTCTCTGTAGAGAGAACAAGTCAACTAAATAGGTGGTGTGCAAAAGGAAGTCGAAGAGGAAGGTCCCCAGCCAAGTCCCCACAGGTGGTCGCTGGCATGGCAGAAACCACAGAGCACTACAGAGGAATGGGCTGGTCTCATTTCCTCTGCTCAGAGGCCTCTCTGGAGTTTGTAGGACCCAGGGTGGGGTTCAAACTGTCTCTCTCTAGAAGGAAGAGATTCTCCAGCTGTATGTTCACAAAAACCATTTTAAAAATCTCAACTCAGCCTTGGTCCATGCACTGCCAGACCTATAGCTTCTTGGTGGATCCACACACCCATGAAGTTGGCTGCGGTCTCAAATACTGATGTCTACCTAGTATACCAAGACAGCCCAGCTCTACTAGACCATGAGGATATTTTGATACTAGCCCATTGTGATCAATTTAGAAAACTAGGTGCTATACATAGCAGCAATTAATTTAACATGAGACAAAAGGCAGATACCCTGGCAGTTCTGTAGCCAAATAAGTGTGAGTTATCAGAACAACTTAGATCTTTCCCCAGTAAGAGGCAGGTGGTGGTCCTTTCTTGACTCCATTGCATAGAAAACTATGGAGGGAAGTTCTGGAGGACAAGTAAAGCTGCACTCTAGAGAACCCGGAAGCCTGGTTAATGAGAGGGTGGAAATGGCCCATTTGAAATTGGTTAAAAAAGTGCTGTTAGTTTGGGGATTGTGAACTAAGAGATCTGTTTCTTAAGCAATCAAAGCCAATTTCTAGAGTCCTCTCCTGACAAGAGGGCTTGGCTCTTAACTGGTTCATTTCTACATGCAGTAGTTGAACGTGATAAAAGCCCTTGTATAAGCTACTCAAATTCAAGTTTTTTATGGAGAGAAACAAATGCTTTTCATGAATGGAAACATCTTTCTGGGCAGAACAGTTAGGGAGTAAACTCTCCCCTTCTGAATCTTCTCACATGTTGCAAAAAGAAAAGTGAGTGAAATGAGCTGGGCTCTTCTCCTCTTGTGGAAATACAAAGGACCTGTGAGTTGAACTGGTTTTTGGTTGCATCCCAGGACAGACTTATCAGGCAGGTTTGATAAGGAGGGACTGCTGCTGCATAGCTCAAGATGAAGACTGACACAACTTTTGCCCTGTGCCTTTACAACTTATGTCCCTTTGACCCAAAAGGCAAAGTGGATCCCCACAAAGGGCAGTCCAGTTTTCCAGGACTACTACAGATGCGTTGGCCAAAATGTTTTGTATATTAGGGGTGAGCCCAAGATCCCTCACCACAGCCATCTTGAGATCAGCCGTCATCCGGTCCTGCCAGGCAAAGCAGAGAATGTGTGGCAGGTAGAGGGTGAAGTAGATGACGCCACTGCAGGCTGCTGCCAGGCTGGCTCTGGAGAAGAAGGTGCTGAGCAGGAAGCACTGCATGATCGTAGCCGTGGAGAAAGCCAACAGGAACAGGAAGAGGATGAACGGGTTGCTGTAATGCAGGATCCTTCCATGCTGAAACCAAAGAGGCCATCTGAGTCAATACTTTCTATCCCTGTCCAGGGAACCATCTCTCTTTGGGGGTGATCTCTGTGCTGAGATTCTGGGCCTTCAGAAGCCCTTTACTCCACAGTGATTTCTCTTACCATCTCTCATTCGTACCCAAAATCTACATTTGAGACTCAATGCCATTGAATTCTTCTAATCCATGGAGTGCCATTCTCCCTGGGAGGACAACACATTAGGCTGCCTATCAGTACAAGAAATCATTATGTATTAAGTAAGCAAATCCTTGGTCGGAAGGGAGAAATAAGCCTAGAGCAAGGGAGGAAGATCTTAGAGCATACAGCTCCAAGATACACTGAGTAGATGAGGGACAAAAAAAGGAGGCAGGAGACTCCCCAACAAACTGTAATATTTTGCTTGGGGCCTGGCCTGCTGACTCAATCATGTGTACTTGTATTCTGAGATTTACCACTCACACTGGTGAACATATCAGTAATTAATTCACATCACTTGGAAGTGGATTAATCCTCCCTCTTCATCAGTATTGTACAAATGCACAGAACCCAGGGAAATACTCAGTATTTCTACACAGCCAAAGTGGATCAATCAGTTTGGCTATGTAGAAAATAGGCCCAAATTAGCAATTTTTATTAAGTGAGCTGCTGCCCACTTCCATTATAGGATAAACTGAGATGTTCAAATTTATTAGGCCTTCTTGCTTCTCCTTTACTACAGACCTCCTATGAGGAATTTCATCCTTTGCACAGAACTCCAAATACATATAGAGCATCTTGCTCTTCTCTTAAGAACATAAAGGTACAAATAGGTTCATCTCTTGAATGGGTTCTGATCAATTGTTCGTGGTGCCCTGAAGGACTGGTTTCTTAATAGAAATGAGAGAAATGAGTGATATCTATCATGGGTGTGCAAGAACTGAGAGGAATGAATGTGCCACTTGTCTGCTATTGCTACCATTTCTCCCTCATTCACACTCTTGTGCTTGCCAGGCACCAACAGAACAGATTGAAAAATAGGATAAAACAAATGGCAAAGGAAGGTGGAAGAGGGCTAGGTTTAATTACAACCAAACTCCAAGGAACTCTAAATGAAAATCAAAATTGGGATTCGGAGCTCCTATGTGTCAAAGAGCTCTCCACATCACTATGGAAGGCTCACTCCTTTTCCTTAATCACACAGCTCAGTAAAATCAACTTCATGGCTGAACATATGGTTATGGCTAAAAGAACTTTAAGATAAATAAATTTCTTTTCCCAGCTCAAAGCAAAGTCTGACAAGCTTCTAGGCCCATACAATCTTTCATCGACTCAAGCAGAGATGAAAGTCACTGGGCTGACCCAAGAGCCTCACAGACCTTGGCTTCCTCTAATGACCACTTTTCTTTTCTGTTCCTAATAGTTTGAATAACTGGAACCTTCCCATTGTCCCAGCTTCCAGCTTCTTTCCTGCATAGTTGAGGTGGGAAGGAAGGACAAGGCAAAGATGGGAGTGTCATTCTAAGGAATCTTATTTTGGTGTGCAAAATTCTGTTTCCGTCATCATTGGAACAATGATCTGGTTCCCACAAGGAGAAACCCCTTTGTGCAAGAAACTCTTAGTGAACATTTCTTTATCTCACGTCCTAAAAGCTTTGAAGTCTTAATGCCCATTCTTAGGAAGGTAGATCTCAACGTCACTTACCAGACATTGCAAGATATCATATATGTCAGACATATATGACAAGTCAGACACTTGTGCATTTTGACTCCTTTAATTCAGAGGACATAAAACGTCTTGGAAATGGGAAAAGGGGCAGACTGAAGGTTGAGAAGGAACAAGGGACCACTAGAAGAAAAGGATCATCTTTGTTGAGCTCAAGTTTCCTGCAAATTAATTAATTAATTAATTAATTAATTTTTAGATTTTATTTATTTATTCATGAGAGAGAGAGGCAGAGACACAGGCAGAGGGATAGGCAGGCTCCATGCAGGGAGCCTGATGCGGGACTCGATCCCAGGTCTCCAGGATCAGGCTCTGGGCCAAAGGCGGTGCCAAACTGCTGAGCCACCTGGGCTGCCCGGATCCTGCAAATTTAAAGCCACAAATTTAAAGCTAGGTCCCTTGGACAGGATGACCTCTACATCAGCACTGGTTTTGATAGGGCTGTAGCACAGGATTTGACTAAGGCTGAAAACAAAACCCTTCAGAATCATACATTTTACTGCAAAAAGAAAGGGTAGGATTTGGTTTAACTGAGTATTTGCTGGGTGGACAGAATATGTGATGGAACATTCTTGGATCAGTTGACATCAGTATGGTCCAGCATGGGACAGGACACACTTAGCCAGAGTTTATGGTTCAGCACACACATTGCTTAGTATAGAGGGGCACTTAATATGACCGGTAGAAAGATAAAACAAGCTTGATAGCATCATAGCAGGAGCCTGCAAGGTCTAAAGTCTGAAGTTTATATGAAATCCTGCCAGATAAATATAAAAAACTACCCAAATTTATGAAACTTATCATCTAACAAGTACAAAAGAGAATCTGTGGAGGAACTAAAAATGGAGGAAAAGAATATATTATGAAATAATGTTTTATTTCCAAGTCTAGCTTGTGAGGGAGCTGCAAGTTTGCAGAGGATGGACCTATGCATGTTGCTGGCAGCTGTAAAAACTCTATTGCTGAGAAAGGACAGACTCTAAGTCCCATCCTTCAAAATGTCTTGGAGACTTTTTGGGCTGCAGAATATCCTACAGTCAAGCCATGAATGGTGTGACCCTGATGGTAATTAATAAACAGTCTAGGTCTGCTCTCCTAATACAATGCAAAGGCTCCTCACATTCTAACCCCAGCTTCTGGTTGAGACAGTAATCCCAGGAAAACACTCTTTGTACTCATTTCTTCCGTGTCTGAAAGAGAGAACCCTTTGCACATATAGTCATTCTGTGTTGGGCTCTCCTAACAGTAGCTTCTCCATATAGTCCATGGAATGGGGCTAGATAATCTATGTAGACTGTGGGTCACTGGGCAGGAAGTGGGAATGGGGGACACACTATGATACTGGGGCTCCTTGGGGAGACACTAGTCTTTTCCATCTTGGCTGAAATGACTGGGCAGCTGAAATGGCTGGGTAGTTACATATCAGGCTATCCTTGGTGACCAGATGACTGCAGGCATGAGTTCATTAGTAGGAGGAGAGCTGGGAGGTACAAAACTATTCAAGATTTTCTGGGATTTCTCCATCTGGCTTACCATGATAAATATGGTCAGAAGGAAGATGCTCATTGACATGATAGAAAAGCTGTCCAGGAACCAGGTACACCAAATCACTGCATTGGAGACACCCTGATTTTTCAAGGTTTCCTTCAGTCTCAACTCCTTCTCCAAGACGATGCTCTTTACAGTCATGGAGACAGAGTAGATCCAGGCCAGCACCATGAAGATAGGGAAACAGCGGTTCAGGATGATCATAAAACTGAAGCAAGAGGAGAGAAGCAGAAAAGTAGAATGCCCTGTATCTGGTGGAGGTAGAGTAAATGTTTGTTGATTGGATGTGTTGAGAACAAAGCCCAGATGGAGGGGAAGGCAGAAAAATCCCCCCTGGGCATTAACAGGCTTGAATCTTTTAATACATTACACCTTTCCCTGAAGGATTACATTTTCCTTAGAGCAAGATGGTAGCTTTTTGGTTAGCTCAGATGAATGTTCTACAAGTTATATGTGTAAAATAAAATTGTACTATGTATGCTATACAGTGTGGACCTTTTTGTAAGATCTCATGGGAAAGAACTACAAACTTGATGATGTGGTTGTGACTGGAATAGATACATGCTAACTGACAGTGAAGTCCAAGAAGGTGAACTACCAATAAAAGCAACTGATATTGGTGGTAAGACCAATAGCTGGGCTCCCCAAGGGCGTCAGCCACCTTAGCACTATCTGTCCCCGGGGATCAAACTGCAGTTGTGCAGGAAGAGGTACAGAATAATTATTCAATGTGGCACTTTCAGAAGGCAATTGACCCAACAATCAATCAGTGATCCAGTAGCAACTACTCTACCTGCCATGTACCAGTAGAGTAATTCCATGGATATTCATTCTAGCAAGCAAGATAGATTTGATATTCTGGAATTACTTTATTGCAAACTACACATATTTTCCCTGTGCTTGATGTGCTAGTAAAGCCCTTGGGATTATGATGTAGTGAAAACTGCTGGTTGTCACAGGAAGGGCCAATTCCAATGTGGTAGGGTTCTCAAGATGGTCCTAAAGAAAGAACTAGAAATTCCTAAAGCCTGCACTCTGGGATCTGCCACCAGAGAGCTCTCCCACTCTAAATGGCCAGACTTGCCACAGACTCCTTATTGTGTACCCCACTACCCTGCCAAATGTGGAACTGGGTTTTTGCCCTTGACTCTATGTCCCATTGACATCTATTGTCTAAAACAAAACCGACTGCAGAATAGCCACTGTTACCTCTTTAGTCCCTGTAGAGCTGAGGAAGGAGATCCTATTGGACTAATGTGTTGAGAGAGGGTTTCCTGTGCCCATATTGGACTTTATCTTACTATTTGTCAGGTGGCAATTTGACTTTTCTTTTCTTCAGGCTGTGAGTGTTTCTCTCCTTCCTGGACCCCACTGACACAATGTGTTTTTTTCTAGAAGCTGAATCCTAAGCCAGTCTGGGTCTCTGCTGCTGTCCTGGGAGTGTTCCTGCCCACATCAACCATGGTAAATGAGCCCACTCTGTTCTCTCTTCCTCTCTGTCCCTCTCTCTATCACCCCCCAAATTCGCGTTCAGAAAACAATAGGCTACTTGCTTAGCTTGCTATTGGCCAACAGATGCACAAGCCTGGGGGTGGGCAGGAAGGGAGGGTTCCAGCTCATCCAACACATTCCTCTACCTTCTCATTAAGCATGCACCATGGGAATGTTAATTAGGGAAGGAGCTGCATTATTCTGAGGCTCCTAGGAACCAGACCTACTTGCAATGCAGAGTCCTAATTTGCTGATTTGGCAATCATTGGGCAAACACTCTGACCAGAACTCTTCCACATACCAAACATACTACGTAGTGGAAACTTAAAAAGCCTTTGTCCCCTTTCCCAACCTCACTTCCCTTGCTTTTATTTTCACCTTCCCTTTTCTACCCACAACACCAACTCTTTTCTCCCTGCCACTTCACTTGCCCGTCGGGCCCTGCCTGGAGTCTGGGAGAGGCTGGCTCCTCATTCAGAGCTCCATGCTCTTCAAGCTGGTCTCACTCCTGGGGTTTCTCTCCAAAGAGACTGAAGCCTGGGGATTACTCCCTCTCACCCCATCAACCTGATTAATATGTCTGGGAGGGAGACTGGAAGCCTCTGACTCACGAGTCATCCACGAAGCAGGGGTAAGGCATCTGCTGGAGATAGATTCCAACTGGAACCTCAACCTGGGCCTGACTCCTTGTGATCCCCTGTTCAATCATGTCCTGTAGATAGGCAAACCCTCCCCAGATGTATCGGAAGTCTTCCACAGGATCAGCTCTGGGACCAGAATCCCAGTACCTACAAAGAAACCAGAGGGAGGGACAATGGATGGGAATGGGAATGGACAGTTTAGTGGCACTTCACAAGCACAAGGGGACTCAGAACTCACTCTCTTTAAACCTCACCCCTAAAAT
Organism: Canis aureus; assembly: GCF_053574225.1. Lineage (NCBI taxonomy): Eukaryota > Metazoa > Chordata > Mammalia > Carnivora > Canidae > Canis > Canis aureus. Next base: position 22,479,067 of record NC_135618.1, read on the forward strand.
GTTCCAAACTGATTCTATTTTCTAGTTTGTAGTTCAAATCTCAGTTACCGATATTAGCCACAGTGACTTGTAATTGCTTTAATTCAAGTATTCTACCTTGGGAGCATTATAAAATATCTGATCTCCCCTTAATTAAATTTCACTGATTTTTAAGCTGAGGCCAGTCTCTATCTCTGACTCTGTACCAAATGTAATTTTTCAGTGGTTTTGGAGAAACCTCATTTGTAGAACCTCTATATGAAGATAATTCAATACCTAGAGGTCTCCATCTCTAAACTGCCCAAATGCCAGCCAGGGACAGTGCTAAATTGTGGGAGTGATGACAGGGTCACTGAGCTCTTCTGGTTCCACACAGCTAACAGAGCCAACTGTTTAGTTAGCTTAGTTCTCTGATACCAAAGTGTTTCTGTGCCTTTCCAAGTAACCCTACTGTCCCTAGGTGATGGGCCTCTGTTCCTTGCCTCATGCATTCCTGGGGATGCACAGGGACTTCAAGATTGCTTGAAACATCACCTGTCTTTGATCTTATTGGTCTTCTCCACCACATCTATGTCCATCCGGATCTTGTACTTCACGTGGGTTGGTAGGGCACTGGTCCAGGGATACATGTCAGGGAACACTACACCAGCCCAGAACCTGTTTTCCTCCAGCAGAGACAGGGCTCGTTGAGTGAGCTGAATTTCATCATCATAGCTTTCAAACTTATCCAGGATCAAGCACTGCAGATAATCACAAAGGTTGAGAGCATCTGAAGAACACCAACAGCAAAGACTCAATTGCAAAAAAAAGAAAAAAGAAAAAAAAAAGGCAGAGGATAGGGCTGCTGCCCTAGGGGATGGGTCAAATGCAAGGAGATCTATAAACTTACTATTTGCTTAACTGTGGGGTCTGGGGTCAAATTTCCACTGTGTCTAGATTTGGGGGTAAAGGGGCCTTACAAATGCTTACTTGCTCTCATCCCTGCAGATTTAATGAGGGCCATACCACCCGGCTGTCCAAGGCTGTCCAAATATGCAAGTTTTCAAAATGACAAAAATATTCAGAGCTCTCACTCCCCAGCATGGGGAGGCAAGGGAGTGGGGTCACACTGGATACAGGCTGCTTTGAAGATCAGAAAGCAAGCTGATAAAAGAGTTTTAAAAAGAGAGAGAGAAGCAGTCGTAGCAGTGAACCTTCCTGCCTCTCTGCAAACACACAATGGTGGCCAGCTGAGGGAAGAACAGGGAGGGAGAACACAAACAACAGAGAGCCAAAACCATTTAGTCCAAGAAATAATTTCCAGTTATGATTCTGACAGGTAATGCAGGTGGGGGAGGAGTTTCCTAATAGATCTTCTTTCTTCCCACTGGAAGAGGGAAAAAAAAAAAATCATCCCTCCCCACCTTCCAAAGGCCCTACAGAAAAGCAAAGCTAAGAATTTCTTTTAAATTTTAACATTGAAATAAATAAATAAATAAATAAATAAATAAATAAATAAATAAATAAATAAATAAATTTGAACATTGCAGGTTGTCCAATAAATGTAGAGGTTTGTTAAACTCTTAGACTATCCTGGGATCTGGTTTTTTCCTTAACCTCTTGTTCCTATAATACACTAGAGTTATTGTGTCAACGTTTCTTTCTTAGAATGTAACTCACAAGAGGTCAGATAGCCTTGTCTTGATTAATTTGTTCACTCAATACTTACTGAGAGCCTGTAATGTGCCAGAGCCTGCTTGGCTCCAGGGGTACAAGGAGGAAAGATAAAAATCTCTTCCTGAGAGAAACTCTAGACCTAATGAGGGAAAGGTGTGGAGTAAATCAACAATCACAATACAAAATGACTGGGCTCTGATGAAAGCAAGTCCAGAGTAGTCTGGGAACCCATCATGGCTAAGTCTACCTGGAGGGGAACAGGAGGGCTGCCTGAAGGAAGGGAGTTAGTTCTGAGTAGGAGGAGGATGAGAAGGAATGAGCCAGAGGAAGAAAGTGGGGGGAAGGTCAGCTCCAGCACAGAGAACACATAGGGTGTCCGGAGACCTGTAAGAATAGAGCAATGGTTCTCATCCTTGGCTGTGCTTACAACCACTGGGGAGCTTTAAAAAGACACCTACTCTCAGGGCTCACTCCAAACAATGAAATCAGACTCTCAAAAGGCAGGGCCAAGGCATCAGCATTGTGTTGAGTGCTCCTTAGGTCTTTCCAAAGTGCAGAGAAGTAGAAGGAACCAGTGGGAGGGTGAGCAGTAGGAAGGTGGGTGAGGGCCACATCAGTTGCCCTGCAGGACTTGCAGTGTGACCAACCAATGAGGAGCTTTCTAGGACAGGAGGATTTCCATGCTAAAACCGGGAGCCCTCCAGGCAAATTCTAAAAGGCCCTAAGAAACCAGTGGAGGGTTTTAAGCAAGGGTAGGACATGTGGGATCCAATTGTGTTTCTGAACAATTACTGGTGGGGCAAGGGGGGAAGCAGGAAGCTTGGTTAGAAGACTGTTGTGACACAGGCTTAAAGGAACACATGAACTCACACAGAGCCTGTGCGTTACCTGGAATCCTCAGTTTACTGAAGAGGAAACTGAACTCCAGAAGACCTGCTAGAGGTCACACAGCTAGCAAGTGGCTGGCCCTGGATTCCCTCCCCACCTTTCAGAGGCCCAGACTTCTCCCCCATCTCAGGAGCCATGGGCACGGCCTGATTCACTGCCCTCCACATGCTCCCAACTGTCCTGTAAAGCAGGAGAGCACAATTCTTATTTATCCTCCCTTTGCAGCCCAGGGAACTCAGGCGCCAAGAGGCTGAGTCACTTCCCCAAAGTGGTGGAATAGGGGTCAAACTCTAGTTCATTTGATCCCACAACTAATACCAGGAGAAGTAGAGAAGTGAGGAAGGTGGACAGGTCATAAAGAGCTGGTCAGTGACCCGAGCTCCTGCTGACCGGGTAAGAAGCGGGCAAGCCCAATTCCTTTACCCAACCCCTCAATCTAAGTCCCCCTCAGGCAATCCCAGAAGGTGAACCACCAGCCTCACTGTACTGAGGAACTGAATCTGAACAACAAAATACTGCAAACCCACTCTCCTTGGGGCTTCTGAACTAAAATGTCCCACCTCAAGCTCCACATCCTGGGAGCAGGTCCCGTGTAGTGTTCTCTGTCTTCTAGATAAAAAGAAAGAAAACCCAAGATACCGTTCGCTTTCCAGCTGATATGGGAAGAGGAACACGGGTAATAAGAAAATACAGAGGGCCAAGGCTTAAGTGACACCATATTAAAAAGATAATTACCTCAAATGGAAGTGGAATTTCTTTAAAAAATACCAGTAAGTGTGGTTACACATCATAAAGAAAAATAGGAAATTTTCTTTACTTAGCTAATCTTTTACAAACAGGCATCACCCAGCCTATTGCTGGTTAGTCCTTTAATGAGATAAAGGACTTAAGTACCTCATGACACCGAAAGTCCTTAGTACATGGTTATTTTTTCTGGAAATAACATAAGGTTTGCTACTTTATGTTTTGGGGGCTTTCTTGTTTGCTTGTTGGTTTTTTTTTTTGTTTTGGTGTGGAATATAGACTTTCACCATAGTCAAAGACCAAAGGCCCAGCTCCCAGCATGTCAGTACTTAACAGCACACTATGGGGACAGAGAATTGGCAACCTCCTTGGGCAAGGAAGATCAAAACTAAACTGCTAGAGTACATTAAAAAAACAAAGAAAGAAAAAGAAGCACGTTTAAGTTTCCTCTGGAGAGACCTTGTTCTACAAAAATGAGTAGTAAAAGAATCTCATTAAAAAAAATCAGTTTGGGGGTGCTTGACTGGCTCGGTCAGTGAAACATGAGACTCTTGATCTTGCGGTTGTGAGTTCAAGCTCCATGCTGGGTGTGGAGATTACTCAAAGATAAAATCTTAAAAAAATGAAAATAAATAAATACATCAGTTTAGCAAGTTTAGGTCTGCATATACAGAATTCTAGTATGGATGATTCAAGTGAATTTAAAATTAAATTTCCAAAACGAAAAAATTATTTGGAGAGATGGAAGTTTATCTTTGTGGTTTCTTTCAGCTGTAGGACATTACAACCCACACACAGCGTGTTCTACCAATTTACTCGACATCACAGGGCCCTGGACAAGGGTCCCTGCTTTATTAGGGAGGAAACAAGCATGCGAGGGACCAAGGGCCTTGCCTGAGGTCAATACGGATCAGGAGCAGAATCTGCATCCATGTCTTCAGAGATCAAGTTGAAGGGTGGTGCTGTTTCCACGTTACTGTAAGAGTAAGTCTCATTCCAACCACGAGGTCATGGTGATAGAATTCTTCAACAGGAAGACCACCTGCCCCTGCCCAGTAGAGCTGCATGGCCCAGCAGAACCTTCTACGTGGAGGAAATGTTCCGTATCTTCCTATCCAGTACGGTGGCTAGTAACCAAAAAAAGCTATTGGGCACTTGAAATGTGTCTAAGGCATCTGAGGCACTAAATTTTTCTAATCAGAATTTAAATAGCCACATGTGGCCACTGGTTACTGTGCTCATCACCACAGCTCTACAAACAAAGTTCCTGGAGGTCAGGCGCCATTCTCGCTCATTGTGGTCTCTGGAAGAATATTTCCTCAAGAAAAGGACTCAATAAATGTCTGTTGAATTGAATTCATTTAAATTTAGAAATCTTGATTGCTGTAAGAAATACAGCTTTACTACCATATGTTGAACATAATCCTGTGCACCCTGGATTCAGAGGATAAACTAGGAGTAATTAGTAACAAGTGAGTTTTGGAGATAATGTTAATGAGAGTATAATTCTCACTAAAGCAAAAAAGCTAATAAAACAAATATATTTTAATAATGTGGCTTTCTGAGCCATCTAACTCATTCTCTTTGAACTTTCCTTTCATGTTTTAAAGGGATATCCATACTGCAATAAGCGGCTGGTGTTTTCAATGACTTTGTTGAATCCCACAATGACGTGGGCTCCATCCTGGCTGTTTTATCAGGCAGCTGATTCACAGTCACGTTTCCTGTTGTGTCCCCCTAGATTGGCACCCTGATACTCTGTGGAAAAACAAAACGTAAAAGGTTCTCAAACTCTCATTTCTATCCTGAAACATCTGATCCATTTTCAAAGTCGGGTTATTTTCCCCACCTTGGAAAGTGGTATGGTGTAGTGTTTAAGAGACAGACAGCCCTGAATGCCAACCCCACTCTGCTGTCTTCTAACTGTATGGTCTGTTTCTCTATTTGCAAAACTGAGATACACCCTACCTCATAGGTGTGTTTTAAGCATCACATGACAGTGTTTGGGAAGGGTGAGTTAATGCCTCCTGGTAAGAATAAAAGCTAGTGCTTACCAAAGGCTCGCTATGCACCCAAACTGGCCCAAGGGCTCTGCTCATATGAACCCCTGAGCCTGCACCACCACTTTATGAGGCCAGTTACAGTGATTATTCCAGGCTCACTGAGGAGGCATGACAAGGCAACCTTGCTCTGGAGGATACTAAACTATCTCACAAATAATGAGAACTTGATAAATACCATTTTTATTACTGTTTTTGCAAACTATCTTAAAAGTCAACACAGGCTAATGGCTTTTAAGCCCCTGCCAGGTTACTTTTCATTTGTGACAGCTGTTTGGGGAGGAAGGCAGTTATTTTCTTTAAATAATATGATTTGGAACACAACACATTCCAAGCTGATCTACAGCATCTCATCTGGTTAGAACAATGCTACAGACTGAAGCCAAAGTCCCATGTCCCACCCGGACAACAGGGGTAGGGATGGGGATGAGTTCTAAACCACTGGTGTTCACTAGCTCCTCTTTGGCCATTAAGTGAAAGTCAGACAATTCTACTTATGAAGAGGGCTTATGAAGATCATCCAGAATGCCATCTTCACCAAATTTCCCTTAAGTAAAGGCACAGCAATTATGGAAGCTGCTTTGGACATAATGCAGAAGTTCCTGGGTCATCTTCTGAGGTATGGCTCACGATGTACCCTTACATTCTCCTGGGGAGGTCACTTGCCTCAGAGAAAGTAGCCTCATTCTCTGTTGCTACTTGTTCTGGTCCCTGAAGTTAAAATCTTGGCTAACAGTGCAATAATAAATACATACAAAAATAAATACAATATTTTTTTATATGAGTATGTGTATGAGTGTGTTTGGGAGGCAAAGATGAATGACTAAACCCATAGCCAGGATCATGGATTTTGACATATTTGGTCTGGTCTGATTAGCTCACAAATGAAAACACAGTAGGTTCTAACAAGGCTGATGCCATGGAGTCTATCTATAAAGGCTGTTTGGTTCTACAGAGAGAGAAACTAGATGGTCATATATATGGCCATGGATATTAGGGAAGAATAATGTAGGTACATAAGAATTGGCTAGTTTAAAGGGTTCAACATAAAGATAGCACTGGTAATGGAAAACATTCAAAGGGCATCTTCAGTGAATAAAAAGACAGTGTCTTAAGGTCTAAGAGGCAAATTCTGGGCAAGTTTTGCGCCAGAGTTTAGAATCTGAAAGAGTACCATTAAAGTGCCTTGTGACAGCAAAGGACAGAAAGGCAAGAGAAGGGAGTTCCTTGTTCCCTTCATTTCCCAACTGCTATAGCCGAACCCTGGTGACAGGGCTACTACTATTTGAAGTCCACACAAGTCCTACATTTCCTCGTTGGTTGTTTTGCTGATACTCCCCCCAGGAAGCAGAGTTCACCCTAGCGGAAGAGGTTCGAGCTCTCTCCAGGGCAGGCAGCTGTGCTCTTGAGACCTCTTGAGAATGCAGTCATTTGTTTACACTGCTAAATCAAACACCACCTTGGGAGGAGAAGCTGCAGTAGCAGCAGGCTTCCTTCTTCAACTCTGACCTGCCAGACCCTAAATTCAAACACATTAAATAATAGATGAATTAAATTATATTTTAAGTAGGAAACATTGCCCAGTGGAGGCAAAGAAAGAATCTCTCTTTTTGTTTGAACTGGATAATCAAAGGGGAATGGCACCCTGTAATGACATATTCTGACTAATACACCCAGGATGTGTCAGGAGTGAGTCTGGGGATAAGGGAGGCTGTAGTCTTAGATATGCTGGCTCTACAATCTTGCCTCTTACATCTTTAACTTCCATACTTAGTCTGAGAACAAAGCAGCTGATAAATGCCAATGGAGGCCCGAAGTGGTCCTGCTGGTGTTAATGTAGACACCTGGGGTTCCTTTGAAAAATGCCAATGGATGTGGGCAAACATCCCAGAACGAATTTCCTGGCAGATCTAGACTCTAACACTCAAGATTCATTTCCCACCACATGGAAAAAGTCACTAAATAAAATGTTTGAGTTGGTTGGGATGGTGAGACAGAGGCCAATGGTGCTACCATAAATTTTTTCTAACACACAGGACACTGTGAACAGACATCTGAAACCTTGTACCACAAAGAGTGAGGAAATGCACTGCGACTAGAACACAAAGGGACAGGAAATGCACAGCTGTTAAAATATGTCTGTTTCTAAAATAAATAAATAAGGAAACAAAAAGTCAAGTTGCAGCACCAAGATACACACTGGGCAAAGAAGTCACCAGGTAATGCTTCTAACTAATTGGGCCAAAGGAAGACACGATAACCTGGCTAGTAACTGCAGAAGACTCTAGCTCTTAATGCTTTCTGGTTTAATCATTCCACCAACTCTGGGAGGTCAGTGTTACTATATTTAAGATATTTCATAATCAACAGAGTCAGGCACTGACCAATTGGAGCACATTCTGGTTGCAAAGAGCTAATCTGGCTACAGTGGTGAACACTCCCCAAATTGCAGTACACATTGTTGTCCTCACTTTTCAGGCAGTTGAACAGCATTGTTGCCCTAAATCACAGAGCCCATAAGTAAGTGCTGAAAATGGCATCCCATAGCCTGCTGGGTAAAGCTGGCCTTTCCAGTCTCATCTCCAGACCCTACTGTTCCTCCCCACCGCCACCTACCACCTACTCCCCTGATGCTACAGCCACACCTCTGTGCCTGTGCTTATGCTCTTTCTTCTGCCTGAAACTGTCTTTCTGCCTTGCTTAGCCAGCAAGTTCAGCCTTTAAGACCCAGCATAAATGTGTTTTCAGTTTTAATTTGGCCTGCATGGGTGTCTACTTTATGTCACCGTAGCTCCACTAACATAAAATGGGAAATCAAAAGATAAATAAGACAGTTTCAGCCCTTAAGTGGCTCACATCTATGGGGATGGGGAAGCGTATGAACAAATAATTACAAAGGCTACAATAGAGGAATATGGTGTGTGGAGGAAGGCCTGTAACACTGGAGTTGAGTCCTGACGGGCAGCCAGGGGATACAGGAGGCAAAGAGTCTGCCTGTATAGGTGGGAGGCCTGAGGCTTACGGTATGCCATCCTTACAATATGGAAGACCCATGAAAGGGTTAGACTGGGAGTGACTTCACCTTTATGGCAACTAGGTGTCACTGAGGAGCTTTGAGCAGAACCATCATGGCAAGATGGGTTTTAGAAAGATCCCACTGGAGGCAACGTGGGAGATGAGTAGAAGTAGCAGAGAATGGATGTACAGTGACCAGCTAGGAGAGAAAGTACAAACTCTGTAAACAGAGGCCATACATGGAGAGTGAGAGGAAGTAGGGATTTCAGAGACAGTTTGGAGGAAGACTTGATGATTCTTGTTGGATGTGTGACATTTAAATTTGGATTTGTGCAGTTTGTTTCTATTCCATCAGACAGAATTATTGTTCTAGTAGTCCTTTGAGAGACTAATGTAGCATTATTTGATAACATGCTTCTCTCTCTCAATAAAATTTGATCTTCTAGAGACCAGGGATTATTTGTATTTATTCAGATAGTTCAATACATGTGAATATATGAATGACCAAATCAGCTAAAATCTTTTTGGTTTCCTACTCTAAGCCTAGTTATTTTCATGCAGAAAAGACCCAATCAGAATAGTATCTGTTATTCAGAGGTATTATAAAATAATTGCTGTCTTCATCCAACTCATTATATAATTTATCAAAACAATACATACTGAGCCTCCACTAATGTCCCCTCATATTACAGGAGAAAGAACTACCTCATTAGAGGCAGACAGGTCTGGATTCCAATTCTGGGTCCCCACTTATCTGCTATGTTAGGCAAGTTAGTCAACTTCTTTGAGGCTCCATTTTTAATTCTATAAAATGGAAACAATTATGCCTCCAGGGAGGCAGTTAGGAGGGTTGCACAAGAGGGCATGTAAAAGTGCTCAACATAGTGGCTGGTTGGCAGCAGCCTCAGACACAAATCCCTTCCCCACGACCTCAGCCCACCCCTCACCTGCATTCTCCTGCCTCTGAGAGTCCCATTCTATGCTTCTGTGAGCCTGGAGACACACAAAATAAAGTCATTGCTTATGATCCAACTCATGGCCCCTGAAATAACACAGCTTTTGCAATGTAGGCTTCTGCCCTCTATCTACCTCTCCCTTGATTTCTAATTTCCCAATGCATATCTGGAGCCAATGAATCTTCAGAAGAAATAAGTAGGACAGATATTCCACAAATATCTATATATATGACTCTTAACATATTACATGATCAATGGCTTTATCTTCCTAATCCTTTTTTTTTTCCTTAGGCTAGCCTGAAAACTATACTCCTTGAGCACACTTTGATTGGGTGGTTGATGGCATGTCACCAGGAGCATGCAAGGAACTGAGGAAAATGAATAAAAAAAAAAAAATCCCACTTCTGCTAATTCATCAACAAGATAATCACCATAAAGAAAATGAATATTAGCTATGCACATACATAGATTATGAGGACAGCAGAGGTGAAAGCAGTTAATGAATACATTTTAAGACTTAGAGAAAGGTAGTTGTAACTGGTTAAAGTACAATTTTATGCCCTGATCAGAGATATTTTCATATTGAAATTTGGCTGAATTCAGCTTCCTGATGTGAAATTCAAGACCTGAAATTCAAATACACTATGTAATTTAAATACATTGTGAACTCTAAATAGTATTCCATCTGTGCCAGGCCTAACCCTTCACGAAATAAAGAAATCAAAGGAAGGGGTGTGTATGTTTGTTTTAACTAAAGGGTCATTAGAGGAATAATTTGTTAATTTTCTATTTTTTTCTCAAGAAGAAAAATATATGTGAATATGACACATATAAATTATGACTATAAAAGCATACATATAACAGTTTAAGAGATTAATCTATATGAAGACTTGTTTGCCTTCGGTCTCCTTAAATTTGGGGAAGAGGATGATTTGAACATCTGCAGAAATGAATCTCTCCACATGTTAGAGATGTGACGCTCCCCAAACACCACCATCACCCCTTTACCTAGCCTACTGTCTATCTTCTTACTTGGAGGGATGCCTTTTGTTCATTTCTTTTTTCCTGCTAAGGGCAGGGGATCAGAGGAAAGACAGAATGTGATAATGGAATGAATGAGATTATAGAATCCCCTTGTTGAGGTGGTGCTCTGAGGACAGAAGAAGTTCTAGAGCCACTAGACCATTGTCCACAGAAGTTACAAAATGGTTCCCAGGGCATTTATCAACAATTCATGGCCATCTGGAAAGGAGGGCATTAATACACCCACCTAACAGCCAAGGAACCCATAGCCTAACTATCAATGGCATGAACTATACGCTCTGCACACTTCTCTCATTTTGTCCTTACAACTCTATGAGGTCTGTTATCTGGATTTTACAGATAAGAAAATTGAACCTTAGCAGATAAAGTGAATTTCTTAGAGTAACATAGCTCAATAAGAAGCAGAGATTCAGGCCCATTTGTCCTCACTGGACAGGTGAGAAAGTTCTACACTCAGTGGCCTAACATGGCATATAAGTGAGCCAGCAAGGCGGTTCCAGGAGAATAGGAACTCTCTAGGCTACTTAACAGAATGTCTAGTAACTAAGACCTCATTCCAAATAGAAAGGAAGGAGATTTAGTTCTTTTATTATTTGAAGAGGAAACCTATTGAATCATTCCCTTTTCCTATAAAGACAAAAGTCTCTTAGTTCTCAGAGCTTCTATTACTGATCAATATCACATCTGAGTGTCACATTGACCTAGATCAACATAATTTTCATTTAAAGGACTGTTTTTGCTTGAATTGTCCCAAAATGATTTTTTTCTTTCTTGGAATATGCAGGGAAGTAAGCAACAAGGCTGGCCTAGTCCAAGGCATATTGAAAAGGAGTGCTTCCGACGGGTCTTAAACAAGTCTGTGAAGGAACATACTTGCTGCCTTGTCCTGGAGAGACCCTTAGAGTCATCGGAAAAGAGTTTTCATCCCACTCTGCTATTGAGCAGTTGTCAGGATGGGAGCTGGAGGGTTTCTTGAGGCTCTACCAGACTTCACAAAGCATAAGAACAGAAGCAGAATATTTCAGAATCAATTGCAGTGATTGGTTTCTTCCTCACTGCACATTTCCCCCTCCTGCATTTTCCTTTCAGTTCAGCATCCCCTTGTTTTCTTCCTCCCTCTGACCCCTGCAAAAGCAGGAAGACCAGAAACCTCATCATAATCACCTGCAGGGCTTCTGCCTCCATCAAAACCCCTCTTAGGAACCCCTGAGGGAGGCCACTGACCTGTGGCCACCACAGCCTTTGCTTAGGAGCATTTAGCTCATTTAATGGGATTGCAAGGCCCTCGGAAGTCTTGGTGGCTTAGGCAGGATGTAATTAGCTGCTCATAATCCCTAGAAGGGCACCAAGAACAGCTCAGTGGCTAAGTCTGATTTCACTAACACTTCACTGTTCTCCTCCTGAGCAGTTATTTTTGGTTGGTTTGTATTTTGTTAAAAAATTAGTATTAAAGCACTTACTATATTCCAGGCATTGTTCCAAGTACTTTGCATGAATTAATTCAGTTAATTCTCCTATCAGGTCATTAGGTAAGCACTATTAATATCTTCATTTTATAGATTCAGAAACTGAGGCACAGTAGCAGAGGTTTGAACCCAGGCTATTTGGTTCTAGAAACTGAATTCTTATCCATCTAAACAACTGGTGTATCTTAGGTACCTGTTTGCTACATTAAGCACAAACTACACAGTAAAAATAATCCTTCAAGAAAATGAGACCTTTATATCACCAAGCAAATGTAAAATCAAACAAAGGACAAGAGGTATTCTCTACTCCTGAGGTAACTAACAAAACACTGTGAGAACCATGGCACTCCATTCTGCAAGAATAAAGGAATAAAGCTCTTCTCTCCCAGCCATACTCTCTCCCAGAGCCCTGTCTGTGTTATAACCACAGCAGGTAGATGGTGGTGACGTGGCCAGGGATGGGGACATATGTGGTACAGAAAGCTCAGAGGTGTGAATGGCTAAACTTATGTTGAAGCAGAAGTGACATTTGAGAGCTGAATCTCAAAGAAAGAATGAATGGAAGTTCAATAGATGGGAAAGGAGAAGTCATTTCAGGCTTTTTTGCCTTCTGTTTCTTCTTTTGGGGGAAACAGCCTCCTCTACTTCCCAGTAATCCTGCTCAGTCCCTGAGATTCAGATTAAACTAATTTAGCTTTTCTTACCTCATGGTGGGTATATGACCCACACCTCCCTATCATGGTACACCATCCCCCCAGAGACTCAGAGATTCGAAGAGCCAGGCCAATCAGAAAACTGTCCAGGAATACTGTTTATGCTCTGGGAAAACCATTCCCTCTTTCTGCAGAATGTCTGGGGTAAACATGACCACTGAGGGCTGTGCGTAGCTGATGCCCCACCAAATGGAGAGGGCCTCACTGAGATCGAAGCCAGGCAGAGGCAAGCACAAACATGAGGTGGAAGGGCACAAGGGTCTCCGTCTCATGGTGGCATTCAATCCCTAGATCCCCTGAATTTCCAGGTTAGGTCAACCAGTCAATTCTCTTTTTTGTTCAGGCAAAAGAACTCTATCAATGGCAACATGTGTAAAGGGTAGAAGTGTGAGCAGTTGGGGTATGCCTCAGGATAGCAAAACAGCCAGTGGAGCAGACCAACAGATCTGCGAGTGAGCCCTGGCTGCAAAGGCGGGCTGTGGCAGGTGTAGAAGGTATGTGTGTTCCCTGGGTACTGAATCCCTGAAAGTCTGAGAGTGATGACAGCAGATGTGTGTTTGAAATGGAGATCTGGTGGCAGTGTGGAGCAATGCCTGAGCCAACAGAGATGGCCTGGAGCCCAGGGAGGAAGCCATTGAAACAGGCTGGTAGAGGCATGTCAATGCTTCCAGAACTCAGAGAGCCTTAAAAGCAAGAGGTGGAGTTGAGAAATGTTCAGGAGATAGACAAAGTTCAGTATGATACTATGATTTATAATAAGATATATGTATTTGGTCTTTGTCTGTTTCTAGTACAGAGCTCCTAAAACTTTTAGAATTTCCTAAGAAATACCATTAAAATGTGTTTTGTTATGTTCATAAGGTGACTTGTGGACCTCACCTAAGGATGAGGACTGGTTGCCAGAGGAGCCAACTATGTGATTACAGGGTTGTGATTATAGGGAGTGGGCTGGAAGCTAAGTTCCATCACTAATGGCCATGGTTTAATCAACCATGCCTAAGTAATGAAGCCTCTATGAAAACTCAAAAGGATGGGGTTTGCAGAGTTTCAGGGTTGGTGAACATGTGGAGATTTGGGGAAACTGGTATGTATCCAGAAAGGATATAAAAGCTGCACACCCTTTTCTTATACCTTGCCTTATGTATCTCTTCCATTTGGCTGCTCTTGAGTTATATACTTTTATAATAAACCAGTGATCTAATGAGTAAAATATTTGAGTTTTGTGAGTCACTCTAGCAAATTAATTGAATCCAAGAAGGGGTCATAGGAACCCGCTGTCTGAACCTGTGGGCAGAAATAGGAGGGGGATGTCTGAAGTGGAGGTGGGCACCAGTATCAAGGGACTGAGTCCTTATTAACCCAGGGATCTGACGCTATCTCCAGGTAGTGCCAGAATGGAGTTGAACCACATGATACCCAGCTGGTGTTGGAGTTTCTTAGTGATGGGGGAAAAACCATCATGTGTTGGATTTGGGCATATAATTATCCTCAGTGACCAGACATGAAAGAGGCAGTAGAGGGATCAGAAAGGCAAGCTCTGATTCACCCAGATGTGGATGTGATCTGCTACACATAACAGCTACAGGATGGGATTTAACCTCTTTAAGCCTCAGTTTCTGCATCTGTAAAATAAAAATGGTAACAGCACATACGTCACAGAGCTCTTGTGAGGATGAAATGAGTTAACCATGTGTGAAAGCACTGAACACAGGGCTTGGCACAAAGAAACACTCAATGAATAATAGCTATTGTACAGAAGGTAAGGAAGAAAGGTAATTAAGGATGACCTTAAAATCTCTGGCTTGATAATTTGGAATAATGCTGAGGACCAGGGTCAGGGTAGGAAATGCCACAGGAGGACAGGTTTTGTGGAGAGGAGAAAACAAATTTGTTTTGAGATACATTGAATGTGATGTGCCTGTAGAACCTGGAAGTGAGAGTTTCCAGCAAGCAGTGGGACCTCAGAAGTTGACGTTTCTGGTCAATGATGACTGAATCTATGGCAGGCAAGAGAGGGTAGAGGACAGACACAACTACTTCACCAGCTACAAGGAGGGAACGAGCAGCCCAGGAAGAGTCAGGGAGCTATCAGGGAGCCAACACATCAAGAGGTGTAAAAAGGGAACTTTTTAAAGTGTGGATATGCTATTAGAGAACAGAATCCACCCCGTATGGGAACTGTGAGAATTCCTGGTTCATCAGTGGGGAAAAGGAGATGCCTTACCTCCAGGTATTTGCTAGTCAGGCGCAGGGTGCGATCTGTGATGTTAAATACATCCCTCCAGTCAAAGTTGGCCATGTCATCAGCCTGGCTCTCTCGAGGACCCTTATGTAGGAAGTTCAGCATGGCTTCTGCAGTAATACCTTCCTCACCAAGCTGACTATTCAAAAAGCCTTTCACTGTTGGGTTCTCCAGGGTGTCCTTAGGATGAAGCAAAACAGTCACAGTATTTAGAAATTCCACAGGATCTCTGGTCTTGTTTTCCAATTTTTAATGAATAAGGATAGATGTTTAGCTTCCCTTAAAAAGCTAGTGGGTTTTACTCCATGATAAGGCATGCCTATCTATATTCCATTTCCCCTGAATACACAGGTCTCTATAGAAGGAAAACGTGTATGTTGGGGGTTGGGGAAGAAGGATAGGGAAAATGGTATATAGGAAACTTTTTTTTTTTTCTTGAAACTTTCTTTTTTTAATGGATTTTTTTGTTGTTGTTCTCTTTTAATGATCCCTGCTATATAAGATTCTGACCTCCTGGCTTTGCAAATCTGGAAATGACAGCAGACAGACATACTTGGTTGAGTCTGCAGTTATAGAGCTGGCCCCCTGGGGAGGTAGCCATTTGAATCTGAGGCCCTCAAGTAAATTTATGAAAGCAAGGAACTTCAGGAAGCCACTGACCAGTTTTTATATTCCCCCCAGAATTCAAGAAACATTTCCCACCCAAAGTTGGTGACTCCACTTGGTGACAGCTTCCAGAACTAGTGCCTTTATCCCTTGCTTACTATCTTTTGATCCAACTCCAGCAGATCAACCCTTTACTGAGAAAAGGAAATTTATGGAACTTTCTTGGTCCTTCTCTTCCCCTCCCCCTGCCATCCGTACTCTGATCATGGTCATCTGTGTGCTCCTGTCAAAGAAGTACCAGATCTGGGGGCCTACTTCCTCCCAGGCTTTGACCAACTTCCTAAGGCGTTCCAGTTCTTCAAAAGTTGAGTTGGCCTAAAACCAGAAAGAGATAGAGACAAGAACAGGGAAGAAAAACATGAGAGAGAACTTTTGATTGGCTCTTCCCTGCTCCTGTCACAAACCCTGAGTTTAGGAGAGGCTTTTCAAGGAAGTGTCTTTATTTCCTCAGTCTACTGATACTTCCCGGAACAATCTGCTATTTCCTGGCCTCCACACTGCCAGAATCTAGCTTCTTAAGATCTCAGAGATACTTGTGATAGTGACAATGTCATTGTCCTGGAGCCTCATTAAAGCTAGATTTGGACTCCCTGTGAGGAAATGCTCTTCCTCACTTCCTGCCTTTGTCTCTTCTAGGGAGCCAGGATTCAGAGAACTGTGAGCTCTTCCATTAGGAATAAAATTTAGGCACTGGGGAAGAAAACCTCCTTGTAAGTTTTGTAGAAAAGGGAGGGCCCAGGCAGGGACTCGGGCACAAAGCATTCCAATGATGACTGTAAATGGGGGAGGATCCCAAGACTCCACTAAGCAAAAAACAAACATAAGTCTTGCTACCAGGAGACTGAGTGCTTGAGCAGGCGCGTGCATGCATGTGTGTGTTCTCTCCCTCATTCTTCTGGGAGGTCCAAGGTAGAAAGGACAAGACCAGCCAGGATCTTACATTCTGCAGTATTCTGCGTACTGCTGGAGAATCTGGAGTAAAGAGGATTTTTCCCATCACCAAAGGCTTTGCTGCTCTCCAGGCTATTTTGGTGAGAGGGTTTGACTCCAGGCTCTGGATCAGTGCATTACAAAAGGTTGCTGCCAGGAGAGAAGGGACAGATTTTATAGAAATTCCCTGTTGCTCAATGCTAAACATAGTCATTAGTGTGTTCAAATCACATGTCTCATTCAACTTTATGCTGGAGGATTTGACAAATAAAGTAAATTAATAGGCTGTACCCCACCAATAACAAGCTCATCATTAGTAAGTAACAAAATGCCACAGTGCATCTCAATAAGGGCCTCATCAGAGAAACAAAGAATGGGGCTTGCCCTGTGGTTTATTCTGCTTTAGAAAGGAGGTTAAGAAGCCTGCCTGGGATTACTACAAGGAACAGATGCCATTCTCACATGAAAGGGACATGAGGCCAAATAAAGCCTCCCCTTGGAATCTCAGCTTTAGCCTCAATAATTTCCCTTTACAGAGCCGCTTAATTTCTTTGTCATGTGGGCTATCTTAGGACCCAACTACTTTTGGTACATGCCTTGCTGCCTCTTTGCGATTTTAACTCAAAGGTCATGTCACCCAGTTGCATTTCTTCCCCACCCCACCTTCCTTTACCCCATAGAAGCCTCCTCCTAAAATAATAAAAGGTGGGAAAGATGGCTTGCCAGAGACTTGCCATTCAGAATGTAACTCAGTACTGCACAAACAGATTTTCACTGTACCATGTTTGTAAAAACATCTCGCAGCCATGTTTACTTGTCAGGGCCCTTCTGACCTGAGCTTTGGTTGCAACTCTGGGCCGTCTCCTCATTTATCTTCTCTTTTCTAGAACTTAACCCTAGTTTAATCAGATCAATGGGAAATGTCCCCTCTGTTCTCTTTCCAAGTGGGTCTCAGTTCTTTCCATGGTTCATATCCAGAATTCTTTATGAAAATTTCCCCTTTCTTACAAGGGAAAATGGACTTTCTGGGAGCAGAAGCCTCTCTGCCCAAGTCCCCTCAGCAAGACTGACTTAACCCCAGGACTGGGTTTCCCTGGAAGTGTTAAACCATCAGCTTCACCAACATCAGATGCCATTTTTATATACATGACTCAGAAAACTTACTTGTTCTTTTGTCATAAGAATAGATAGGATCCTTCCTTGTGGAGTCAATCCCTAAGAAGGCCTTATAGTTATTGTCTTCATACCAGTTGAAGGAGAACACTCGAGAGCCTCCTCCCTCTGGGTAGCCACACAAGAGGTCAGACAGAATGCTCATCAGCTGTGCAAAGGTTTCTGGACCACCAGTCTGCGTGAGAGGCTTGGTCACCCATAGCAAGTCTTCAACACTTGGTCGATGGATGAACTAGGGCAGGGCAAAGGCTTCAGGTTATTTTAAGGCAGCTACAATCATAATCACTCTGATGCCAGAGCTCCAAAGTATGGGGAGACCTCCACATATGCATTTGACTTTCTTATTTATTTATTTATTTATTTATTTATTTATTTATTTATTTATTTATTGGCTTCTATATTTAAAAGAAAACATGCATGTTCTCAGCAATTCTTAATCCAGCTGTGAAGTAAAAATCTACTGCCATCTATTCAGGGCCTAAAAGGAAACTAGAATGAGTCTTAAAATAAAAAAGTTAATCCCAATATATTTTAATATCACTTCTCTCTTTTAATCCCCTTTATCTGACTTCCTTGGGAATGTGTCCTTGGAGAAATGCAGTGAGCATTTTTTTTTTGTAAGCCAGTTCTTGGGTTCTGTTACCCCATCAAGATGGGAATACTAGGGGAAAAAATGGAAATAAAATGATGGAGGAATGGCTCTGTCCTAGAAAAGCAAGATCATGGCAAATTTCTTTGGCCAAGTAGTTTAGAATTTAGTTTCTTATATTTGGAAAATTATCTTATTAGCTTAATTTTACCAAATGTGAGTTCTCCCATTTCCCTGAAATATGTGGTTTGTGGTTTATGTGTGTACGTACATGTGTGTGTGTGTGTGGGTATGTGTATGTGTGTTATGATCCAAGCAAATATAGAACAGATGAAGTCTCCATTCTTGGAAGAACACTTTGAATTGTGCACCAAACTAAGAAGAGGCTGGTGGTCTTCTCCTCTCTGTATGAATACCATGGCCCTTGCTGGACTCATCCTTTGAAGGCAAATCTGTAATGCTGAGAACTAAGTTGAGGGTTCCAGAGTTGCCAGGGTCTCAGCACCCGTATACCATCTGGCTTTGCTTTAGGAGAATATGTAAAACAAAAACAATGCTGCTTTTATTCCTCAAACACACTTATTACTACTTTTCAAAGGCAGTTGGGAATTAAAAAAAAAATAGGATTCAGTCAGGTGAGACTGGAACAGCTTCCCTACTTCAATAAGTGATGTTTATCTGTCATCCCTGTCTTTGTCCACATGCCAACACTTGCCCTCTGAAACTGTTGAGCACTGTGTAGGATCTACACTGTGAGTCATGCCTATAATCATCACAATCACAGTCTAGGCTTCAATAATAAACTTGGAATCTCAAATTGCTTCAAAAACAGTAAGTCTTATGACAGTCTTGTAAGGGGTTATTATCATTATTATGTTGCTCATTTAATCAAAGCACTTGGAGATGAAGGGGCTGTTCTAGGGTCAAACAGTCTAGTATCAGTTAATATAAATGGAGCCATCTGCTAAACTGAGTTCACAAATGCTTACACTTGCTATCTAGACAGGTAAAAAAACTTTTGGGACTCCCACGCAGACTGAGGAGTGTTGATGGGCTTTGGAGACTTTTTTCACATTCCCTATCATTTTCAACTCTATTATACTGATAAGAATTTTTTAAACGCTCACAAAGAAAAGAATGTTAAACAGAGACTCCCACTAGAGCAGGTGGCCATCAGTACAATGAGCCTTTCTCTGACCCTTCCTGCACAGCAGGGCTCACACTCTGCCCAGGCCAAACTTAGTTTTATGGACACAGATTCCACAATGCAATTTTCCAGGTTGGCTAAGCCCATGTCAGCTGCAAATATTGAAGGGAAAAATTTTGGGGGAAAATTATGCTTCACCTTTTGCCTGCCTTTCATAAGACACATTGCACTTGAAGGTAATTGTCTATTTCACATTGCTCTTCCCCATTAGATTGTATGTTTCACCAGGGTAGTGACCATACCTGTCTCCTCATCACACTCCCAGCACCTCTCACCTATTTAGTAGAGAATCAATTTCTATACAGGAAAAGGCTTGTGCAACCAGATGTTAATTGAAGCATGTACATTTTTCACAAAATAGCATAAAAATGTCATTTTTTTTCTTTGTGATGGAATGAGTCAACGTATTTAAGACATTTTAAAATAATGCCTATAAGCACTATGTGTATGCTATTGCTATTAGCAGTATAGCTATAGGTGAATTGTAAAAGCATAACAGGATGGACCACATCAATACGGAAGGACTTAGATTCAATGTTACTCCACTGATAATATGCCACACAAGACATGGTGGTGTTTTTTCCTAGGTGTGAAATTAGGATGGTACCCTTCTTTTTTGCCTCCAACCTAGGAGCACAGGTAATTTAGGATATGAACAAGTGCTCTGAAATTGCTAGGTAGAAATTTCAAATGTATTTCTCCTTGAACAGGTCTGAGGTACAATTAAATTGTTTGATACAATAAGTATAGTAAAATGGTGGAAAGATATAATAACATTATCATTAGTATCATCAGGCCGCTTACCTCTCGAATCCTTGATGATATGTCAGAAAATACTCTTCCCCAGGATCTCAGATTGATACCTTGAGAACTGCTGTCTAGAAGTGTGGGAAGCTGTAATTGATAGGAAAAAATACATGTGTGTATATACATACATATATGTATAAGGTACACATATACACATGGGTGCTATCTGATCTCCTTATGCTTGAAAACATTTCCTCCCTTTTTCCTAATCACAGGACCTCTTCTGCTAGATTCCTTTCAAAAACAAACTTATTTTATCTAATTGAGAAAATCAAAGGTTTTTATTCCAGGTCTGATTCCAGGCTCAGCTCCCAGTTGAGCTAGTCAATCACAAATAATTTCACAGTGACATTAAATACGCCAAAGTGATTCTGATTGCTGGTTTAGCAACACCAGACAAGCCTCCTGGAGGAAGGGAACCAGTGCAGCTGCTGATCTGTAAAGGAAGGCTGAGTGCAGAAGTGCCCATCTGTGCACCTGGGCTCTGCAGACACACTCAGACTTCCTTCTTGTTCACATCTTTGCTTCCCTTTGAGGCTTCTTCAGGTAGGTTGTGGCTCTTCCTCTGCTTAACACTACTTTCTTATATGGAAGATTTGGCTAGTTATATCATCTTTCTTTTAAAGCTGCTGCTGGCAGCTTTGAAGAGAAGTTTCCTTGCAAATTATCCAGTTGGCAGTAGTATTCTGGTGACCCCAGGCCCAGGCGCCAACACAAAACTATTGACGCACTTTCCACCTACGTGGGGAATGTGGAAGCCCACAAGTTTGCTGGCTCCAAACCTGAGCCCAACGTGAACAACTTGTTTTCCGGAAACCAAATTCAAGTCCTGAATGAATGACTTCATTCTCTATAATCTCAAAACTGATTGACTCACTGATCATGTGTCTTTTAGGACTGAATTCTGTTTTAAGATGGCAGTTTTCTCTTTAAAAAAAAAAAAGATTTTATTTATTCATGAGAGATGGGGGCGGGGCAGAAATACAGGCAGAGGGAGAAGCAGTCTCCATGCAGGAAGCCTGATGTGGGACTTGATCCCGGGACTCCAGGATCATGCCCTGGAGCGGCCAAAGGCAGGCACTAAACCGCTGAGCCACCCAGGGATCCCCAAGATGGTGGTTTTCAAACTCAAGTGTGCATCCTGACTATGTCTGCAGGGGCTCTGCATTTTTAACAAGATTAGTGTATAATTCTGACTCAAGTATCTATAGACCACAAGCCACAAGTCACAGGGTGGTTCTCCTAAATAATAGGTTGGCTGATCCAGCTGCAGCCCAGCTGAGAAGCAGGTGAAATGAAGTTCCGGGCAGCCCAGTCTCCTTCCAACTTCTAGACACGGCCCTGCCTTGCCTTTTCTCTGCCATGGGTGCAGGGGCCCTCACAGGCTCTCAGACCCTGATACTGAAGAATAAATACAGCCACACTCCTGGAACATTGGCATTCCTGGTTCATTTCCTAACAGTAAAATGAAAAGCTTTGTTGTGAGGGCTACGAAGCAGACAGGAGGACAATTTATCAGAGGAAGTAGCAGCAAAAACACTGTTGAACTACACCACTGAGAAGCATCTTTTCTCCTTAGCCTTCCTACTGGGCCTAGACATTGGTCTTGCCAGGACTTCTTTTCAAACTCCTTGAAAATAGTTTCAGCGTACTCTGGGCAAAGCACTTTAATTCCTGCTATGGTTCCAAGGGAGGGTGGGGCTGAGAAGAGCAGGTAGGGAGGAAGCCAGCAGGTAAAAATGTGTGCCAGTGGCAAGTTATCACCAACTCCTGTGATTCACCTCCTGACTACTCCAATAAGTTCTAGTAGAGATGAAAGGAGATCTAAGAGATACAGCAATAAAATGCCATGTGTGGACTTTATTTTGATTTCGATCTGAACAAACCAGCTGCAACAATCAGGGAAAGTGAACATATTAGGTATTAGATAATATTAGGGAATTATTGTTAATTTTTTTGGTGTGATCATAGAATTGTGGTTTTGTTAAAACAAGTAAGTTTCCATGTGTTAGAGATACATAGGGAAGTATATATGGGTGAAAGAATATATTGCCTGTGGTTTGCTTTAAAAGATTTCAGGGGGAAAAAGTAAGAAACTGATTAAACAATAATGGCCAAATGTTGAAAACAGCTGATGAAGCTGTGTGACGG
Organism: Canis aureus; assembly: GCF_053574225.1. Lineage (NCBI taxonomy): Eukaryota > Metazoa > Chordata > Mammalia > Carnivora > Canidae > Canis > Canis aureus. Next base: position 22,501,353 of record NC_135618.1, read on the forward strand.
ATCCATGGGAGTTCACTACATCATTCTCTCTATTTTTATGCTTATTTCTGTAAGAGAATGATTTAAAAATAAAAAAGAGGCTTTTTGCATGCGAGAATAAATAGCTAAATGAATGAATACTAAATAAATATTCTCTCCTCTCTTTTTTCTCTTCTTTACTAGGACTACCTGTGCTCATGCTCTCCTTGCCTCTCTCCCAGAACATTTTCATCAGAATAGCCTTTCTTGCTGGCCTCTTGTCTCTAGATTCCTCTCTTCTAATGCATTCCCCACACTGTAGCCTGAGTTATCTAACAAGTCAATCTAACCATGTCACCTCTCCCGCTTAAAGATCTTACATGGCTCCCTACTACCTCCAGGAGAGAAGGTCAATATCAGTGCTGGACACACATGGCTTCCTCTCTAACCTTCTCTCTTGCTTCTCTTCCATCGAACTGGACTTCTTTCTACATTTTCTAATATGTATGTCTACCTGATTTTGTAAATGGTGATAATGACTGGCTAAAAAACTACATTTCCCAGCCCCCACTGTACATGGGGTGGTCATGTGACAAAATCCTGACCAATAAGATATCAGGAAAAGTCACAAAGTGGGACTTTTGGAGAAAGCCTATTAAAAGAGGGCCCTCTGCCTGCCTGGAACGTTGATGTGCTGGGGGAGATACAGCAGATATCTCAAGATCACCAGATGATCAAGCACATGCTAAGGATGAGTGATGGAAATGAAGAAGAGCTTAGGTTCTTGAGAAAATCTGTGGAGCTTCCATACCACTCCTGAATAACCCACCACAGGACTCCGCTTTGCGAGGAATATGAAAGCCATTGGTTTTCAGCATTCTGTTACAGCCAGTAGTAGTTTCTGAATGACATAATTACACATTTGAGAAATATGTATAGACTGTCTGCTATGTGCCAGGTGCTGGGGGGTATAGCAATGATCAATACAAAGTCCTCCCTTTATGGAGTTTACTTTCTAGAATCTCACTGATGTATCTTCAGCTTTCTCTTCACTACCATCACATTATATGTACTCAAGATCCTCCCATGTGAAAGAAAGAACTACTTCTGATGCTTTATTCCCCTGTAGCTACAGTCTAACTGCCTTCCTCCACCCTTTATTCCCACACTTCTTGGAAGAGTAGTCTATGTTCAGTTCTGTACTTCAGTTCCTCACCGATACTCCTGTCTTTCACCCTCACCATCCAACTAAGACACCTGAACATTCTAGTTAAATCTCTAGTTTCCTCCTCCTAGTTTTTAAGTCTAATGGATACTTTTGGTTCTTGCCTTTTCAGATCTCTCTGCTCCTCTCAACACTTTTGATCATGTCCTTTTCATCCCCTGATGTCTGTGACACTGCTCTTGTCTGGTTTGCTCTAACCCTCCTCTGCTTTTCTCATGAGCTCCTCTGCCTCCACTGTCTCCTTCACTACTGGGGCTCCTGAGGGGTTCCGTGGCCTTGCTCCTCTCACACTGCCTACTCTCCCCAGATCGTCTCATTCCCTTTATCATTTAATCTTCTACCTTTTTCTTGGAGACTTCTAAATCTGTGCCTCTAACCCCCAGCCATCTGCTGGACCTTTGTCCAGATCCAACTCATCCTAAACTGATCACATCACCTTCCCCAAACCAGTTTCTGCTCCTGTACACACTTCATCAGCTGGTGGCACCACCTTCTGCCCTGTCACCAAAGCTAAAAGCCTGATAGTCATCACTGATTCTTCCCCACTCCACCTCATTGTCAAAATCCTCAGCCTGGAGACGTAGGAACTGGTACTGGAGCTGAGTGTGGGGAAGGGTGAGCCCTCTCTTTGCCAAGAGGGTAGCCAGGGGGTATCTGAAAAACTGATTTAGGAGGAAGCTAGAATCAAGGACTGGAGTCCTAAGAAGCTGTGGAGAGAAAAGATAACCAGGTCCTACATAATGGGAAGGGATCTAAGAGGGGCTAGGAACCCAGAACACAGAAAATAAAGAACTGTTACATTTATGTGTCCAAAGAGATTGGACATCAGTTAGTCACCAGCTCCAATTGCTTTTAATTACTTCCCCTTCTTTATGAGTTTGGTGTCTGTTTTCCTTTCTTGGCTGTGGGCTGGAGATGATCTGTGGCTGTGTTCTGCCCAAGTGGGCATCTTCTCTCCATCCCCCTTCCTTTACCTCTGTAGGTTCTAGGCACATTCTGGCCTTAAAACTCTGTCCTGCATCAAATTCAACACACTAAAAAGCACCCGTGTCTCTGTCATATCTATAGGTACCTATATCCACATATCAATATAGCTAGATTTCTCTATATTTTTAAGGGCTCTTAATTTTGCTTCCGAAATTATTTGGCTTTCAGTAATTCATTTAATGAATGATCTGATATGATTTCTCAGCAATCATTGCAAATACTTAGGAATGTTTGTAAAGTGGGAAAACCTGAACTATAAACTAGATTTTTTAATTTCAAATTTTATGAACACTAAATTTAACAATAAAGTTGAATAATATTACCTTCCTCAAACATTCAATGTAATGCTTATTGATTTCAGTTTTTTTTTTTTAAAGATTTTATTTATTTATTCATGAGAGACACAGAGAGAGAGAGAGAGGTAGAGACACAGGCAGAGGAAGAAGGCGGCTCCATGCAAGGAGCTCGACGTGGGACTTGATCCAGGGTCTCCAGGATCACACCCTGCAGCACTAAACCACTGCGCCACCAGGGCTGCCCTGATTTCAGTTTTAAAGCTTTTCTTTGTATTTCAGAGTCATATTTTTTATTTTCAAGTCTCATTCTTGTAGGCCTCTGTAAAGCTACTATACCCATTACTTTAGAGCTGAATAAATAAAATAGCCAACCCACCCCATTTCACTGCATCTTTATCACCTCCCCTAGTAGGCAGAGTCAACTCCTCTGAAACCACCTCAACTTCTCCAGAAAGCCTTCCTTCCCTCACTCCATGCTCTCTCTGTCTTCCTTCGCCATGACGTAGGTGCTCCTCCTAGCCACGACTAGATTCTCAGCGTGTTCATTTATCACTTTTATATTGGTTTGCTATTATTTTTAATATATCTGTCTCTCCACTATACTGTAAACTTTATTTTCTTTTATATATTCAGGGCATGGTACATAATAGATGCTCAATAAATATTTTGTATTAATTAATGAGTAAATCAACTAAAATCTAATGGGAAAAAAAAAACAGAGTCTACTGAGGCTTTAGGTTCCATGAGGTATGTCTCTAGAGATATGATGTGACTTACAGGAAAGGAGTGGTCAGTCCCATCTACAGATGAGGAAGGTAACACTTGAGCTGATGTTTGAAAGAAGACAAGGTGATGATCCTGAGGGTGAAGGGAGTGTTGTGGATGGAAGGGGAGGGCCAGGAATTCCAGGTGGAGACAGAATGTGAAGAGAGAGTGACCAGAGAGACAGCCAGATAAGAACAAAACCAGGAATTTGAGGGAGAGGGAACAGGAGAAACAATAGCTTGAGATGCATTTTGGGATCTAGTTAACACTTTCTTTTTTTATCTTGTTAATAATTTAATAACATTAGTTATTCAAATGTTTACTGAGCTCCAGCTATGTGCTTGGTACCATAGTTACAAGTTTTTTCCTAGCTCTTTCCAGTAGAGATGGTAAATGATGAGGGTCTTGGATTCACATCTCTAGTACCACTTACATCTCACAACAGTGCCTGGCCCCCCTAGGGAGCCCTCCATACATATCTGGCCACCAACTGTCTGACTGATGTTGTCATAAATTATAAAATAACTTTCCCAGGGCTCTTCTCTTCCTTTGGTTCCCTCCCCCATTATCAATTCAAATTCATGTGGATTGTTACTGCCAAAAGAATTGGAAGAGACTGAAAGTTTATTTGAATGGAAATGTAAAAACATTTCTGGAAAAAAGGTCATAGACCAAAATGGCAAGCATCATCTCTCTCTCCCTCTCTCCCTTCCTCTTTCTCTCCCTCACACACAGAGAGACCACTGCTTCCTATGCCAACAAATTCTCTTAATTTCCCAAATAACAAGTAACCCTTCCATGTCACAACTGGGTTCAGCACTGTCAACACAATTTCAATGCCTGATTAGGCCTCCTAAGAAAGACTGGATATATAAATAGGGCTGTGGAAAGGGTATGTCTCTATCATTTCCCATCAGCTATGGTTGGTCTTTGGGGGATCCCTGGGCCTTGATTTGTACTCAAAAGAAATGAATAGAAGGCCCTAGCTGGCAATCAAGAAAACTCTGACTATACTAGGTCTCTGTTTGTGTTCTCATGGGACAAGAGATATGTCTGTCCTTTGGAACTATGTAATATTTTTCTTAAGGCAAAATAAAGTGTATTAGCTACTAAAAAAAAATCCCAAAACATTTGTTTAAGCAATATTTGCTGATCCTTTAGACCTAATAGATTAATCAAACATATGCCACTCTGCCGGCACACAAAAGAACATTTTGTGAGTTGCAATTTTTGTTCGTTTTACTTTCTCTGATTCAAGAAGACCATCTAGAAAACAGTATTATTTCTACGCTGAGGATCTACCCAACACAAGGGTAAATATGTAGCCTTCAGTTAAAAAAGGGTGTTTACAGGGATGACATGGCCTTTTGGATCTGGTGGAAGGATGAACTGCTGTCTTGAAAACACCCAGACAGAGGTGAGAAGCAGATGAAGCACTGGACAGACAGTGCAGGCTTGCTGTGTTCAGTCCTGGGCTGCTGATACAGGAAATCCAGATTTATCCAGGAGGGAAATTGTTGCTAGGGAACTGGGAGAATGTGGATTTGAAGTATGTTTGTTGCAACCTGACAGTTGTTAAGCATCAGATGAAAAGAGAGGAAGCTGGTTTCAGTGGTGAGGGGGCGACCAGGAGGGGACACCCTGAGTACCAGGAAATGCGTCATGAGTGGAGAATTCAGACTAAATCACTCAGGGTTGGGGAAAATGCCAAGCTGTCTCTACCAGGAGAGGTCACAGAGACACGCTGTCTCCCAGGACTGAAGGGGACAGAGCATCTGAATGAGAGGGTGGGCTCTGGGGTATGTGAACAGACAAGCGATGGAACTTTCTTCGGCTCAAAAGAAACTAGGTCTTTTTTTTTTCTCTGCTGTGTGACTTCAGTCCTGATATTTGTGGTTGATGAAAGCAGAACTGAGTTTGGAATCTAGGGGCAGTCAAAAGGTCAATGCATGAGACAGATCTCTTGCTAGTCTGAGGGGTCTGAGAAAGAAGAATGTCCCACGTAAGTGTTTAAGAAGAACATTTCCAGGAGTGTAGCAATGACAAGGGAACAATGGGGCTTCTGCAAAGCGGCTGCATTCTTGCTTTGGTAAGAGCAAAAATGCTTTTTGTTTCCGAGTGCTTTTCCATCTCTTCTCTTACGTGAATTTCTGCTATCATTTTCTGAGACAAGTAGCACAGATCTGGTTAACTTGATTTTACAGATGGGGAGTATAGCACACTAGGGGCCAACCCCGAGCCAGAACCAGTGTCCCGATCACCAGATCTCTGTGTGCTCCAGTGGGTGGTCCCGCCTCTGGTCCTCTCACCATTGGGTCCCATGCTCAGGGGAGAAGCTGATTACTTCATGAGTAGAGTGAAGGAAGAATCTGTGGCTGTATTGAGACACTTTAGGAAAGGGCATATACTAATGGTAGGTGGGAAAGAAATTTTAATGGAAAAGTTCTTAACAGGGGCCTGGCTTCAGAGGTGCCATGAGTGCCAACCCCTTATGTGTTTGTGTGAACTTATATTTCTCTAGAGAAAAGGGCTAGAGCTGTTATCAGATTCTCAAAAGTAGTCCTAATTCATAAAAAGGTTAAGAACTACTGTTCTGGGGAGAGACAAACTATCAAGACCAAAATCCTTCTCAAAACCAGTATACCGTGGAGAGAACCTGATCCCTAGGACATTGGTTCTTAATCTGTAGCAGCTTCATAAAGGCCAGGACCCAGGACCCATTATTGAAACAGCAACCTTCACAGGGGTCTTCTTGAGTCTGAAGTGATTTTAATTTTGACTTCTCAGTTTTTTTTTTCTTTTTAAATCCATAAAAACAACATCTAATCTATCATGAAAATAAACTGTGGCCCCCCTCCTGTGTGTCTGGAGCCCACATGAAATCAAAGCAGGCCAATGACAACCATGTCTACAGGCCGAAGGCACATTTGATGTACATTAATGTTTCTCTTTCCTATTTCCTTTGTATTTCTTCTTTACTGAAATTCATTCACCCAGGGGAGACTTTGATTATACGAGACACATAGTTTTATAGATGCAGACTGAGCAAATACTAATGCTGTAAGTCAAATATACTTGCTGTGGGCTTCATAACTTCCAAAAAATAAAAACCTATATTCTAACTTCATTTTATTTTCACCCAACAGCCCTGCTGCCCCCGAACCCCCACCCCGAACTGCTGGCACTGGATATCACTCCTTTCTCTCCTTCCCTCTCAAAGCCGTCCCAGAGAAGCCGGAGAAAGTTGACAATCCAAAGATTCTGAATCCGAAGGGAGAGGAAATCATGAGGTGAGGTCATTAATGGAACTTCATTATAAATTCCTGGAGATGTGGGGCTTTTCTAGAAGATTGTGACACTGGCAGTGTCATCCGAAAATCGAAATGCTCAGGTTGAGTTAACAGACTGCGATGAGAGATCCCAGAGGACAGAACCCAGGGCCAACTCACACCGGGCAGCAAGCCCTCCACCCACATTTATTCCCAACGACTCAGCAATCCAGGGAGCAGAGCCAAAACCAAAGCAGGTCATTGAAAGGCACATATAGTCAGGGTCCCCGAGACTGGGTCCTTCCACCCCTCCCCAATCAGTGTCCAGCCACCCCAGTCAAAGAGACACACGGGTGAAACGAAGTCAAAAGAGTCGAAACCGCGACAGAACAGTGGCTGGGGGCAAGTAAAGAAAACGGAATCATGCGCCACTGGAGGCGATGGCAAAGGGGAAAGCCAGGGGCCAAATGCCAGGGAGGCCAAATTTCCTCTATGGACATCCACTGAGAAGGGGGAAGGGAGGGAAATTCAGATTTCCCAGCAGCGTGGCAGGTCTTGGCACAGCCTCGGTTCCCCTGCCGAACTTCCACAAATAAACATTCAGAGCAGAAGGGACAGATTTGCTTCTCAGCAAGATTTCAAAGCTGCGCACCAGAGTCGGAGAGAAAACAGGAAGGACTGCAGAGGGAGGAGGGAGAGGAGGGGAAGGAGGAGGAGGAGGGGAAAGGGGGGAGGGGGGGAGGGGGAGATGGGCAGAGAAGGAGGGGGAGGGGGAGGAGGAGAGGGAGGGGGTGGAGAAGCAGGGTGAGGGGGAGGTGGGGGAGGAGGAGGGGAGATGGGGGAGGGGAAAGAGGGGGAGGAGGGGGAGGAGGAGGGGAGATGGGGGAGGGGAAAGAGGGGGAGGAGGGGGAGCGGGAGACAGAGGAGGAGGGGGAGGAGGGCAAAGAAGGAGGGTGGGGGTGGAGAAGCAGGGTGAGGGGGGAGGTGGGGGAGGAGGGAGGGGAGGAGGGCGGGGGAGGAAGGTGGGGGAGGAGGGAGGTGGGAGAGGAGGGGGAGACAGGGGCAGGAGAAGAGGAGGGAGGGGAGGAGGGCAGATAAGGAGGTGAGGGGGAAGGTGGGGGAGGGAGAAGGGGACGGGGAGGAGGGAGACAGAGGGGGGAGGAGAGGGAGGGGAGACAGAGGAGGGGGAGTGGAGGGAGAGGAGGGGCACGCACGCCTCAGGCGGGATCAAGGGGAATGGTCCCAACCCCCCGCCCGAACTGCCTGGCTGACGGGGTTCCACCCCCGAGGTGGAGGTGCGCACGTTTCAGGTGGCGCCCGCGCGCGACACCCCTACTGTGGTCTCAGGGCGCAGCTGCTGGTTTCCAGCTGGCGGCGTCCACACTCTCCCACACTCGGCCTGAAGCCCCCCCCCCCGCCCCCAGGAGGCCCGGCCGCCCCCCCTCCCGCTTCCCCCTCCCGCTTCCCCCTCCCCGCTCCCCGCTCCCCTCTCCCCGGGCCTCGCGCAGCCAGGGCGCGTGCGCATGCGCGTGGGGGCCGGTGCGCGGCTCCGCGGGCACGTGCGCTGGGGGCGCGAGCGTGTGCGGGCGGCGGGGCGAGGGGGCGGCGGGGCGAGGGGGCGGCGGGGCGAGGGGGCGGCGGGCCGTGTTGGGATTGTCTGGGGTGGGAACCGGGCCGGCCGTCTCCAGGGGGCCGAGGGACAACACCGCCGCCGTGTGCCCCGGGGCCGCTCCTGGAGGTTGCGCGCCCGCCCACCTGCCCACCCCTTCCCGGGGCGCGGCCGCCCGGGCTCTCTGACCTCGCGCCCCCTTGTTCGTGAGTGAGCGCTGCCCCGGCAGGTGATGACCCCCGTCCGCGCACTGGTGAACCTGCGGATGGGAAACAGCCCGGGAGAGCAAGCGCGGCGTCGGGTGCTGGAGCTGAGGTGGCTGCCCGCCAACCAGCTGCAATAACAGCCTAGTTCCAGAGGGGCCCCCACCCCTGGCCCTGGAGCAGCCCTTGCCCCCCCAGCGCCCCTCTCGGGCCGAGGGTCTTCCCCGAGCCTTTCTGTGCTGCCTCAGGGATGTTGTGCTGAAAATACGGATAAGATGGGTCTAAGGAGCAATAAAAGCAAAAATCCTGTCCTCATGCCTGCAGTTTCTTTTGGGTTTTCTTATTAGTAATTTTTTTTTTTTTAATGTTTAGCTCCTCTGTCCATTTGTCAAATGAAGAAGCACATTTCAAGGGCACCACGCAGTGTGTTTGTCTTCTTTGCTTGCACCCCATGTGTCCTGTCTGGGTCTTGTCTTTCCCCACAAGAATGAGGGCAGTTATGGGTAGTCCTGGGGACCCACCTCCTGTTGGATTTTTTTCCTCTAGGCCCTCTCCGGAGTTAAACACTGTCTTTGTCAAGAGAATGGCAGGGAGGATGGGTCCACAGCATCCTGGTCTTATGGGTGATCAAATGAAAGTGCTTTGATGCCTTAATGGCATTTGGAGGTGCTATCATTATGCTTGGTCTGCAGAAACGGAGACGGTAAATGAAACCCCT